>NC_143195.1:7807500-8165000 GCF_051530095.1 Phoenix dactylifera | reverse complement strand
ATATATATATATATATATATATATATATATATATATATATATATGCATGTATATATGCACTCACGCAAATACAGATATTTTTGATCGCCAAAACTCTAAAATTATATTGAATTATAAATTTGGCTGTATATGTTATTTTTATGACCAAATTTTTACCTATATATTTTATTTTTAGATCTAATTGTACCTGAATATTTACTGTAGAGTATTTTTGCTGAATACTGAAGGACTAATTATGGGTTGATCTTCCTTCCTTTATCTAAAAAATTCTATAAAAATAAGATGAAAAGGTAGTATTTTCTAAATTGCTACAGTTTAATTATATCAAAGGTGACAGGATGATTGTTTTTTTTTTTCAGAGCATAGCATGTGGAAACAACTCAAGTAAATAGAGTGTAACTAAATATATCCGGAAGAAATCAAAATGAAGTTTCATTCTAAATTCTAAATTTTAAAAGACAGTCAACAATAGAAGTCCCTCATTACCGGACCGATGGATGATTTCTAGTATTTTCCTATAAAAGAAATCAAAACATTATATCTTAATACTCTAGATGACGAGGAATTCCGAACTTTAGGATTTGTGTTCGAGAGATGAACCCATTCGCGTAAACTATCACTAATCTCAACCTCGGGCATAAATGATAACTTGCTTCAATGGAAACTCTTGTTCCCACCGTGCAGTGGATCCAAACCACACCTTGACAAGCTCGCTACTCTTTTTTAGCGAACCTCAATCAAATTGACTAGAACCTTTGTACCATAAAAAAAAATAAAATAAAATAAAATTCTAACCTACTACCCGACTATAATATATATAGAGCCAAATTGATCTACATTTGAGTGGATCTCTCCTCAAATTCTGTCAAATCTAGATTGAACAATGGACATCTCATATTGATGATCTAAGTTGTTGAATATGATCTACTATTTTGAGATTTATGCTCCACAAACTATATGATTTGGTGGCGCACAACTCATGCATCAAGCAGATCAAAAATAAAAATTATATAACTTTTAGTATATAAATAGTTTAAAGATTATAGATCGCATCCGATGATTTAGATCATCGAAATAAAGGAAGAATGGAAGGATGTTGAGAGAGAAGAGATAGAGAGAGGTTTTAGTTACCCGCAGTGCGTCTCTATGGCCTCGACGTGGCGGAGGGCCATCCAGAGCCAGAAGGTGACGATGTGGCCGGGAACGATGGCGGGGCCGAGAAAGGCCGGGAATCCAAGGATGAGGACCTCGGCCCAGTGGGCGTAGGGCGCGGCGAACCCGATCGGCGCCGTGAACTCGTGGTGCACCCGGTGGATGTTCTCATACCCCCACTTGCCGTGCAGCCACCGGTGGATCCAGTAGTTGAAGTAGTCCTCCACTAGGAAGTACACCGCCAGCTGCGCCGCCACCTCCCACCCCGTCGGCAGCGGTAGCCCCGTCCTTATCCCCACCCCCTGTTTTTAAGTAAATAAATACATGTATAAAAGTACATAAATAAAGACAGAAAGATGCTTCCAACCTTCATGGAAAGAGGTACGTGGGAGGGTGTGGTCACTGGCAGGCGAAGTGACTAATTACATACCTTGATGGTTGGGTAGGAGAAGAGCTGGAGGGGGCCGACGGCGAGGATGAAAGTACGAACGACGTCCTTGTAGCACTGGAGGACGGTGGAGGCGGGGTGGCGGACCTTGGGCTGGAGCTTGTACTTGTCGATGGATTTGGGGCGGAAGAGCTCGACGAGGGCGACGGGGAGCGGCGCCAGGGAGTAGACCAGGATAAGGAAAGCAATGTTGTGGGCATAGAGCCAGAAGTCGTGCATGCCGGCGGAGTACCGGAACCACATCACCTCCGCTGCCGTCAAGTTCCTCCCCAGCGCCGCCTCGGCCTCGCCGATGCTCTGGAAGGGCAGCATTGCTAAAGCCCGAAACGGAGGCAGGAGAAGAAGATAGTTGTGACGGGACTTGCCGGAGAGAAAGTTGGAGAGCTATATAGAGGAAACGAAAAAATATATCATGCGTTATGCATGCGGTGCAGAGAACTACGACGCTTAATAAAACCTCATGGTTGCTTGGAAACTTATTTTGTTGTAATAAGATGAATATAAGTTATTTTAAAAACTGCTATTTCATATTAACGACGCATCGAAAATTAGTTCATGGGTCGGGAGTTGCTGTTTTGCTCCATGCTTTCCAAAAAAAAACAAAAAAGGCATCTGCTCAGGGCCTCGGGTTTTGGACTTGCACCCTGAAATGTGGGTTGGTGGGTTGGTGGTGCAAAATGCGAGAAGAGGGGCGGATACGGTGGGTTTATTTATTCTGACGGGAAATCCGGGTGGCTGGGTGTCGTTGTGCGATTATTAATATATTTTGTATACTGGCGGGGTAGGTGAGGGAACGTAACGCGGTGTTGCGAGTGGAACCAAGCGACAGTCACGTGGTTAGATCCGTACTGCGTGAAGTGCAGTAAAATTAATGAATGCGCCACCTTGAGACGCGTGCAAGTTTTTTACATTTAACGAAGAAAATTTTAAAATTTATTTGCTTTGATCTGATTCCCTCAAATAGGTTATAAAGAATAATTTCCTATATTTTGCGTGAATTTGTAATTGACCCATTCATATATCTAATTGCTGCAAAACCAATCCTATATTTTTTGAAAATTTGAGATATTATTGTTGCTGGAAATTGGACCCCGGGGCGACCGTCGGCTGAGAAGGGAGGAGCTCCGCTGCTGGAACGGTAGGTGGCGGCGCGTCAGTTGGTGGCGTCCTCCTAGAGAGTCCTGCAAGAAGCCGGTGGCCGGGATCTCCGGCGCCGGCCCTCCGATGTTTAAGTCAGAGGGGGGGCTAGCATATGAGTAGAGTAAAATAGGAGAATGTTTGTTTTTGTGTGTCTGCCCCCTTTCTTTTTTTTCCCTAGGTTTCCTTTTATAGAAGGATATTATGTTACATGAGAGGTGACAGGGCAAATTGTCTTTTTCGTGATAATTGGGCATGATCATGCTCATTAATGGCGTTGTGGAGAATAAGACCGGATCAGACCGGAGTCAGCGAATTGTCATGGTTGATCGGACCTGTTGGAGTGGTTGAACCGCCGGCCGTGGCGGGCCTGGGGTTCGTAGACAACAAGTGCATTAATTGCTGAGTGAACCGGTGATCAGGAATAGCCATACGCTTTGATGATCTAGTGATCCGGAGATCATCTTGAGCCGTGTTTATTAATGGTTGAGTGCATTGGAGGCCCGCAGGGGTCGCACGCATTAATGATAGGGCGTGCCGAAGGCCGGCGGAGGTCACGTGCCTTAATGGCTTGACGACGGTAGCAGAGTACGGTGGAGTTGGGTATCCAGTTGTCAGATTCTCTCTAAGGGATTAGGCTGGGGTCGAATATTTGGACAAGGCACTTTTAGGGCTCGGCACCTGGTCAGGTGCCGAGCTGAGCCAGTTGCCCAGTGGGGTGCTTCCAATTCGAGCGTTGTGAGGTCGCGCGTTCTAGTCGGCGCTCCTTTCTGGTCGGGCGCCTTCCTGGTCGGGCGCCTTCCTGGTCGGCGCTCCTTTCTGGTCGGGCGCCTCCGGACTGGCAGGACTTGGGTTTTCCCCCAACACTACCCCCGACTTCCGAGCTCAAGCTGACCACCAGCTCGAGCGCGGGAAGTAGTTTTAGTTGTGCTACCAGGGGTTAAGGAAATTTTGAATTATCGCACGCTTCGAGGCGCTTTTAATGGGCGGCGTCTCTTCTTTCCCGAAACGTTTCATTATTAGGGTGACTTTCTCGAAGCGTCCTCGCGTCGTGGGCTCATGATAGGGCCGCACGATCCGACGAGGCGCTTCTGTGTTCGAAGCGTCAGCCTGAATTAAATGCGGCGCTCCGACTCTTGGGCCAACGTGTCGTGATCTAAACGGGGAACAGCATTTTTCCCCGCTGATCTGGGCCGTTGGAGGGATCTATATAAACCCCCACCCGGCCTCCAGCTACCTTCTTATTGTCTTTTACCTTCAATTTCTTTTCAGTCCGAAGTTACCGATCTCCGGCGAACTTCACAGGTCTCTCTTTTCTTTATCCACCCGGATCCCTTCTCTCTTTTTTTTTTAATGGGTCCCGATCCGAGAGACGTCGAGTCCACCATGAGTGAGTTGGAGGTCAAGATGGTCGAGGAGTGGTTTTTTCCTCGACGAGGGTTCCGTTTGGAGCCCGCCAGATTGGGGGATCGAGTAACGAATCCCCCGGTAGGCTGGATCGGAGTATACCTGGAGGCACTCTGGGCCAGCCTACGGTTTCTCTTTCACGGGTTCGTGAACGAGTTGCTTACGGAGTACCAGTTGGTCCCGGCGCAACTTGTTCCGAACGCCTGGAGGACGATCATCGGTTTCCTGTCGCTGTGTTTGGCGTACGGGATTCCGACCTCCGTGAACGTTTTCCGGCAACTTTTTATGTTGAAGTCAAACCCGGGAGACGGAGAGTGGCTCTACGTCGCCCTTCGGGCGGGTCGGCCACTCTTCCAGGGCGCCCCATCGTCCATTCATGACTGGAAAAAGAAATTCTTCTTTCTGGGCTCCGAGCGGACATGGGGGTTTGACCTTAGGTGGAGGCCGAGCCGACTCAGGACCGCCAACAAAATTTCCAAGCTTTCTACGCGCGAGCAGGGGATCCTTGACGCCGTTCGCAGCCTCGGGGACGGTATTCTGCTAAGGGGCCTCATAAGCGAGGACGCTTTAGTGAATGTTGGCCTGAGTTCGGCGCGTCCTCAGGGTAAGGATAATGATAGAAAGTCCCCTTCTCTTTTCTGTTGATCATTCTGCGTTCTAATCCTGCTCGTCCTTGCAGATATCGTGAAGATGGTGACCAAGAGTGAGGTCCTGTACGCTCGTTTCCAGAAGAGGGCGGCCGAGCTTGCGGGAGAACCACCTGAGCCAAAGAAGAAGGCGAAGGTCTCGGCTGTCGTGGTCGCCGAGAAGGGCGCTCCTAGTATTGAGCACTCCGAGGCTGGTCGGGGGGAGGGCCCAGGTTCTAGGGGCGCGAGCTCTGGTGGAGCTACGGTGGTGCTCCCGTGCCCGGCGCCAATTTCGCAAGTTTCTGGTCGGCAAGAAGCCCCGAGCACCGACCAGGGAGGAATAGGTTCTATGGCGGATTTGGCACTTGCGCGCCCCGCTCCAATTTTGCGGCAATCAGACCGGCCGCCTGTTCGACCCCAGTTCCCCAGTCTCGAGCCGGGGAATAGCTAAGGAGCCACGGGGCCGCCTCTGCCAAGGCCAACAGAGCCCAGTCTTTCGGGCTCGTCGGATCCCCGGGAGAGGGTGCCCTACGCTCCTGGTTGGGCGAATTTCGAGGGCGATTCAGCCCTCGATAATCCCCAGATAGCGCGCGAGGTTCTTCGGGTCGCGCTGCTCCCGGCCGACCAGGCCAAGATCCGGTCCATAAATTATGGCGCCTTCATGGACTCAGCCCTTTGCTCTGCCATCCGGGTAAGTAAACCTCTATATTTGTGCAAGTTTATTTTAAATTGGATTCGTTTCTCATGTCCCTCTTTTACAGCATCTGCACGAGATCGAGACGCTGATGCACATAATTCAGGATTATCGGGAGCGAGCCCGAAGGCATCAGCGAGGGCATGAGGAGGCCGAGGCGATGCGTCTGGTGTCCGAGGTCGAGCGACAGGAGCTCCAGACGAGGATGGGGGCGGCCGAGGACGAGATTCGGGCTCTGACCGCCGAGCTCGAAGAGGAGAAGGGCGCACATACACTAGCCAGATCCGAAGTGCGCGCCGTGGAGGCTCGTCTGGCCGAGGCCAAGTCGACGCTCGCTATCCGCGAGCAGGAGGTGGGGGAGGCTCACCTTAAGGCCTAGGAGCTCGAGGCCCGTTTGCTCGACGCGCAGTCTTTGCTCGTCGCTCGCGAGCGAAAATAAAAAATCTGGAGCGGAAGGCCGGGTATCACGAGGCTCGGGAAAAGGAGGCTCGGGAGCAGGCCCAGGACGCCGTTAAGCTCTTCCGTGAATCGGAAGAGTTTCACGACCTACTGGAGGAGGAAAGCGTGAACGGGCTTATCCAGGGCTTCAAGGACTTCCGTAACCAATTACGGTGACTTCTCCCGGACTTTGACCTTAATCTGCTTCAACTAGGAGCGGGGGTCGAAGAATCGGAGGCGGAAGCTCCGGCGGTCGACTAGGCCGCCCAGGAGGGCCCGACTGGGGCGCCCAAGGCTGCTCCCGAGGTCGTTGAGGACGGTCAGGTAGAGACCTCGGTCGCGGAGGAACCAGCTGTCCCCGAAGTTGCCGAAGACAATAGGGTCGAGCCTTAGGTTTTTCATAATTCTTCATTTTTGTAAATTGGGAAGGCCTTCATATTGTTATAAGGCCGAGCCTAAACTTTGTACTTAGCCTTCGGGCTCCTCTAAATGAATATCTTTTCTTAACTTGCAATTGGTTTATGTTTCAATTTTCGGTAGACCTAGGTTTCTTCAATCGGATCCGCTTTAGGTTCCAAGGACTTGGGCTCTGCAGCTTCAATTTCGTCCGCTATGTAGTTAGACCTGTATTTAGGTTCGGCATATTTGTCCAGTCCGAGCTCAGGTCCAAGTTTCCATTGCTCGGACCTTCGACCGGCGATGTCGCGGTGCTTAGGTCCGAAAAGATGTGCTTAGGCTCGGCAAGCCTTCTTGAGCTTAGCTCAGAATTCGGCCGAGCCCTAGGACCAAAGGTCACTAACCTAACTCGAATTTTATTCGGACTCCGAACTCGGACCTTAGGTTGCCGAGGCGGATTGTCGGAACTCTACCGACAAGTCCAATATCCCGGAACTCGGGATGGGAATTCATCGAGCTGCCGGCATAAACCAGGCTATAGCTTGCCGTCGAGCAGTGCATGCGGGACGGGCGAGGCCAGGCAACGATTGGCCCAGCCAGGTACCTCGACACTGGTCGGGGTTTCATTCAGGCACTTAATCAGAAATGAAGTAAATGAAATAATGTAAGACATTGATCAAAAGGGGTACCTCGTACCATGAGCGTCTACGCCGAGGTCGTCAGGTTTGCTCGGCGATCTTGAGGACGCTCTTTTGCTCGGAGTCCGTTCTCTGGGGATGCCGGCATAATAGAAGAAACCAGTTGCCATTAGAGATGTTTGATGGTGATCGAGCCGAGCTTGATGTTTGATGGAGATCGAGCCAAGCTCGATGTTTGATGGAGATCGAGCCGAGCTCGATGTTTAATGGAGATCGAGCCGAGCTCGATGGTGGACCGCATCTGGAACTGTTGAATCACGAACATTTTCGGGGAGACCACGAAGGTGCTCCATCATCCCGAAATATCGGGGCATCCCGGCCGTAGTCGAGGTATTTGATGGAGATCGAGCCGAGCTCGATGCTTGATGGAGATCGAGCCGAGCTCGATGCTTGATGGAGATCGAGCCGAGCTCGGTGGTGGACCGCATCTTGAACTGTTGAATCACGAACATTTTCGGGGAGACCACGAAGGTGCTCCATCATCCCAAAATATCGGGGCATCCCGACCGTAGTCGAGGTATTTGATGGAGATCGAGCCGAGCTCGATGCTTGATGGAGATCGAGCCGAGCTCGATGCTTGATGGAGATCGAGCCGAGCTCGGTGGTGGACCGCATCTCGAACTGTCGAATCACGAACATTTTTGGGGAGGCCACGAAGGTGCTCCATCATCCCGAAATATCGGGGCATCCCGACCGTAGTCGAGGTATTTGATGGAGGGTGGTGGACCGCATCTCGAACTGTTGAATCACGAACATTTTCGGGGAGACCACGAAGGTGCTCCATCATCCCAAAATATCGGGGCATCCCGACTGTAGTCGAGGTATTTGATGGAGATCGAACCGAGCTCGATGTTTGATGGAGATCGAGCCGAGTTTGATGTTTGATGGAGATTGAGCCGAGCTAAGGCGTCCGGCTTCGCTCAATGCTGATTGACGAGCTGGGCCAAGTCTGGGAGTCATGAGACAATCGTTAGGAGAACTGGCGCATTTGAACAATTGCACATAAGCTGTGGTAGAAAAGTGAGATCTATGATTAAAATGGGGAACCCCTTGGGGTTCTACTGGTAGTACACGCGAAGATTTTCGGAACTCCAGCTTCGTGGAATGGGGGTCCCATCGAGAGACTCCAGCTTGTACGTTCCGGGCCGCTGGACACGTGTGACTCGGTAAGGTCCCTCCCAGTTTGGAGCCAGTTTCCCTTGCTCGGTCGGTCGGGAAGCCTCGGGTCTAAGGACGAGGTCCCCTGCTTTGAAGGATTTAACTTTGACTCTGGCATTGTAGTATTGCGCTGTTTTTTGCTGGTACCTCGCCATGCGAACCCGGGCGGCCTCCCTTGTCTCCTCGACCAATTCTTGGAAACTACTAGTTTTATCTGTATTTTGGAGAATCTAAAGCCTTAGCTTGTGTATGGTCCAAACATCACTGAGCACCCAAGTATAAATTAGCCTTACAACTCTCTAACGGAAACTTAATGACTTCAACTTAAGTTGCATCTTGACCTAGGATTTGGGCTGACTTAGTAATAAAACTTTGTGTGTTTTTGAAATTCTTGGCACTTATGCATTTGAAATTAGATTTTATAAAACAATAAAATAAACTGGGTAGAGACCGCAGTTTGTGGGTATCTGAGCCGGAAATCCTCACGAGACAAAACTCGTCCACTAGGGCCACCTAGGGGTTTAAAGCCTTATTGCATACGGTAAATGCAATCGCGATTCCTGCGAAAGTGAGTTAGTTTTTATTTTTGCTCGAGGACTAGCAAAATGTAGGTTGGGGGGTGTGATAAGTGATTACGGGTATCGATCCACAGGGATTGGGGTATAGTTGTTTTCTTAAAAATAAAAATATTTTAAAGGATGAATTTGTGAAACTAAGCAATTTAATAAAAGAAAATGCAATTAAAATGATATCAGTTTGAGGGAACCTAGGGCAAGGAATTCACCACTAACATCGGAACAAGGATTAATTATATTTTTAATTTATTCTTGGATAAACATGCAAATTGGCTACAAGCCTAATAAGCATTCGAATAAAATTTCACAAAAGTAATTTGGGCATAATCCATCTTCAGTTGGCATGAAATGTCTACCCTAATCTAAGGTGGCAGCACATCGCATCTTCCCTAAGCATGGACTATCTTATATTTACCTAGTGATCATGAAGAACAGTTGTATGAACATCATACTTAAAATCACAGAAATTAAATATGATTCAAAAGAAAATATCCATTGAAAACAATAAGTTCATACAACCCCAAGAATATAAAATCAAATATAAAACCCGTGTCCCTTTGTTAGGGCTGCATCCAGCCCTAGAGAGAAGATCAGCCTTCCATGGAGTTGTGGACGGCAGCAGCAGCACAGCAGCGGGCTCCCATTCCTTCCTTCTCTTTCTCCTTTGAAATATTCCCAAAATAGCCAAACCTCTCTCCCTCCTCTGTTTTTTTATTGTCGTGGTACTCCCTCCTCCGAAGAGAGTTTGGGACCAGCCGGCTCCCTCCTTCCCGAATACCTTCATTCTCACGCATTCCTTCTCTTTTTATAGCCTTCACCTGGGTGGAAGGATAAGGTTGATTGAACTGCTCCGCCGTTGGGAAGAGGTTGATGATCCGTGATCCATGGGAGGTTGCTTGATCTTCGACTACAGGGGATGGCGAGAATGTGGACCAAGATGCAAGGGATGCTGAGATTATTCTGTGGATAAGAATGCATTCAGGTACTTGGAACGGCTGGAAGGTTAATCGCAAAAGGGAAGATTGGCCTGTTCTGTTTCCGAAACAGGGGAGATTCATTTGGTTGCCGTGAAGCTCGGGAAGCTGAAATTTTCCTGGATTTGTAGCATGAAGTTAATCCGGAATGTTGGTTTGGTGTTGTTCGTGGGATACGGATGCTCATCCGGCTGGGAGTTTGGTGATGATGCTGCTGAGATGAAGTTCGGCCTGATTCGGAAGAGGATAAGGATGATCCTCTGTTCCGAAGAAGGGGAGTTGGGGCGTTTGGATGAAGATGGATCACAACGGGATAAGATTTGGATTGGTTCCGAAACAGGGGAAGTAAAGTTCGGATGAGAAGTTGACGATGACGTTGGGATCATTTGGTTGTGCTGCCATTGGCTGGAAATCCGGGAGATGGGCATGAGATAAGGATGAAGTCGAAACAGATTGAACGTGAAACAGGGGATTCGGAGAGGAGCATGGGACGTTGGGGTTAATCCAAAAGAAGGTTAGCTTGGTTCGGAAGAGGAGAACGTGGCTGGGGGTTTGGATGAAATGGGATGAACGGCTCTAATCCTGGTCCGAATAGCATGCACACAGGGGAGGTGAGTTAGGATTCTTATCCGTGAGAGATGATGATATTGAATATTTAAATGGAATTGATATGGAAAAAAAATGACTAGTGGATGGCTGGGAAGTGGGAGAATCACGTGAAGGGGAATGATCCATGGATGCTCTGTTCTTTGTTTCAATGCATGGGAAAAACAATGGGTTTGAGAGGCGTGGAGTTGGGTGATGCATGATGAATGGCAGAGATGGGATGAGGCTTTGAGATCCGTGCAACTAAGATGGTATGCTTTGAGATTTGAGAAACAAATAATTGAAGGGATTTTATTGTTTTTGAGATTAAAATTAGATCATGTGGAAAAAGAGTTGGAACGAGTGGGGAGAAATTTAGGTGAACTTAGAAAGCACTGGATTTTGGAGAAGAGTTCTTGAAGTCGACTCCGGAGAATGTGAAATTTTAAAATGATGTAGTGTCCGTTTAGGCTTTACCTAATTGAGCTCGACTCGACCTGCATGCATTAAGCTTAATCAATAAATAATCAAATCAAACTTGAATTACCTTGGATAATTTATTGAAATGCAATCATGAAGGTAATACAATTTTTAGTTAAATTTACAAAATATGTGAATTAAAATAACGATAAGTGCTATAAATAAGATATTAATTTATGCATTATTTAGCACTTATCAGAAGGGTGTATCAAGCTTTAGAAAAAGCCGTATCTAATGATATGCTTCTTTCTCACGTCTCCCTCTTAAATCCTGATGATCCAAGGGCCCAAATGCAGTAAACCAAAGCCAATGGTCCAGATCTAGGCGCCATCTAATAGTCCAGATCAAGGCATCATCATCCAGGATGCCATCCAATGGTCCATAAGCAAGATGCCATCACCAACGGTCCAGATTCAGGCGCTGAGCAACGGTCCAGATCTTTCATCCAGAGAGCCATCCAGTGGTCCAGATTCAGGCGCTGACCAGTGGACCAGATCCTTCATCCAGGAAGCCATCCAATGGTCCAAATGAAAGTGCCAACCAGTGGACCAGATCCTTCATCCAGGAAGCCATCTAATGGTTCAGATGAAGGCACCAACCAGTGGACCAGATCCTTCATCCAGGGAGCGATCCAATGGTCCAGAAGTGAAGGCCCTATCAAATCCAATCCAATTGGGTTTAACCAACTTAAAGAAAACATTAAACCTAATCAAATCAGGTCTAATTAAAGCCAAATAGGTTCCAACTCTTGGCTAACCCATATTAGGTCATGATCTAAACATATTAGATCAATCTAATCTAAGAATCATATTCGAATTTAATTTGAATCAGGAGCTAGGATTTGCAACACGTGCTAGCATGTTCATCTTGCAAATATGATCTAATCTAATTAGACCCTTGATCAATTCCCTTGTGTGGGACCCATTGGGTTCCTTATCTTAGCCAGCAGTAGGTGCAGGTGCAAGTTGATCTAACCTGATTAGAATATCTCTAATCCAATTTAGGTTCAATTTAGTGCTAAACCTGACTTAGCAATCAGAACCTTTCTGATGCTTTGATCTAATCAAACTCTTTGATCCGATCAACCCACAAGACAAGATTGACATCTAACAACGTATCATGTCTATCCGGTAGATGAGGAATGTATTGGATAAATTCAAACATACCCTTCAGTGGCAAGTTACCGTGCAATTCAATCCCTCAGTCATACTACATCCTGAATAAGTGCATGAGTATGGATCAATATCAAACTCAATCACTTATTCATGTCTCTCTCAATCTTTTATATGATAATTCAAACAATGAAACATTAGAAACTCTTTCTAATTTTCATTTTTCTTTGATCAAAGGCTTCTTGAATCATCATAAGATCAGAGTAAGTAGGATGTTACCTTCTCTTACTAGAAGTGACTGATTCCTTATTGACCTACTCACAACCTTCGTACAAAATCCACCATATCCAGAATACCCCATATACAATGCAATATCATGAATGAGGGTAAACCAAAACATAGGTTCAAGTGCACAAGGTACCATAGTGATCTCAGGTCTAAGGATCACTTGCACAACTCCCACTATGAAAACCATCTTTTGACAATTAAGTAAGAATCCATAAGATGTTCTCATGGCTGGTCATTCCAGTTGTGGAATGATTGATCATAACCCTATTTGATTTTGATGAGCTCAAAGCATTTGAGTATATCTTATATTTACTAATGAATTCAATCTAGTGTTTCAGTGAAAATCTTATAAATATATGGTTAAGTGCATCTAGATTTGGTTCAAGATATTTAGGATAAGTTAAGAAGTCAAGTTGAACCAAAGTCTGAGACTCGAGTCGACTTCGGGATATTACGAGTCGACTCCAGGCGTATCAGAAGCATTGGCACAGGCTCGAGTTGACTCCGGAATGTTATGAGTCGACTCCGACTGAGAACTGACAGACGAACAGAAAGACTCAACTCAAAACCTGTCAGTGAGTCGACTCCTGAAGTGCGCGAGTCGACTCCGATGCTTACCGAGTCGACTCCAGAGTAGTATGAGTCGACTCCAGGGAGTTACAGACAAAAAAGTCAGAGAGCAATTTTCGACCCTGAGAGCCGAGTCGACTCCTGAGGAACGCGAGTCGACTCCGATGGTTGGCAGGTCGACTCCAAAGGAAGCGAGAGTCGACTCTCAGTGTTATACAAGGCAAAAGTCAGAGAGCAACTTTCAGACACTGAGAGCCGAGTCGACTCCCGCAAAGCCCGAGTCGACTCCGAGACAGCGCGACCCCAAAAAGACAGAAGACAGAATTGTTGTCTCTGAGACGCGAGTCGACTCCAAGACAGTTCGAGTCGACTCCAAGGCAGCGCCACTCCAAAAAGACAGAAAGCTGTTTTTTGGATACTGAGAGCCGAGTCGACTCCGGAACAGTTCGAGTCGACTCCAAGACTGCACGAACCATAAGACAGAAAATCGGGAGTTCGGGCTCTGAACGCCGAGTCGACTCCCAGAATTTTCGAGTCGACTCGAGTGAGCCAAGTTGAAGAATAGCTCTATGGATTCCATGGGATGAGCCGACTCCAAAAATGCCAGGTCAGCTCCAGGTTTTGGTGAGTCGGCTCCGGGTTAAGTCGAGTCGACTCCCAGTCGAGAAGCTCACTTTAATTCAAATCCGGAATAGTTGCCGAGCCGACTCCAGAAAAGCATGAGTCGACTCCTGCTACAGCCGAGTCGACTCCAGATCGCGCGAGTCGACTCCGATCCCAACGGACACATTGTCAGGATGTGCAGATTGTGCAGAACGGCTAGTAAAGTAAGTCTAACGGCTAGTTTCCGTAGGGAATGGCTTAAATAGCCACAGAGGACTGTAGCAAAGCAGAGTAAGTGACATTCCACTCAAAGAAAACAAGAATCCTCCATCTGCAAACTGATTTCAACGAAAAAGAAGGAAGAGGGCTATTAACTCCATTCAACCAACTCTTCCCAGCATTAAAGAAGTCTCCATCTACCTTCAAGTCTTCAAGACATTCAAGAGGAGACCCAGAGTTCAAGAAGCCCTCCTCCTCATCGTCATAAAATAGTTTGAGGGCTCTTAACTTCTCTATTGTTTATATTGCTGAATATCTGCTTTCCTAGAAGCTGTACTTTTTCTCTTTGTTCTTTCTTTCCATTTGGTTCTTACTTGATTCAATCAGGGGATTGAATCAAGGGTATATAGGTTTGTTGGTGAGCCTAGGTTGAAACCAACATGTAAGGATTTGATTGTGATCCCGAAAAAATAATCGGGGTGGTTCTAGTTGGTGAGCCTGGAAAAACCGACCGAATTCGTTGTGACCTCGTAAAACAACAAGTTTGGTTGTGAGCTTGTAAAACAACCGGCTGTAATCCGAAGGGTTATAGTGAATTCCCAAGTGAGGCTTGGGGAGTGGACGTAGGAGCAAGGGTTAGCTCCGAACCACTATAAAATCATTGTGTTTGTGATTGCATTTGTCTCTCTTACTTTCATTTCATTCACTGCACATAGCATCTAATTAATCAACTTGCAAAAAGGATTAATTAGTATCTCACAAACTATTTGTTGCCCAGTAGATACAACCCAAGAGGGGGGGTGAATTGGGTCTTTTAAAACTTTTATGCTACTTCTAAAACTTTTTGATTAACTATGCTAAGTTGTATAGATGCACAGTGAAAGTTAAACTTAGCAAGGGTTTGATGTATAGACTGCGACTTGATTAAATATGCTTGCAACTAAAGGATGTGCGGATAAGAATTAAGCAAGCAATTTATCTAAGTAAGTAAGTGTGTTAGTTAGACAATAACTAGAGGCATTACAAACACAAAGGACATATAGTGGTTCGGTGCACCCCAGCACCTACATCCACTCCCCAAGACCTCTTGGGAATTTCACTATAATCCTACCGATTACAGCCGGTTGTTTTACAAGCTCACAACCCAACTTGTTGTTTTACGAGCGCACAACGAACTCGGTCGGTTTTCCCAGGCTCACCGACTAGAACCTCCCCGATTGTTTTCTCGGGATCACAATCAAACCCTTACACGTTGGTTTTACCCTCGGCTCACCAACAAACCTATCACCGTTGGTTTTCCCTTTGGCTCACCAACAAACCTTAACACCGTTGGTTTTTCTTTGGCTCACCAACAAACCTTAACCCCTTGATTCAATCCCTTGATTGAATCAAGTTACAAGATATTAAAACAAAGTATAAAACAAAACAAAGCTTCTTAAACAAGCAAATATGACAATATAAACAAATAGAGTAAAGAGAAGCCCTCAAACGAGTTTTGAATATGGAGGAGCTCGGCTTCTTCTTTACTTGATCCTCCTCTGATTTGGCATGAAGTAGAGGATCCCCGAGGCAGCACACGGATGGAGAGGAAGCTTTCGGATTCACTTGGATGCTCTTCTTCTCTCTATTTCGTTTTGGATGGCCCTTTTGTGCTTATGGGAGATTTCCTTTGTAATCTCTTTGAGATCTCTTTCCTAGATGATCTCTCCCACTTCCATAAGTTCTCTCCTAGCTCTCTTCTTGTTTTTATAGCTTTTGATAACGTGGAAACAAGAATATAGCCGTTAGAGACAAAAATAGAGCCGTTGGAACCAGTCTGCACCTCCTGACAATATGACCGTTGGGATCGGAGTCGACTCGCGCGATCAGGAGTCGGCTCGCCTGTTGCAGGAGTCGGCTCGTGTTTTACCGGAGACGACTCGGCCACTGTTCCAAATTTGAATTAATGTGCTTGCCTCGACTGGGAGTCGACTCGTCTTAACCTGGAGTCGACTCGCCAACTTCTGGAGCTGACTTGGCAATTTCGGAGTCGGCTCATCCACTGAAGTCCGTGGATCCAATTTTGAATTTTGTCCTCTCGAGTCGACTCGACTGTCCTGGGAGTCGACTCGAATCTCAGAGCCCGAACTCCCGATCCTCTGTCTTTTGGCTCGTCCAGTCTTGGAGTCGACTCGAACTTCCTTAGAGTCGACTCGGCTCTCAGTTTGCGAAACACAGCCTTCTGCCATCTTGGTGTAGCGCTGCCTTGGAGTCGACTCGAGCTGTCTGGGAGTCGACTCGAATCTCAGAGGCAGTAACTTGGTTTTTCTGTCTGTTGATGGTCGCGGAGTCTCGGAGTCGACTCGTGCAATGCGGGAGTCGACTCGAATCTCAGAGTCCCAAAAATGCTCTCTGACTTTTCTGTCTGTGACTCCTAGGAGTCGACTCATACTTCCCCGGAGTCGACTCGGTAAACATTGGAGTCGACTCGAATTCCTCAGGAGTCGACTCGAAGACTATTCTTTCGAATTTTTCCTTTGATTTTACTCCTCCAATTTGAACCTTTTGAACTTTAAACTTGGGCCAATGAATTGTAGCTTTCTTCTAACTTTTCTTGAGAGCTTTTGGAGGCCTTCTTGTGTTCTTCCAACTTGCTATGTTCCTTGCAAAATAAATATCTTTCTCCTTGCAACATAAACATTAGTATCCATACTTCAAGGTTTTGTGATCATCAAAATCAATCTATGAATCAATCTTTGGGTCATCAATCTCCCCCTTTTTGATGATGACAAAACTTGGAGTATATGCAATATAAAAGATATTGTTTTCTAGAAGTAATACATAGCTAAGTTGCATGAAGTAGAAAACATATATATTTAAAAAAACATACTTCATGATAATGCTTTAGATTTAATCAGCTTAACACAATCAACATATTTCAATTTAAGCTGATTTGTATTCAATTCAAAGCATAAAGGCATTATGAGCATATACTTAGATATTTCTCCCCCTTTTTGACAACATCAAAAGATAGTGAAACATTAAGCACAAAGATCAGAATGCTCATATATTTCTTTTCCTTATTGTACTCTGATTTGCAAGTCAAATTATTGCAAGGATATGAATCATATAACTCAAGGCAATAATATTAGAATCAGATTAATGAGCATAGATCAGAGCCAATTAAGATAATTTCAGAGCAGAACACATCGAATGTGATACCACAGATAGTTTTCTAAGCAAGTGTAGGTGGAATCTTTCTTAAGTTAATTCAAGAAGTACCACACGAATGGAAATCTAACCTCTCTTCAATAATAAGTATGAAAGCTTGTTCATTTAGGACCTTTTGCCCAATCTATTAAGTATTTTATCAACCATGAGAGCAAATTAATTAATTCTCTTAATGACTTCAAAGTTCTTTTATGATAATAGGAGCATTGGGGCACAAATATCAAAATATACATTCATGCAATTTTTGATACATCTTAGAGCTCTTTTAAAGACTTTCTTTTATTTCTTTAGAAAATAAGCACAATTTGATACATAAAATAATGAATTTGCACAAAATTGAAGTTCCAAAAAGCAAGCCAATTAGAGCTCATTAGTGAAGTTTAAAAAAAAATAGATTTTCTAAGAGATACTCAAGAAAATTTAACACATTATTCTCCTCCTTTTTCATTAAATTAGAGGCTCTTAAGATTTGCAATTTGGTTCAAGAGTGATGCATGAGATATACTAACCAAATAACACGCCTCAAGGTGTATCATAAAGATTTTCAGATTTAAATTTCAGATGATACATATTGGAGAGTATTAGAATCACTTTTCATTTAGTATTCTTTCTCTCTCCTTTAGTTATAGATTTATGCGATTAAGTTCCATAAGACCTCTCCTTCTGAAATTTTCTTTCTCCCCCTCAATTGATCATTCCATTTAAGAGTTTAGAATCCTAAGATAATGTTCAATAAAATTGTCAATCTCAAAAATTTATTTTCTATAAGTTTCAGCTTATTTTCATAAGACTCAAGGTTTGAGATAAGACAACCTTTATAGAACTCATCTCAAGGTAATTTAAAGCATGTCTTGCAATATAAGGAAGTTCATAAAAATCAATCCATAAGATTTAAGGTATACATCAAATTGAAGTAACTTTAGGATAAGATACTGAATATCTAAAGCTCCCCCTCAAAAGATGCGTACTTCTTTAATCATTCTTTTCTTTTGTTGAATTTCAGATTTTAATGACAAACGTGAATAGAACTGAAATTCTATGATATCGAGAATGGAGAGTGATCAAGAATTATTCAAAATTTATAGCAATCACCCTTTTTAATCTATCAAGAACAAGTTATACTTCCTCTTAATCTTTGAGAAAATGTACTGAAATATTAATCAGAAAATGATTCATTTGACGCTCAGTTTCTTTCAACAGCATTTACATTTTCTTTCTTTTAGAGTCATTTGAGTGAGGTGAAATATTTCTAGCTTTTAGATCATTCACTCTATTGATGGAAGTCTTTAATAATATAGGAGAGAAAAATATATAGATGATCATTGAGGTATATATATTTATAGAACTCAATTTCTTAATCATAGTTTTTCAGCAATGTATACATGAAGCACAATAAATATTTTTTTAATATCAAAATAGAATCATAAAAAAAAAAAATTGCTTGTAATCAAGATCATTGAAAGACACATCATTTAGACCAATATTAGTACATTTTAACGATAAGAAAAGATATGTTTCGGATGCGTACCGGAGCAACCAACCAAGGCATCAAAATTAATTCTGTTTTTCTTAAATTAAGATTTTATTTAGAAATCATATTGAATTTAAGCTTTTATACAAAATCAGATTCTGAATTTCATAAAGATTTTCAATAGAGGCTTTCAAAGTCATAATTTGAGATATGGATCTTCCACATTGTAGCTCATCTTAAATCATTATGATTGAAGACACATATTTCACACATATAAGAGGATATTCAGAATATTTGTATTTATGTTTAGCACATTATATACCAAAGTTAAGAAAGTTGAAGGATAGAACAAACTCAGTTCATTTTGCCTAAATAGAAATATCCTTCTCTTCTCCTTTTTACAAATTTATTCACCTTTCAGATTTTAACGATGATTGTGAATGACAAATCTGAAATTTCTTTTTAAAAAAAAAAATTTTATATAGTATTCCAAATATTCAATCAAATTATCCAAGCATGAAGCATTGTAAAACATTGAGAACCCATAATTTAAAACATCATGCCACATGCAAAATATATTATGTGTTAAGTCATGCATTAAAATATTAAGAACAAGCATGTCAAGGATCAAAATCAATTCTTTTCAAATAAACTCCCCTTATTTAAACATTATCTTGCACTGATTTCATCCTTAAAGTGTGTTTTCAAGTGATTAAAAATTTGACTTGATTATTCTTATATATTTTCATTTACTTTGTCTTTCATTTTTATTTTCTTATGCTCTATACTCTATTTGCTCCCTATCCGGTGGAGTTGGGAAGGGGCACGAGGTACTACCACTAGCCTCCCTCTTGTGCCGTCCCTAATATGCCCTACACCGAATAGTTGGGTCAAATAGTGCCGGGTACTACCACTAGCCTCCCCATTGGCACCATCCCTATGATGAGCAATATAGAAAGGTTAAAATGTTCACTTCTAACTTTCCCTGTTTGAGTGTAATTAGTTACAGATTTTATCTCTTCCAAACGTCTCACAAATGTTCCGAGTATACTATGTTTGTTTTGCTTTTCCTTAAGATTGGAGTATTTGCCTTTACTCAGATTTTTCATCTCTTGAACAATGTCCATTTTCTTTTCTTTATCTCTCTCCCTTTTTGTCATTCTCAAGTAATTTACATGAAAGAGTAGAATAAAGAGATAATCTTATGTATCATATAGATGTATATTATGCTAACAACATTTTCATTGTGCTCAAGGATTCATAACTTCTCACAAGTTATTTTACATCAAAATTTTAAGCATATACTTGTGTATTTCATGGTTATGACATAGGCAAAGATATATTTTAGTTTGGGCAAACCATGAAATAATTTCTAAAAGTATAAGTCAGTCAATACACATATAGACATGATATCAAAAATTAATAATTAAAGACCTTAATCATGCCATAATAAGATTTAAGTTATTGACTTTGCTCAATTAATTTGTGAGAAAGGTGTCTAAAATTACCTATTCATTATATGTTCTTCAAGCCAAACTAGATTTCTTATGTGTGAACTTTTGGCTGAAGAAGATCCTCTCTCTTGTTTGCATGTGAATGTTTAGTGTATCTTACATGAAGATATCCTTCAAGTTGAAATTTCTCATTTTTCTTTCTTGAAGGAAGGTCATTAGTTTCTTTAAGATACAAAGCATTCATCCAACATATATATATTTTTTTTTAACTAGATGACTCAATATAAGATATGACAATAGTTGCATGTTGAGTCACTTTACTCAAGAGATTCCCTAAATATAAGCAAGCACATATCACTTGAACTAAAGAGATAGTTTCATTAAATCAGATGGTTCAAGGACAAGCATGTGAGGCAATAGGTAGATTTATCAAGGTCAAATCAATTTCTTATTTTCAAAATCAATTTAGTTTAGATTTTATTCAATAAGGCACGCTAGCTAAGTTTTAATCAACTTATCTTAAACAGTTGTTTCTATCACAATTCAGATTATGATTTATTTGTTTATCAATAAAATATGATTCATTAAAGTTAGATTGATGTCTTGCACAAGGTCACATAATGAGCATACAACCTGGTCTACTAGCTGTATGATAAAATAATTATTCTATCATGCTTCAATACAGCTTTACACAATAGATCTATTTTGCTCATTCTTTTCAAATTCTACAAGATGGGGTCATAGACATACCTTCTTCATGCCAATCTTCTATGAGAGTTTTCTTGTGGACTAACATTGGTCAATGAAGATCCCCTTTCCTGTTTGTCTTAATTTGGAGTTTGAGAGAAGATGTTAATTCATTCATCATACATATTTCAAACTCACCTTGCAATATAACTCTTCATTAGTAGAACCAGAAATGATGTCATTAATGTACACTTTGAGCAAGTGAGGTGTCACACATTTTTTGATGCAAAGAATTATCACTATTACCTTCTATCAAAAAGGTTATTTAAGCTTTTATATCATGCTCTTGATGCTTGTATCAAATCATATATTGCTTTATCATATTTGTAATGAGTGTTTTCAAATATGGTGGTTATTTAACATATATCTTTTTTAATAAAGTAAGCACATAGGAGTCCATTCTACACACTCATTTGATGGACTATAAAGCTCATAAAGCAAGCAAATGATGATGGTGATCTTTACTTCTAATCATGCAAAAATTTCATCAAGATCTATTTCATCTTTTCTTGATTTAGTCTTTTAGTAGTCATCACTTTTTCTTCATTAAGAGCATATCTGAAAAATCCAAGTTGGCTCTAATTATTAACAAGTTTTTCAGATTGTTATATGTAAAAGATTAACCATATACATACATAATTTAATTTTAGTATCTTGATAATAAATCATTAGTCTCATAAAGAATAAAATACCTTGATATTTTTGTAACTAAAAACTTTTCATTGAATACTCTATATGCATTGCTTGATGAATGATATCCAAGGATAGACATATCTCTATCAGATTTGGCATTATTTTCATAAGAGCATATCAAGCATAACATGTACGACTGAAAAATATGAAAGATATGCAATGGTTCATTTTTCATTTTTTCAGAAGATCAAAATTTTCATCAGAAATAGATCTAATAGAAATCATATGTATGACAAGCAGTGATGATAGTCTTTTAAAAATTATTTAAGTAGATGACTATCATACATAATTGTCTTTTTCATTTCTTCAAGAATTCTATTAACCCCTTTTTACTTATGATGTCCATGGAGCTGAAATAATTGAATTTAATACTATTTTCTGTATAACCTTAATCTGGATTTTGGTTTTCAACACTGTGCCATGATCTTCACAGTTTGGAAACCTTTTTCATTTGAAACGCTTCTACAAGATTTAGTAA
Source organism: Phoenix dactylifera (assembly GCF_051530095.1). Lineage (NCBI taxonomy): Eukaryota > Viridiplantae > Streptophyta > Magnoliopsida > Arecales > Arecaceae > Phoenix > Phoenix dactylifera. Next base: position 8,143,387 of record NC_143195.1, on the reverse strand, counting down.
ATACAGAAAAATACTTCAGTTTTATTCTCCAAGAACAAGTCCAATGTAAGCTTTTGAAGACTTAGAGATGGAAACAACATCTTTAGATTTAGAAATGATTTTTGTTTGTTTCCTTAGTTAGCATGCATAGCAAAACTTTGACCTTTAAGTAGATAATCTAAGCAAGCCTATGGCAAGGTCTTTTGAGATTAAGTACATACTAGCATGAGTTGATTCTATGTGCCAAGGATGGTTTCTTTAATCTTGGTATTCAAAAGCATACCAAGTACACATTATCATATTGATGATCAATAAAAATAATGCCATGGACAAAAATTCTTAATCAAGCATATAGAGGGTTCATAGAGTTATTTTTAATGAATTAATTAATCATTTAGCAACTTATCCAATAGTGAGTGGAGCATACAAAAAAAATGAAGTGATTTGAATATATTTTCTTTTCATACCCAAAAAGACAAATATCACTTATATCACAAAAATGATTAATACTTTCAAGTTATGTTTTAATCAACTAATAAAGTAATTTCAATACGAGAAGATGTAAGAATTACTTATTTCATCCTTTCTTTTATTTAAATCATTCTTTTTAATTACATTTTAAATTCAATTCTTTAACACATGTCTAGAGCACCCATTGTTTAGATAACATCTTTCATTAGAACCTTGGATAGCTAGACATGCTTGCTGAAAGAATAATCATATTTTCAACTTAGGAACCCAAGCTCTTTTGGGTCCTTGTAGGTTAGCTATAATTGTTCCTTTTGGAACCCATATTTTCTTAATAGCTATTTTGTCCATGAATTTACAGATTTTAGGATTACAAGGGATGTATTTCTGTATCCTCTTGTTGAATTTAACAAACTTAGATCGAACATGAGTAGTAGGAAAACTTTTAATGTTCTGTTTCTCCCTTTTTGGTTCATCAAATTTGTAATGTATAGATTTAGGAACAACAGAAGAGATTTTACTTAGCTTTTGTTTATGAGAATCTGTTTTAGAGTAATTAAAAACTGTTTTAACAAACATATTCTTAAAAGGTTTTTGGGTGTACCAAGGTTGATATCCTAATGTAACTTTATCAAATTCAGCTCCTTGATCATTTATCATTAGGTTCAATTTTTCAGAGCTGAGGGTAAATCTTTCAACAACAGGTTTTAATCTGTCAACTTCTTTAGTTAATCTTCTGTTATCTTCTGAAAGTGACTCATTGTTTTTCTTAAGTTTATCATGACTTTCAGTGAGAAGTTGATCTCTTTGATTTAGTTCTTGATTTTCTTTAATTAAGATTTCAGTTTTACTGGTTAGTTTCAGTTTTTCATCTATTAGAATTTGATTTTCAATCTTCAAGTTTTTGTTCTTACAAATAAGTTTCTTATATTCTAAATACAAATCAGAAAAGGCATCATGGAGTTCATCAAATGTAAAATTGCTTTCAGTTTCAGCATGTACCTCTTGTGCCACCAAGCATGGATTTTCAATATGATACTGCTCTCCTTCTACACATGATGTTTCAGATTTGTTAGTGCATTCATATTTGTCTTCAAGCATATTCCATATTTCTTTAGCAGTCATGCAAGAAGATATGCAATTAAACTCATTCCTATCTAATGCACAATATAAAAGGTTCATGGCATCAGCATTCAATTGTGCTAAATCCTTTTCATTAAAAGTTTGAGAGAGTGTGTGAAGATCATTTATTATGATTTTCCATAAATAATAGTTTTGTGATTGAATAAAGATGCGCATGCGTATTTTCCAATGTGTATAGTTTATGCCATTAAATAGTGGTGGTGTATCAATTGATTGTCCTTCTCCTAGAAAACTATCTATTTGAGTTGTCATGATCTTTGGCTCTAGTCGGTTAAGACTACAAATAATATTTGAGCACCTGCTCTGATACCACTTGTTGCCCAGTAGATACAACCCAAGAGGGGGGGTGAATTGGGTCTTTTAAAACTTTTATGCTACTTCTAAAACTTTTTGATTAACTATGCTAAGTTGTATAGATGCACAGTGAAAGTTAAACTTAGCAAGGGTTTGATGTATAGACTGCGACTTGATTAAATATGCTTGCAACTAAAGGATGTGCGGATAAGAATTAAGCAAGCAATTTATCTAAGTAAGTAAGTGTGTTAGTTAGACAATAACTAGAGGCATTACAAACACAAAGGACATATAGTGGTTCGGTGCACCCCAGCACCTACATCCACTCCCCAAGACCTCTTGGGAATTTCACTATAATCCTACCGATTACAGCCGGTTGTTTTACAAGCTCACAACCCAACTTGTTGTTTTACGAGCGCACAACGAACTCGGTCGGTTTTCCCAGGCTCACCGACTAGAACCTCCCCGATTGTTTTCTCGGGATCACAATCAAACCCTTACACGTTGGTTTTACCCTCGGCTCACCAACAAACCTATCACCGTTGGTTTTCCCTTTGGCTCACCAACAAACCTTAACACCGTTGGTTTTTCTTTGGCTCACCAACAAACCTTAACCCCTTGATTCAATCCCTTGATTGAATCAAGTTACAAGATATTAAAACAAAGTATAAAACAAAACAAAGCTTCTTAAACAAGCAAATATGACAATATAAACAAATAGAGTAAAGAGAAGCCCTCAAACGAGTTTTGAATATGGAGGAGCTCGGCTTCTTCTTTACTTGATCCTCCTCTGATTTGGCATGAAGTAGAGGATCCCCGAGGCAGCACACGGATGGAGAGGAAGCTTTCGGATTCACTTGGATGCTCTTCTTCTCTCTATTTCGTTTTGGATGGCCCTTTTGTGCTTATGGGAGATTTCCTTTGTAATCTCTTTGAGATCTCTTTCCTAGATGATCTCTCCCACTTCCATAAGTTCTCTCCTAGCTCTCTTCTTGTTTTTATAGCTTTTGATAACGTGGAAACAAGAATATAGCCGTTAGAGACAAAAATAGAGCCGTTGGAACCAGTCTGCACCTCCTGACAATATGACCGTTGGGATCGGAGTCGACTCGCGCGATCAGGAGTCGGCTCGCCTGTTGCAGGAGTCGGCTCGTGTTTTACCGGAGACGACTCGGCCACTGTTCCAAATTTGAATTAATGTGCTTGCCTCGACTGGGAGTCGACTCGTCTTAACCTGGAGTCGACTCGCCAACTTCTGGAGCTGACTTGGCAATTTCGGAGTCGGCTCATCCACTGAAGTCCGTGGATCCAATTTTGAATTTTGTCCTCTCGAGTCGACTCGACTGTCCTGGGAGTCGACTCGAATCTCAGAGCCCGAACTCCCGATCCTCTGTCTTTTGGCTCGTCCAGTCTTGGAGTCGACTCGAACTTCCTTAGAGTCGACTCGGCTCTCAGTTTGCGAAACACAGCCTTCTGCCATCTTGGTGTAGCGCTGCCTTGGAGTCGACTCGAGCTGTCTGGGAGTCGACTCGAATCTCAGAGGCAGTAACTTGGTTTTTCTGTCTGTTGATGGTCGCGGAGTCTCGGAGTCGACTCGTGCAATGCGGGAGTCGACTCGAATCTCAGAGTCCCAAAAATGCTCTCTGACTTTTCTGTCTGTGACTCCTAGGAGTCGACTCATACTTCCCCGGAGTCGACTCGGTAAACATTGGAGTCGACTCGAATTCCTCAGGAGTCGACTCGAAGACTATTCTTTCGAATTTTTCCTTTGATTTTACTCCTCCAATTTGAACCTTTTGAACTTTAAACTTGGGCCAATGAATTGTAGCTTTCTTCTAACTTTTCTTGAGAGCTTTTGGAGGCCTTCTTGTGTTCTTCCAACTTGCTATGTTCCTTGCAAAATAAATATCTTTCTCCTTGCAACATAAACATTAGTATCCATACTTCAAGGTTTTGTGATCATCAAAATCAATCTATGAATCAATCTTTGGGTCATCACTATTTAATTGTAATAATTATTTTAAAATCCAATTCATCCCCCCTCTTGGGTTGTCTATCTGGGCAACAAGTGGTATCAGAGCCTGAACTCTTTTACCCAAAGAGTAAAAGATCAAAATGACAACCCCATTTGGATCTTCCCACATTGAGGGACAGTCCACCCAAAGACCTCCATTCTTTAATGGATCTGACTACTCATATTGGAAGGCTAAGATGAGAATATTTATCCAAGCCCAAGACTATGAGATGTGGACCATTATACTAAATGGACCATACATCCCGTCCATCTATGTAGAGGGTGTCACTGTACCCAAACTTGAAAAGAATTGGGATGACAATGACTTTAGGAAGGCACAACTCAATGCCAAAGCAATGAATGTGCTTTACTGTGCATTAGATAGAAATGAATTCAATAGAGTCTCTACTTGCAATTCTGCAAAAGAGATTTGGGATAGACTTGAAGTGACCCATGAGGGCACGAATCAAGTCAAAGAATCCAAAATAAATATATTAGTTCATAAGTATGAATTATTTAAGATGGATTTTAATGAAACAATCACTTGCATGTTCACTAGTTTTACTGATATTGTCAATGGCCTAAAAAGCCTTGGCAAAAATTATACTAACAGTGAGCTTGTCAGGAAGATTCTTCGCTGTCTACCAAGGTCATGAGAAGCCAAGGTGACGGCAATCCAAGAAGCCAAGGACTTGAACAAGCTTCCACTTGAGGAGCTTCTTGGATCCCTAATGACGCACGAGCTCACAATGAAATAACACAGCGAAGAAGAGTCCTCCCACAAGAAAAAGGTAATAGCCCTCAAATCTGTTTCTACTAATAAAGACTTATCTTGCAGCAGCAGCAGTGAAGAGGAAGACAATGAGGGAGATGATGATGAGGCTCTTCTCGTGCGTAAGTTCAGAAGATTCATCAACCGAAAGAAGTCCTCACATCAAAGGAGAGGCCCCTCAAATTTCTATCACAAGGATAAAGGTAAGGAAAGAGAAAATGAGGGGATTGGATGTTATGAGTGTAAAAAGCCGGAGCACTTCAGAGCTGAGTGTTCTTTGCTAAAGAAGGGGAGCAAGTACAAGAAGAAGAAAGTCCTCGTCTCCACCCTATCGGACTTCGACACATCATCATCATCATCGGATGAAGAACAAGAAGAAAAGGCCAATCTGTGTTTTATGGCTAACGACAATGAGGTAACATCCGGAACACATTTAGATTTTACTTTCGATGAATTATATGATGCCTTCAATGAATTAATGGATGAGTACAAGACAATAAACCTTAAAAACAAAGAATTAAAACTAACTAACCAAACTCACCTCCATAAGTATGATACATTAGTTAAGGAAAAAGATATTATTGTTAAAGAAAATTCAGAACTTAAGATAAGCAATCAAATCTTAATTCAAAAGACTAATACCTTAACTAAAGATAACGATAGGCTGAACAAAGAAATATTAGAACTTAAAAACAATAATCATATCATAAAAGAGAGTCTCACAAAAGACCTAAATAATCTAAAAACAGAAAAACAAAAATTGACACTAGAACTTGAAAAGTACAAACCTTTTGTAGAAAAATTTACATATAGCTCAGAAAAATTAGAGATGATACTTAATAGTCAACGAGCTGTATTCAATAGAGCTGGTTTAGGGTATAAACCTAAAAATAAGCAAAAACTTCTTAGTAATTTCTTTGTTAAAGCTGGCGAAAGTAAAACTAAGAAAATAACATGTTTTTGCTGTGGAACATTAGGACATAAAGCAAATGTGTGTGATTATAGAAAAGAAAAAACTAAAAGAAGAATTAAAAGGGTTTGGGTTCCAAAAGGAACCAACATTACTAACCATGAAGGACCCAAGAAAACTTGGGTACCTAAAATTGTATGATTTGCTTGTGTAGGAGTGTCTTGCAGCCAAGGTCGACAAAAATTGTTGGTACTTGGATAGTGGCTGCTCAAGACACATGACGGGTGACAAGGATCAATTCTTCACCCTTGAGCCTAAGAAGGGAGGTGCTATGACATTTGGAGACAATAACCAAGGTACATCATTGGTATAGGTAAAGTACAAATTACCCCTTCAACCTTTATTGATAATGTTCGATATGTTGATGGTCTTAAGCATAATCTACTTAGCATTAGTCAATTATGTGATAGAGGTTTTGATATTTTGTTCAAACCAACCTTATGCATCATAACCAACTCAAATGACAATAGTTTAGTTTTTAAAGAAATAAGACGTGGGAATGTGTATGTAGTAGACCTTGAGGATCTTGCCAAACATAACCCATGTTTAGTTGTTAATGAAACTAAGGATAATGATGCTAGTTGGTTATGGCACCGTAAGTTAGGTCATGCAAGCATGGACACAATATCAAAGCTAGTTAAAAGAGATTCCGTGATAGGTTTGCCAAAACTAAAGTTTGAAAAGAATAAAATATGTGGAGCTTGTCAATATGGCAAACAATCAAGGAACTCCTTTAAATCAATAAATTGTGTCTCTACCTCTAGACCTCTAGAACTACTACACATAGATCTATTCGGACCAACTAGAACCACAAGTCTAGATAGAAATAAATATGGTCTAGTTATTATAGATGATTATTCTAGATACACTTGGGTCATGTTCTTAGCTCATAAAGATCATGCATTTTCAGTCTTTAAGAAATTTCATAAGAAAGTAACAAATGCTAGAGATACTTCAGTCATAGCTATTAGAAGTGACCATGGAACTGAATTTGAAAATCACTTATTTGATGAGTTTTGTAGTAAAAAGGGGATAACTCATAACTTTTCTGCACCTAGGATAGCACAACAAAATGGAGTTGTGGAAAGGAAAAATAGAACTCTAGAGGAAATGGTTAGAACCATGTTATGTGAAAGTAACCTTCCTAAGTACTTTTGGGGAGAAGCCATCAATACCTCTTGTCATATATTAAATAGAGTTTTATTGAGACCCATTATAAAGAAAACACCTTATGAACTTTGGAAAAACAGAAAACCAAAAGTGAACTATTTTCATGTCTTTGGATGTAGGTGTTTTGTTCATAATAATGGAAAAGATAATCTAGGAAAATTTGACTCCAAATCTGATGAGGGTATATTTTTGGGGTACTCTACAACTAGTAAAGCCTATAGAGTTTTCAATAAAAGAACCCTAGTTATAGAAGAATCTATACATGTTGTTTTTGATGATTCTAGTGATACCTCTTCTAGTAAGAAAGTTAATCTTGATGATGATGCTGAAATTTTTGAAGAAAAGATTGATGAGATGACATTACAAGATAATGAACAAAAATTACTTGGAAATGCATCATCAAGTCAAGAGGCTATTATGGATCATGAGTTGACTAAGGCTTGGAAGTATGCTCACGGGCATCCTAAGGAATTAATTTTAGATGATCCATCTCAACCTGTTAGGACTAGAGCTTCCCTTAGGAACTTAAATAATCATCTAGCTTTTGTCTCACATTTTGAGCCCAAACACATAGAAGAAGCTGAAAAAAATGTAAATTGGATAAATGCAATGCAAGAAGAATTAAACCAATTTACTAGAAACAAGGTATGGAATCTAGTTGAACGACCTTCTGAATATTCAACTATAGGTACCAAATGGATATATAAAAACAAACTTGATGAAAATGAAATTGTAATAAGGAATAAGGCTAGACTAGTAGCAAAGGGGTATAATCAAGAAGAAGGTATAGATTTTGATGAAACCTTTGCTTCTGTAGCTAGACTCGAGGCAATTAGATTATTATTAGCATTTGCATGCTCTAAGGATTTCAAGTTATTTCAAATGGATGTAAAAAGTGCATTTTTAAATGGGTATATTAATGAGGAGGTGTATGTAGAACAACCTCCTGGTTTTGAGAATCATCAATACCCTAATCATGTGTATAAACTGAACAAAGCACTTTATGGTTTGAAACAAGCACCTAGAGCATGGTATGAAAGGCTTAGCAAATTTTTACTAGAACATGAGTTCTCTAGGAAAAATGTAGATATAACATTGTTTCTAAAGAAGAAAAACAAAAATATGTTATTAGTGCAGATTTATGTTGATGATATTATTTTCGGTGCTACTAACAATCGCCTCTGCGAAGAATTTGCTGACTTGATGCAGAGTGAGTTTGAGATGAGCATGATGGGAGAGCTGAACTATTTCCTCGGGCTTCAAATCAAACAATCTGAAGAAGGGATCTTCATCAATCAAGCCAAATACATCAAGGAGATGCTTAAGAAGTTTGATATGGAGGGAAACAAGTCAATCAGCACACCCATTAGCTCATCATGCAAATTAGACCAAGATGAATCAGGTAAATCTGTAGATCAAAAGTTATATAGAGGTATGATAGGATCTTTATTGTATCTCACTGCAAGTAGACCTGATATCATGTTTAGTGTATGCATGTGTGCTAGATATCAGTCTAATCCTAAGGAATCTCATCTAATTGCAGTCAAGAGAATCTTTAAATACCTAATAGGAACAAAAAATATAGGTCTATGGTATTCTAAAGAATCTAGCCTGAACTTAATAGGATACACAGATTCAGACTTTGCTGGATGTAAACTTGATAGAAAAAGCACTAGCGGGTCATGTCAATTCCTAGAAGAAAACTTAATCTCATGGTTTAGCAAGAAACAAAACTCGGTTGCATTATCTACTGCTGAAGCTGAATATGTTGCAGCCGGGAGTTGTTGTGCTCAAATCATGTGGATCAAACAACAATTGGAAGATTATGGCATTAAACAGGATAAAATTTCCATTAATTGTGATAATACAAGTGCCATTAATCTAACTAAAAATCCTATTCAGCATTCAAGAACTAAACATATTGAGATAAGACATCACTTCATAAGAGATCATGTACTGAATGGTGATGTGACACTTCAATTTATTTGCACTGATGATCAATTAGCTGATATCTTCACTAAACCCTTGAGTGAAGAGAGATTTAGTGTGCTTAGGAGAGGATTAGGAGTGATTGATCCATCCTAGTGATATTCTCTTCTAGTTCATTGATTTTGATGATTAGATTGTGCTAAATATAGAGTTTCGCATCTATGATCATCAAATCAGATCATAACTTAGTGATTGTCCATCATTTGGTACGATAATAGCATGATTTTTAGGTGCGTGCCAGAGTTCGAGACGACTCGAGTAAGTTTCAGAGTCGGCTCATACGGGAGAGTCGACTCGCACATAGACGGGAGTCGACTCGAGATCGATGGCCGCATAAGGAGAGTTGACTCGCCCATAGACGGGAGTCGACTTGAGGTCGATGACAGCATTAGGAGGAGTCGACTCGCGCATATTTTGGAGTCGACTCGAGGTCGAGTCGACTCGCGACTTACAGGAGTCGACTCGCGGTCGGGATCCGGGTTTTTAACCCTAATCCAAGCGTTTAATCAAAACTTCTATTCACCGCCGCCACTGTTCACAAACCCTAGAGCCGTCTCCTACGTCGTCTCTGACCATCCTTAGGGTTTTTCCCGTCGATCTTCTCCGTCCTTTAGGTTCATTCCCCTTCCCTAGGTCAAGAATGCCTCGCAAGTCGGTTGTCTCGAGCCGGAAGAGGCCCCAACCCGCGACCGGTGCCGAGCGACGGTCCAAAGCTCGGAACGATCCCGCGAGGCCACAACCTCCGGTTCGTTCCCCGCCGAGGCCGGTTCCCTCGCGACCGTGCACCGGGAAGGCGGTCTCCACCGGGAGATACGTCAACTTTGACTATCTCTCCCGGGAGGGCTTCACTATAGGAGAGAGGTTAAGGGCCCAAGGTTTAGAGTTCTTGTGTTCATTAGATCTCCCCACATACCCAGGTCTAGTTAGGGATTTCTATGGAACCGTGAATAGGGGCAATGGGGGTATAGAGGGAACCATAACGGGTGTCCCATTATTTATTTCGGAGGATTTCATAGCTCAAATCCTCCATCTTCCCCAAGTAGGGGTATCTCCTACACACCCCGAGGATAGGACTGAGGCCCTTACGGCCATTTTAGGGAGTCCACCCCAGTCCCCACTAGACGCGGTGTCCGCTGGCTCTCTTTCTGTTGAGATGCGGCTCCTCCTGAGCATTATTTCTAGACACTATTCCCTAAAACCGGCCGTTTTGACTTTGTGTCTGAGAGGGACCTAGCACTCATGTATTACATTCTCCAAGACACACCTATTAACTTTCCCAAGATGATCTATAGATACCTATGTGAGCCACTAGATAGACCTAGGCTCACCCTTCCTTATGGGATGATGTACACCCTGATCTTTAGGGAGTCCGGGATCCCAATTTCTGAGGGGGAACCCTCTCGCGCATTGCGATGGACAGATCGCATGGGTGAGGGAACCCTACACAGGATGGGGTTTCATAAGGTAGAGGGAATATGGGTCAGAAAACCATCTTCCTCCACACCTACTACCAGACATTCTCCCAGTCCTGACCCTGATTCAGACTTCCCCACTTTTTCCTCCACCTCAGCTCCACCCACCTCAGCCGAACCCTCCTCCTCAGCTCCACCCACTCAGTCGATGGAGGTTCGGATTTCTCCTGAGCAGCTCCGGGAGTTGCGGCAGGAGATTGTGCGGGATCTTCGGGACGACCTGCTGAGGGAGCTCCGAGGTCCAGCCACTGCCCCTTCTTCTGCGTTGGTTCCCTCACTTTCAGCCGTGACCGAGATGACGGCTCATCTGAGGGAGGAGATCTTCAACGTCAGGAGCCTGATACAAGCCCAATTCTCCAACTTGAGCGATGTCACAAGCAACACAAGACAGATGCGAGATGACATCCGACACGACATGGGCAGCCTGAATCAGGGGGCCGAGCGCTTGGCGAATGTCTTGATTGCCAAGTTGGACACCCTCCAGCAGACTCTGACCGAGCTATCCACGACGTACAGTAGGGCCACCTCGGCCATTATCACCCAGCTGGGGTGTTAGATGTATGCCCTAGAAGCCAATCTGGCTGACACATTGTTAATTCTAGGGACATAATTTTATACTTGACTATTTATTATTGAATAAATAAAAGGCATCTTTTCATTTATATTATTTATGTGTCTATGAATCGTCCAAGAAATTAATAAGATGATGATACATATTCTCAAGAGTTGAGAATTTGAGCCATGTATCATTGGTGATTAATTTCTAAATGCTCCTGATCAATGGATCATCACGAGGACGGTGATCGATCCGATCAGTGCATAGATCACTTTCCTTCTGGATGGACGAGACTTGAGTCCACAGTGTAGGGACACTGAAGTGATAGTGCAGGTGCTTGTTAGAGAACAAGGGTACTGAGCGTGACCAAGACAAGAAGTCACTTGGATGTCTATCCACTCGTCAGTGACTTGCTTGATGTTGCAGTAGTGTGACTGGTCCTTTGACCTGCGGTGCTTCGGCTACTCACAGTGAGGTTATTGTAGTTTGACTGCACACATACATGGTCTCTAGCCATATGGGTCCATGCAGTGTAGATTGGCTGCAGTAGGTTCACTGTAGGAGTAGGGTATGCACCTACAAGGAATCTATCGACCTTGATAGAAGAGGAGTGATCCTATGTGATTTGTTAGACTGAGTTCTAAGACCTTGGCCAGGGCAGTAATATAAAGTGGAGAAAGAGTTTTCCACTATCGAACTCGAGTCGAATAAATCTTGACATATGACAGACGATGGGGTTTGACGAGTTGTCCATGACCTCCGTCCTGTAGGGATCCACGATAGTAGGACTGTATCACATGGTAACTGTACCTAGAGGTTCATCTTTCTATTCTACTGGGTAGCCACTACATGCTGCTAGGTGTCACTGGTGGATGGTGGGACTCACAGGGATTATCTCGATGATCGATAAACCCTAATGAGTTGAGTTGGAATCGTTCCAACCCATTGAAAGGAGTTTTCAATGATATAGTGATAGAGATCACAATATATCTCACTACCAGTCAGAGTAGAACCTATGGGATCACACACACTAGAAGTATTGACCGATCCGATGGTTGAAAAGTGATTATGAATCACAAGTAATCAATTCGATTGATATTCAGTTGAAGAAGGAACAAAGAGAATTAATTAATTGGACTTGAAACAAGAGGCCTACTTCGAGTAGGATTCCTAGAGTCCTAATTGGATTAGGACTGAGAATCCTAGTTGGAGTAGGACTGGGATTCCTACTTGGAATAGGATTTCTGCAATCCTAATGAGATTAGGAGTTTTGAATCAAAATTGGATTCCTACTTGGAGTAGGATTCCTAGAGTCCTAATCGGATTAGGACTTCGGATTCAAATAGAGTCCTAATTGGATTATGACTAAAATTATATATGTCCTAATTTGGATTAGGATTTCTTAAGTCACAATTAATTATTAATCTAATGAATCAATAAGACTCCTAATTAGATTAGGATTGAAGAGTTCAATTGAGTCAAAATTGATTTAAGTTCTAATTGGATTAGGACTTACCTAGATTGGATCCAAATTGGTTCACCCATGGGCTAAGCCTAATTGGATTAGGGCTTGACCACATTAGGGCATTCCAATCCCTACCTAATATGGATTAGGGTTTACCATGAGGAAGGGGATAAGCCCCTCTCCTTTCCACGTGGAGAAGGGAGAAGAGACGGCGCCCCCTCTTAGGAAAGACATCAAGAACTCCTAAATGTTAGGAGCTCCACATGTCTATAAAAAGGGACTTGTGGGCGGCACCTAGGGCATAGAAGAAGTCCTCTTCCTCCTTGCCGTACGCCTCCCTCTCCTCTCCTCTTGGTTCAGCCGCAAGCAAGGAAGATAAAAGCCAAAGGTGTTGGCGGCATCCTCTTCCTCCCTTCTTCCTTCCAACGTAGGGAAAAGAAAGAAGGCTGCGTGGGGATTCTTCTTCTTCCTCTTCTTCATCCTTCTTCTTCCTCCTCTCAAGCACAATCAAGGGTTGATTGAAAGAGAGCAAATCAGCCATCAAAAGAAGTCTTTGCAAGGGAGCTAGCACCCCGGGAAGACAAGAGAGCTTTAATCGGATCACTGCTTCGTGTGGATACCCGTAGAGGCCGGACACTTGAACGGCTTCAAGCAAACCTTCATCCTAGACCACGAACTTCAGTTTGCGGTGATCATCTACCCGCACAAGGTGAAGATCTGATCTTTCTAAAGGTTTAAAAAGTTTTTAATTCTTATCTAACTACGAACGATTCATGAAACAACGTTCATGCGATGAACGTCGATCCCGCTTATGCCGATTCCGCTGCCATCTGAATTTTTTTGAAATATCAACGGCATGGGCGGGTTTTCCAACAGTGGTATCAGAGCCTAGGCTTCGTAGATTAAGGTAAGAATTAATTATCTAAAGGCTTATTAGATCTGAAAATTGAATGATCATGCATGCTGAAAATTTCTGCATGCAGATTTTTCAGGGGTGCTGATTTTTGCATGCTGATTTTTATGTGATAAAAAGATGATTTTAATTGCATTGTTAATGGGATTACAAAGTTTAGAATCATGATTAGCATGATCAGCAACCTATGTCATGATATAATCAGTTAGTTTTCAGATTTGAAAATTATAATTGTTGCATATGGTGATGATCATAGGATTCAAAACACTTTTGGTATCAAATGTAATGACCTGCGATGTCATGTAATTTTTCAGATGCTTGCATATATTTGATGTTTTGAGAGGCCTGCGTGCCTCCTAAAAGGAGATGTAATTTATTTTTATTTTTATTTTACAATCTGGTTGTATTTGTGTGATGTGATGTACGTCAACGATCAAGTTGAAGACTAGGCATGAGATGAACAGGTGATCTAAGCGGTTGATGGCGATTGGATCAAGAGTTGATCAAGGATCGGATCAAGGAGGCTTGGAACCAATTCAAGAGTTGAAGGCCAGTTGATCGATTGACGTGCATGTGCTTGTAATACGACCTAACTAGAATCCATGATCATCACCTATTTAAAGTTTAGTTTTAATTATTGCTGCGATTATAACTGCCTGCAATGTGCCGTTTGCATGTGATGTGAATGTGAGTCGGGTAGATAGGTTTACATGTGATGTAGCAAACCCAATTGAGACCTAAATCAAAAATCTCCTCAATCAAGTCGAGAGTGAACCGACATGAGCAAGTCATATTAGATTAATTGATCTAATTGGTGTCTAGGAAAGCATGAAAGGTGGTTACTTAATTAGGACCTTACTCTCTGAGTAAGGGGAGCCTCCCACCTACTTACCTGGCCAATTGTTCGATTATCTCTTATGAAAGGCTCAAGTTGCAAACACTAAGACCTGATTAACCAATATTAAGTCAATAGGTCTTCCACTGTAGTAGAGCTGCTAAGGCCTTTCTGATGTTGATTTGTCTCGGCTGGACACAGTGGTCAAGTTGCATCGGAGGGCTGGACCTCTCTATAGACATGAGATGTTGTAGGGTAAAGGTGGGGTTGGGCACCAATAACTGTTAGGTGAGGACCCAATGACGACTTTATTCCTACGGTTATACGGTGGGTCTGACTTAACTAAGAAATGGGACCAATAACTGTTAGGTGAGGTTTTCATGGCTTAGAGACCAAGTTACACTGCAACATGCTTGAGAAGCATTGTACAAGAGTTGTACATTCATCAATCTATGTGTCACCAATAACTGTTAGGTGAGGTGGCATGTAAATTGGTGGGACCGCAGTACCCACTAGAAATTCTAGTCGTGTGGGATATCCATTTCCCTACCAGGGGAGTGTGAGGGATTCGAGAAAATAGTGGGAGTTACATTTGTTCTAAAAGACCTTAGAATAGATTAGGATCAAGTACAAAAGTCTAACTAGAATCTTTACTCTCTGCAGATACAATGTCAGCTTCAAACCCTTTGACCCGTATTCTTGAGACCAACCGACTGACCGGAACCAATTACAAAGACTGGCTTAGAAACCTCAAAATTGTTTTGGACTGTGAGAAAATAGGCTACATACTCGATTCAGATATCCCCACACTACCAACACGTCCTACTGATGTTCAGCGTGAGATGCATAAAAAGTGGTTGGATGATGACATTAGAGTAAAATGCTATATGATGGCATCCATGTCAAATGAACTCCAATGCCAGCATGAAAATATGAAGACTGCTAGGGACATACTGACACACCTGCAAGAGTTGTATGGTGAGCAGAGTCGCGCAGCTCGTTTCGAAGTGTCCAAGAGGCTCTTCAAGACAAAGATGCGCGAAGGGCAGTCTGTCCATGATCACGGTCTGACCATGATCAAGGACCTAGAGGAGCTTGAGAAGCTCGGTATGGACATGCACAAGGAATTGCAAGTAGATATGATCCTTCAATCCCTTCCTGATTCATTTGGTCAGTTTATAGTAAACTACCACATGAATAAGATTGAATGCACTAAGACTGAACTGATAAACATGTTGGTAACTGCTGAGGGAGCCTTGAAAGGTTCAAGGGGCAATGTCCTTGCTGCTGAGTTGACTTCTGGTTCCAAGAGAAAGTCTACTTGGAAGAAAAAGAAGCCTGCTAAGAAGCAGAAGAAAGACAAAAAGCCAAAGAAGGAAGTTCAAAAGAAAAGGGCTAACGACAAAGGAAAATGTTTCCACTGCAATGTCGACGGCCACTGGAAGAAAAACTGTTCTTCATACCTCGAGAGCCTGAAGAACAAGAAAGGTGACATACCTTCAGAAGGTATAGACTTGCTCATTATTGAAACTAATCTAACGGTTTCTTCTACTTCTAGTTGGGTTATAGATTCTAGTTCTAGTGCTCATCTGTGCACTACCATGCAGGGTCTAAAGAAAAGTAGAAGGCTGGCGGAAGGTGCGGTAACCCTTCGGGTTGGCAACGGGGCAAAAGTTGCTGCTGTAGCTGTGGGCACCTACCATCTGCGACTACCGTCTGGATTTAGTTTATTACTTAGAGACTGCTATTATGTACCTGCTGCTAGCAGAAATTTGATTTCTGTTTCATGTCTAGCACAGGAAGGTCATGTTTTTACATTTGACAAAGACTGCTGTTCTATTTATTTCAGAAATAAAATAGTTGCATGTGGTTTCATGATTGACAGTCTCTATCATTTACATATCGATGTATCTGTGAATGTTACCGAGCAAGAAGTGAGTGCCAAAGGATCCAAAAGATCCAGAGATGAGATAAACCAAAAATATTTGTGGCACCTCAGACTTGGCCATATTGGAGAGGATAGGATGAACAAAATGGATAAAGATGGGCTTCTCGGCTCATTGACTTCCGAGTCATATCTAGTTTGCGAGTCCTGTCTTTAAGAAAAAATGGCTAGACTGCCCTTTGTAGGACATGGAAAGAGGACCACTGAAATACTTACCCTAGTACATACAGATGTATGTGGCCCATTCGATGTGCTAGCCAGGGGACGTTATTCTTACTTCATTACCTTTACCGATGATTATTCACGATATGGGTATGTGTATCTTATGAGACACAAGTCTGAATCTTTTGAAAAGTTCAAAGAGTTCAAGAATGAAGTAGAAAAACAAACTGGAAAATCCCTTAAGGCTCTTCGATCAGATCGAGGAGGAGAATACCTTAGTGGGAAACTCCGGGACTATCTCAAGGAAAACGGCATAGTCTCACAGTGGACGCCTCCGGGTACACCTCAACTCAACGGGGTGTCAGAGAGGAGGAATCGGACCCTATTGGATATGGTCAGGTCCATGATGAGCTTCACTGATTTACCGATGTTTCTTTGGGGAGATGCCTTACTTACCGCAGTATATCTACTGAATAGAGTTCCCTCTAAATCCATTCCTACCACACCGTATAAGATATGGCATGGTAAGAAACCAAGTCTTAATCATCTCAAGATTTGGGGATATCCGGCCCACGTCAAAAGACTACTGGCGGACAAGCTAGAGGCTAGGACCATAAGTGCTCGTTTTATAGGATATCCTAACGAGTCATTAGGATACAATTTTTACGTCTCAGAGGATCACAATGT
Organism: Phoenix dactylifera; assembly: GCF_051530095.1. Taxonomy (NCBI): domain Eukaryota; kingdom Viridiplantae; phylum Streptophyta; class Magnoliopsida; order Arecales; family Arecaceae; genus Phoenix; species Phoenix dactylifera. The sequence goes on along the minus strand of NC_143195.1, from coordinate 8,126,553 downwards.
GTTTGTGAGCCGTCATGCCATCTTCTTGGAAAATCAGTTTATCCTTGATAGAGGCAGTGGGAGGAAAATTGAGCTTGAAGAGAAAGTCTCTGAAAAGCAACGAGTCATGGATCCTATTGAACCCATTCATACAGAGCTAGTACATGATGTCCCTCGACCACCTCGTAGATCTAGTAGGGTCTCCCATCCTCCCGATAGATACTTAGATATACTAGAAGAGGATACCGAGGAAATATTCCTAGTGGGAGATAGGGATCACATACAGGATCCCAAAACCTACAACGAGGCGATATCTGATATCGATTCCGAGAAATGGCTGGAAGCCATGAAGTTAGAGTTAGACTCCATGCATTCCAACCAAGTCTGGACCTTAGTAGACCCACCAGAAGGTATTGTACCTATTGGATGCAAATGGATCTACAAAAGAAAAATAGGTTCGGATGGAGAGGTAGAGACCTATAAGGCAAGGCTTGTGGCGAAAGGGTATAGTCAGCGCGAAGGCATTGACTATCAGGAGACCTTTTCACCTGTAGCCATGCTAAAATCCATCCGAACATTGCTTGCCATTGCAGCATTTCATGATTATGAAATCTGGCAGATGGATGTGAAAACTGCTTTTCTGAATGGATATCTTGATGAAGATATCTATATGGAACAGCCTTTGGGTTTCACTTCCAATGATGGAGATCACAAGGTCTGCAAGCTGCAAAGGTCCATCTATGGACTAAAACAAGCGTCTCGGAGTTGGAACACTCGTTTCGATGACGCAATCAAAACGTTTGATTTCATCAAAAACGAAGAGGAACCGTGTATTTACAAAAAGTTTAGTGGGAGCGCTGTTGTATTTCTCGTACTGTACGTGGACGACATCCTACTGATAGGGAATGATATTCCCATGCTAACCTCAGTCAAGGTCTGGTTGTCAAAAGAATTCTCCATGAAAGACCTTGGGGAAGCATCCTATATTTTGGGAATAAAGGTTTATAGAGATAGATCTAAAAGGATGCTTGGCCTTTCACAAAAGATGTACATAGAGGAGGTGCTGAAGAGGTTCAGCATGGAAAACTCCAAGAGGGGTCTCTTACCCCTTAGGCATGGAATTCATCTCTCCAAGAAGATGTGCCCCAACACATCTGAAGAGATTCAACGCATGAGCAAGATTCCCTATGCATCGGCAATAGGAAGCCTCATGTATGCCATGCTATGTACACGACCTGATATAGCTCTTGCTGTGAGTGTCACAAGCAGATATCAGTCGAATCCAGGTGAAGAACACTGGACAGCTGTGAAGAATATTCTTAAGTACTTGAGAAGAACTAAAGATTTATTCTTGGTTTTTGGAGGATCATCCGAGTTAAAGGTAGAAGGATACACAGATTCAGACTTCATGACTGATGTCGATGATAAGAAGTCAACATCTGGATATGTGTTCTTGTGCAATGGTGGTACGGTGAATTGGAAGAGTTCTAAACAACCGATCATTGCTGATTCTACTATGGAAGCTGAATACATCGCCGCCTCTGAAGCTGCTAAGGAAGGCTTCTGGTTCAAAAAATTCATTGCAGAGTTGGACGTGATGACATCAGATGCCATAACACTCTACTGCGATAATAATGGCGCCATAGCCCTTGCTAAGGAGCCAAGGTCTCATCAGAAGTCCAAGCACATAGAGCGGCGCTTCCATCTCATACGCGACTATGTTGAGAAGAAATATGTAGAGGTACAGAGAGTAGACTCCGCGGATAACGTGGCAGACCCGTTCACTAAGCAGCTAAGTCAGCAAAAGACTAAAGCCCACCTTGAGAAGATGGGGCTTAGATATATGACTGATTGGCTTTAGTGCAAGTGGGAGATTGTTAGATGTATGCCCTAGAAGCCAATCTGGCTGACACATTGTTCTAGGGACATAATTTTGTACTTGACTATTTATTATTGAATAAATAAAAGGCATCTTTTCATTCATATTATTTATGTGTCTATGAATCGTCCAAGAAATTAATAAGATGATGATACATATTCTTAAGAGTTGAGAATTTGAGCCATGTATCATTGGTGATTAATTTCTAAATGCTCCTGATCAATGGATCATCACGAGGACGGTGATCGATACGATCAGTGCACAGATCACTTTCCTTCTGGATGGACGAGACTTGAGTCCACAGTATAGGGACACTGAAGTGATAGTGCAGGTGCTTGTTAGAGAACAAGAGTACTGAGCGTGACCAAGACAAGAAGTCACTTGGATGTCTATCCACTCGTCAGTAACTTGCTTGATGTTGCAGTAGTGTGACTGGTCCTTTGACCTGCGGTGCTTCGGCTACTCACAGTGAGGTTATTGTAGTTTGACTGCACACATACATGGTCTCTAGCCATATGGGTCCATGCAGTGTAGATTGGCTACAGTAGGTTCACTGTAGGAGTAGGGTATGCACCTACAAGGAATCTATCGACCTTGATAGAAGAGGAGTGATCCTATGTGATTTGTTAGACTGAGTTCTAAGACCTTGGCCAGGGCAGTAATATAAAGTGGAGAAAGAGTTTTTCACTATCGAACTCGAGTCGAATAAATCTTGACATATGACAGACGATGGGGTTTGACGAGTTGTCCATGACCTCCGTCCTGTAGGGATCCACGATAGTAGGACTGTATCACATGGTAACTGCACCTAGAGGTTCATCTTTCTATTCTAGTGGGTAGCCACTACATGCTACTAGGTGTCACTGGTGGATGGTGGGACTCACAGGGATTATCTCGATGATCGATAAACCCTAATGAGTTGAGTTGGAATCGTTCCAATCCATTGAAAGGAGTTTTCAATGATATAGTGATAGAGATCACAATATATCTCACTACCAGTCAGAGTAGAACCTATGGGGTCACACACACTAGAAGTATTGACCGATCCGATGGTTGAAAAGTGATTATGAATCACAAGTAATCAATTCGATTGATATTCAGTTGAAGAAGGAACAAAGGGAATTAATTAATTGGACTTGAAACAAGAGGCCTACTTCGAGTATGATTCCTAGAGTCCTAATTGGATTAGGACTGGAAATCCTAGTTGGAGTAGGACTAGGATTCCTACTTGGAATAGGATTCCTGCAATCCTAATGAGATTAGGAGTTTTGAATCAAAATTAGATTCCTACTTGGAGTAGGATTCCTAGAGTCCTAATCGGATTAGGACTTCGGATTCAAATAGAGTCCTAATTGGATTAGGACTAAAATTATATATGTCCTAATTTGGATTAGGGTTTCTTAAGTCACAATTAATTATTAATCTAATGAATCAATAAGACTCCTAATTGGATTAGGATTGAAGAGTTCAATTGAGTCAAAATTGATTTAAGTTCTAATTGGATTAGGACTTACCTAGATTGGATCCAAATTGGTTCACCCTTGGGCTAAGCCTAATTGGATTAGGGCTTGACCACATTAGGGCATTCCAATCCCTACCTAATATGGATTAGGGTTTACCATGAGGAAGGGGATAAGCCCCTCCCTTTTCCACGTGGAGAAGGGAGAAGAGACGGCGCCCCCTCCTAGGAAAGACATCAAGAACTCCTAAATGTTAGGAGCTCCATATGTCTATAAAAAGGGACTTGTGGGCGGCACCTAGGGCATAGAAGAAGTCCTCTTCCTCCTTGCCGTACGCCTCCCTCTCCTCTCCTCTTGGTTCAGCCGCAAGCAAGGAAGATAAAAGCCAAAGGTGTTGGCGGCATCCTCTTCCTCCCTTCTTCCTTCCAACGCAGGGAAAAGAAAGAAGGCTGCGTGGGGATTCTTCTTCTTCCTCTTCTTCATCCTTCTTCTTCCTCCTCTCAAGCACAATCAAGGGTTGATTGAAAGAGAGCAAATCAGCCATCAAAAGAAGTCTTTGCAAGGGAGCTAGTACCCCGGGAAGACAAGAGAGCTTTGATCGGATCACTGCTTCGTGTGGATATCCGTAGAGGCCAGACACTTGATCAGCTTCAAGCAAACCTTCATCCTAGACCACGAACTTCAGTTTGCGGTGATCATCTATCCGCACAAAGTGAAGATCTGATCTTCCTAAAGGTTTAAAAAGTTTTTAATTCTTATCTAACTACGAACGATTCATGAAACAACGTTCATGCGATGAACGTCGATCCCGCTTATGCCGATTCCGCAGCCATCTGAATTTTTTTGAAATATCAGCGGCATGGGCGGGTTTCCCAACATGGGGAACGTCACGGATGGAGTCGGTCTCCTCATGGAGCAGTCCAGACTGAGAGGAGGAGCCACATCCTCGAGGAAGCCCTAGCTGATTTTGTTTACTATGACATGTATTTACTGCTTTACTTATTGTATTCACAAATGTACTTACATATACATCAATACAATGAGTAGACAAATTTCTTCAAAATTGTGCACATTGATCTCTGCTTGCTTGTGTGTTCTGCCTTCTTCCTTTTTGATACGATGACAAAAAGGGAGAGAATATATTTAATAGATATGTAAAAAGAATCAATGAAAATCAATAAAAAGAAAAACTTTTAAAACACACAATAATTTGTTCTTAGTGGATTCAATACCTCGAGGCTCATTATCTCTCTGTTGTGACTCCTAATGGAGTAATCTTCAGAATCTATTCAAGGGATACAATTCAGGCCGACAATTATTTTCATAAGTCGGAAAAGTGTGATTCTTTAAAGAATTTGCTTTTTTTTCTATCGTCAGAATTGGGAGATTAGTTGAATCCTACTTAAGAACAAATTGGCAGATTTTTCCTCTAAAAACTAAAAATTTAAGTTCAAAAGCTTTCATACACTAAAAGAAATTTCAGAGAATCAAAACAAAGTTGAATGCATGTGTTGAGGGGGAGAATCTGAATTTTTAAGAAAGCAAAATTATTAAATATATATAAGCCAAACAATTGATTGCATGACATGAAGGCTTATATAATTCCAAATGAAAGGGGGAGCCTTAACATAGAAATTTACTGTTTCACACCTTTCAAGTCTGGATAAATTAAAACTAACTAGACACTTGAATTCATTTCAAAAATTTTATTATAAATTTCCTTGTTTGTTGTGCAATTCACTTTATATATACTCAATGTTTTGTCATCATCAAAAAGGGGGAGATTGTGACGTGATTGATCATAATCCTATTTGATTTTGATGAGCTCAAAGCATTTGAGTATATCTTATGTTTACTAATGAATTCAATCTAGTGTTTCAGCGAAAATCTTATAAATTTATGGTTAAGTGCATCTAGATTTGGTTCAAGATATTTTGGATAAGTTAAGAAGTTAAGTTGAACCAAAGTCTGAGACTCGAGTCGACTCCGGGATATTACGAGTCGACTCCAGGCATATCAGAAGCATTAGCATAGGCTCGAGTTGACTCCGGAACGTTATGAGTCGACTCCGACTGAGAACTGACAGACGAACAGAAAGACTCAACTCAAAACCTGTCAGTGAGTCGACTCCTGAGTGCGCGAGTCGACTCCGATGCTTACCGAGTCGACTCCGGAGTAGTATGAGTCGACTCCAGGGTGTTACAGACAAAAAAGTCAGAGAGCAATTTTCGACCCTGAGAGCCGAGTCGACTCCTGAGGAACGCGAGTCGACTCCGATGGTTGGCACGTCGACTCCAAAGAAAGCGAGAGTCGACTCTCAGTGTTATACAAGGCAAAAGTCAGAGAGCAACTTTCAGACACTGAGAGCCGAGTCGACTCCCGCAAAGCCCGAGTCGACTCCGAGACAGCGCGACCCCAAAAAGACAGAAGACAGAATTGTTGTCTCTGAGACGCGAGTCAACTCCAAGACAGTTCGAGTCGACTCCAAGGCAGCGCCACTCCAAAAAGACAGAAAGCTGTTTTTTGGATACTGAGAGCCGAGTCGACTCCGGAACAGTTCGAGTCGACTCCAAGACTGCACGAGCCATAAGACAGAAAATCGGGAGTTCGGGCTCTGAGCGCCGAGTCGACTCCCAGAATTTCCGAGTCGACTCGAGTGAGCCAAGTTGAAGAATAGCTCTATGGATTCCATGGGATGAGCCGACTCCAAAAATACTAGGTCAGCTCCAGGTTTTGGCGAGTCGACTCCGGGTTAAGTCGAGTCGACTCCCAATCGAGAAACTCACTTTAATTCAAATCCGGAACAGTTGCCGAGCCGACTCCAGAAAAGCATGAGTCGACTCCTGCTACAGCCGAGTCAACTCCAGATCGCGCGAGTCGACTCCGATCCCAACGGACACATTATCAGGATGTGCAGAATGTGCAGAACGGCTAGTAAAGTAAGTCTAACGGCTAGTTTCCGTAGGGAATGGCTTAAATAGCCACAGATGACTGTAGCAAAGAAGAGTAAGTGACATTCCACTCAAAGAAAACAAGAATTCTCCATCTGCAAACTGATTTCAACGAAAAAGAAGGAAGAGGGCTATTAACTCCATTCAACCAACTCTTTCCAGCATTAAAGAAGTCTCCATCTGCCTTCAAGTCTTCAAGACATTCAAGAGGAGACCCAGAGTTCAAGAAGCCCTCCTCCTCATCGTCATAAAATAGTTTGAGGGCTCTTAACTTCTCTATTGTTTATATTGCTGAATATCTGCTTCCCTAGAAGCTGTACTTTTTCTCTTTATTCTTTCTTTCCATTTGGTTCTTACTTGATTCAATCAGAGGATTGAATCAAGGGTATATAGGTTTGTTGGTGAGCCTAGGTTGAAACCAACATGTAAGGGTTCGATTGTGATCCCGAAAAAACAATCGGGGTGGTTCTAGTCGTGAGCCTGGGAAAACCGACCGAGTTCGTTGTGACCTCGTAAAACAACAAGTTTGGTTGTGAACTTGTAAAACAACCGGCTGTAATCCGAGGGGTTATAGTGAATTCCCAAGTGAGGCTTGGGGAGTGGACGTAGGAGCAAGGGTTAGCTCCGAACCACTATAAAATCATTGTGTTTGTGATTGCATTTGTCTCTCTTACTTTCATTTCATTCACTGCACATAGCATCTAATTAATCAACTTGCAAAAAGGATTAATTAGTATCTCACAAACCATTTAATTGTAATAATTATTTTAAAACCCAATTCACCCCCCCCTCTTGGGTTGTCTATCTGGGCAACACCAGTAAACTCATTCCTCTAATGAGCACCCACATCTTTGTATTAGTGTCTCACACAATTAATTGTGAGATTAATCACCCTCTACATCGAGCATACATAAGATGTGCCAGTCTTTCCAGTAATATTGATCCCCGACTCAATATACCAATTTGACTGGGAATATTCTAAATTAGGATTTTAGGATTTTAGGTCTCACTTAGGGGTGGCAAAATATGACCCGACCCGCCAACCCGACCCACGTTCGACCCGCCATAAACAGGTTTGGGTTTGGTCTAAACGGGTTCGGGTCGGATACGGGTTTTAAATGTCTAACCCGTTTATTAATTGGGTCAGATACGGATTTCAGATGTCTGACCCGTGTAATCCGTTTAACTATTGGGCTGATAGACCCGCTTCAGCCCGTTTTATTTGCATCAGCCCAACTTCCCGCGTCGGCCCAATTTCAGCGCGACCCGTTTAACCCGTCCACCGCCCGCGACTTCTCGACTTCGTGAGTTCGTGGCCTTAGGGATTTAGGGTTTGTGCTGCCGTCGCCTCTCAAGTCTCAAGTTTCTTCCCTAGTCCCCTCTCCTCTCCTCCCGATTCTTCGCCTCCCAAGCCCTCTCCTCCGGACCACCGCCTCCGCCCTCTCCTCCTCCGTGTGGATAAGTTCGGCCTCTCCATCGACGGCCACCGCGGCGGCTCGAGGACCACACTCCACCGTCCGCGACTTCTCCTTAGTTAGGGACTTAGGGTTTGGGTTTGTGCCCCGCCCGAGCTCTATTCCCTCCCTCAGTCTCTCTCGAGTCTCTCCCCTCTCCTCTCCTCTGGATTCTTCGCCTCCCGAGTCCTCTCCTCCGGACCTCCACCTCCGCCCTCTCCTCCCCCGTGCCGACAACTTCGGCCTCCCCATCGACGGTGACCGCGGCGGCTCGACGGGTCCTGGGAACCAAGGTTGAATCTCTGCTCGACTGCTCCTAAAGAGGTCGAATCCTCTGCTCTACCGAGGTAAAAATGATCCACCTTTTTTTCTTTCGGCTGGGGTGATCTTTTTTCGGTTCCTCCCTTCTTCTATTCTCTGTGGGGTTTATCCTAGGCTAGCTTCTTCTATTCTCTTCGGCTGGGCAGACGGGGGCTCGGATTGGGAGGAGTGGGCCTACGCCGGGACCAGCCGCGCTGCCGTGGACGAGGCGGCGATGGGGAGCAGCAGACGGGTCGGGAGAAGGCAGCGGGCGGCGGCGATGGGGAGCGGCGGACGGGTCGGCAGAAGGCAGCAGGTGGCGGCGATGGGGAGCGGCGGATGGGTCGGGACTCGGGAGAAGCCAGCGGGCGGCGGCGATGGGGAACGGTAGATGGGCCGAGAGAAGCCGAGAAGGCAGCGGGCGAAAAAGGTCCTCTTTTATTTTAAGTATTTTATTTTTGGTTATTTACAGTAATATTTAGTTAAACGGATAAGCATAAACCAACCCGACCTGTTTAATAAACAGGTTAAACGGGTCGGGTCGGGTGACCTGTTTATTAAACAGGTCGGATTCAGGTTGTAATTTCTGACCTATTTAATAAACAGGTCAGGTTCAGATTTACACTTTTCTGACCTGTTTAACATCTGACCCGACCCGTTTATGCCTGACCCGACCCGATTGCCACCCCTAGTCTCACTGGTATGATCTCATCATAACCCTAAAACCAATGTCCTAATTTATGGGGTTCATTATCCAATAATAAAATAGATAAGCAGCAAATGATGAAACACAATGCCTTTATTGATATATATCAAGTGTCAAAGTACATAATTTGGAGAATTACAAAGAGAAATCTATCAAATGATTGGCTTATAGGGCATCTACTCTTTCAGGAGTATGGGACTATAACCCATCCTTGGATTAATGCCAAGTGTCCAATACTTGTGCTTATAGATGCATGATATGTGTCCACTTAATCAATTGATTAATTTTCTAATCACATTAGGATTTCTAATCTCATTAGGAGAATTAATTGATTTGGGAGCATGCATCCTACGACGCCATGTGGACTTTAAAGTCCGCATAGTGTGAACACGACTTAAGTCATATTCATCCTACAACGATATGTGATCTTTAAAATCCGTACAATTTTTGGTTTAATCAAATTGACCCAATCATGAACCCAAATCAATTTGGGTCGAACCCAATTTGATTTGGCACATTAAATCAGCCCAATTGCATTCCAATTGCAATCAATTCCACTTAATTCTTCTTCCATTAACTCACTAACACTTAGTGGGTTAATTCAATCACCAATCATATTGATGATTGATTTCTATTGTGATTCCAAATCACAATTATGATAGTCTGATTAATTAAATCCTCTATGTGTGTGACCCCGTAGGTTCTATTCTAACTGGTAGTGAGACATATTGAGATCTCCATCTCAATATCACTGAAACTCCTTCAGTGGACTGAAACGATTTTAGTTCTACTCTCAGAATTCACTGATCACTAAGTGAATGCCTTCGAGTCTCACAATCCACTAGTAACACCTAGCAGTATATGATGGCAACCCAGCAGAATGGAATGTCTGAACCTCTAGATACAGTTAGCGTATGATACAGTCCCTCTATCATGGATTCCGACGTGACGGAGGTTATGGATATCTCGTCAAACCCCATCGTCTGTCATATGTCAAATTTATACGACTTCCAGTTTGAGATATGGAAAACTCTTTTTTCAAAATACCTGGTTAGGAATTTATCGAACTCAGTCTCATAAATTACATAGGATCACTCCTAATCTATCAAGGTCGATAGATCCCATCTAGATGCAATCCTATTCCAAAATGAACCTACTGTAGCCAATCCGCACTACAAGGATCCGAATGGCTAGGGCCCAAGTTCACATGCTCGTCAAACTTTAGCAACCTCACAGTGAATAGCTGAGGCATCGCAAGTCAAAGGACCAGTCATACGACTGCAGCATAAGTAGTCACTGACGAGTGGATAGACATCCATGTGACTACTATCTTTGGTCACGCTCAGTACCTTGTTCTCTAACAAGTATTCGCATAATCACTCCAGTGTCTCTATACCGTGGACTCAAGACTCGTCCATCTGACTAAGTGATCTGTGCACTAATCTCAGCGGATCGATCACCGTGCCTCATGATGGATCCATCGATCGGGAGCATTTAGAAATTAATTTCTAATGACACATGCCTCAAATTCTCAACTCCTTGAGAATATGTGTCATCATCTATTAATTTCTTGGATGATTCATGGATACATACAAACATGAATGAAAATAAATTGCCCAATCTTATTTATTAATAAGTATCAAATTACAAATTTATACCCCGGATTACAAATATGCGTCAGCCATGTTGGCTTCTAGGGCATACTTCTAACACTAAGAGCCCTCCTCGAGAGTTTGAATAGTACACTCTCCTCAGTATCTCAAAGACTCAGATCCTCATGGAGATTGAAGGCCGAGGTTACCTATACCCTCCGCATCGGATGAAGGCCCCGACGATCAAGAGAGACAAAAAAATATTGCCACTTCCATCGGGACCACATCCAGGACACTAAAGAGTGAATCCAACTCAAGGATGAGATGAGGCACTCATCCAAAGTGAATTGTTGGATCTGTGCATGACTACTCGGTGTGACCGAGGAGGGCCTTCCTCAGCCTCTAATACGCCACCCCCAAGGTCGATTGGCAATCGTTCGACGGCGGGGGTCATCAACACCATTGCTAGCAGTCTAGCCGAGGCCCCAAACACTTTGGGCAACCGAACTTCTCAAGAGGCCAAAGCTACCCCGAAGAGACAACATATGGAAGACATCATCTCCTTCTCTGATGTCGACTTGGGAGGAGTACGGACTCCTTATGATGATATTGTAGTTATTTATTTTACAATCGCCAAATATGTTGTAAAGAGAATACTTATTAATAATGAAAGTTCGGCCGATGTATAATTCTATGATGCTTTCCAAAGAATTAGGTTGGCTACTGAACAACTCCAAAAAGTCAACACACCCTTGACCCACTTCTTAGGAGATTCTATTCTTGTAGAGGGCATGATCAATCTGCCGATCACCGCAATGCAAGAGCCTTGGAGCAATACATTGACGCTGAACTTCCTGGTGGTTCGCGTTCCCTCAGCCTGCAATGCAATTTTAGGCTGACTTGGTTCTTTTCGAGCTATGGTATCCACCTACCATTTGCTCATGCGATTCTCTACAAAGAGCGAAGTGGAAGAAATCTGAGGTGACCAAATAATAGTTTGTCAATGCTATATGGCCACTCTCAAAGAAAAAAATAGTAGAAACTCTATCAATTAAAGGGTTGGCATAAGGGACGAACTGAAGGAGCAGCGAGAAGAACCGACCGAAGTGAACAAATTGGATCCAACCTAAGTGAATAAAATTAGGCTTAAGTGATCAACTTTCTCTCCACTTGGGTGGCCGTTGACATGCTGGGCATAAGCTTCGAGGTGATGGTCCACAGGCTCAACATTGATCTGACTAACCGACCTATGCGGTAGAAGAAGAGAAACTTTGTCATAGAAAGATAATAAGTCATTGACCAAGATGTTGACAAACTCTTGGAGGTCGGCTTTGTTCGCGAGGTGAACTATTCAGATTGGTTGGCTAATACTGTACTTGTTAAAAAAGCTAATAAAAAAATGACGAGTTTGCATTGACTACACTGACTTGAATAAGGGTTGTCAAAAAGATAGCTTCTCATTTTCGAGGATTGATCAGCTCATAGATGCGACCTTAGGACATCAGTTGCTGACCTTCATGGATTTCTTCTCCATGTACAACTAGATCCAAATGGTGCCCGAAGACGAGGAAAAGATGACCTTTCTTATTGGCAAGGGTCTCTACTGCTACAAGACAAAGTCCTTTGGCTTAAAGAATTAGGGCCGACTTACTAACATCTCATCAACAAGATCTTTAAGGAGCAGATCGACCAAAATATAGTAGTATATATGGATGATAGGCTCGTGAAAGGTCGAGCAGCGGAGCAGCACATTGCCGACCAGGAGAAAACTTTTGCAATCCTCATAACGTACCAAATGAAGATCAACTTGTCTAAGTGCGCCTCTAGAATCACCTCAGGGAAATTCCTAGGATTTATGGTGATGCAATGAGGCATCGAGGCAAACCCGGAGAAGATCTGAGAAATACGAGAGATACAACCTCCAAAGTCTGTCAAAAAAGTTTAATGCCTGATTGGTTAGATCGCTGCACTGGCGAGATTTGTCTCCAAACCGGCGGAGCACTGCCTTCCGTTTTTCAAGGCCCTAAAGCATCCAAAGAACTTTGAATGCACCGAGTAGTGTTAGGAGGCCTTCAACCAACTGAGAGAGTATTTCAGCTAGTCGCCCCTCCTCACAAAACCACAGGTCGGAGAAGTGCTTTACTTATACGTTGTCATTTCTCCTTTTGCTTTGAGATCGATTCTAATATGAGAAGAAAAAAGATTCTAGAAACCAAGCTACTATATAAGTTGAATTCAGCGAGATGCCGAGACAAGATACTCTAAATCCGAGAAGATGGTTTACGTCCTCATTATCTCGGCCCAGAAGCTCCATCCATCCTTTCAAGCCCATTTTGTCACAACCCTGATTGACCAACCGATGATGCAGGTTTTGCAAAAGCCTGAAAATGCCGGTCGGCTGGCAAAGTACGTAGTAGAGTTTAGAGAGTTTGACTTAGAGTATCGACCTCACCCATCTGTCAAGGTGCAAGCATATTTTCTAGTGGAATGCACCATCTCTGATGAAGATCCTACCGAGCTTCCTAAGAAAATGAAGACCACAAAGCGGCCATGGATCTCGCACATTGATGGGTCATCAGGCCTGAGGAGCAGTAGGGTTGGACTCATACATACTATTTTAGATGGAGTGATCACAAAGTACGCTCTGCAGTTCGAATTCTCGGCTTCAAATAATGAGGCCGAATATGAAATACTCATCACCGGGATCAAGCTTTCCAAGGAGTTCGATATTCATCAATTAAAGGTCTTCAACGACTCATAATTGGTCGTCAGCTAAGTGTGAGGAGAACTCCAAGCTCGGAGGTTGTTAATGATCAAATATTTACAAATGGTTAAAGGCATCATCTCAGCTTTTCACAGTTTTGACATACAACAGATTTTTTGGACGGATAAAGAAAAGGCTGACTTGCAGTCAAAATTGGCCACCTTAGAGAATGCCAAGTTGACTAAGGCCACCTATCTCGAAGTTCTGGAGACACCGAGCATCAACCAACCCAAGATTGTGCTGAACACCACTGTTGAGCCGAGCTAAAGGTAAAACACTACTGTTGAGTTGAACACCCAACTCTCTTGGAGTTTATTTTTATATATTATTTTAACCCATAATTTAACAGAATCGTTAATTAAATCATTAACCGTAAATACGATCTAAATATAATGGTGGAAAATTTTAAAAATGATCAAATTAATGTTAAATAATAAAGCAATCACCCAAAAACATAAGAAATTATGTGTATCCTTTCTTTCACTGAAAAATAATTTCGATTTTTTATATGAAATAATTAATTTGACTAATACTGTCCATTAAACTTTAGTGTAACTACCGTGCGTGTAATTTTTTTAAAAAAAATAATTGATTTAAAAAAAATTAAAAAGTATATTATGGCAAAACTCTTAAAAACATGCACCATATTTACTTTACAATAGGGAAAATAGAAATATGTATATTTGTTATCAATTCACGATTGCTATAAATGCCCCAAATAAGCGGCATTGCGGATCTCAAGCGCAAAAGGCAATCGTTGAATAAACAGTAAATATATCTACGGCTTGAGAGGATCCATGAAACAAGTGTGAAAAACGAAACCATATCTCTCTCTCATCTATAATTGTATGTCAAAAGCAAGTGACAGTCAAAAGCAAGTGACACCGATAGAATCTCACATGAATCCGTTGAATAAATCGCAAGCATCAGAATACATCCCATCATGCATCTTAGTCTCTTGCTACTCCATGTGGCAGAATCTAGCTAAACCAGACAAAGTAACTGAATTCGTCACAACAGGGCCGGGTTGGATTTAAGTGGACCGCATGTGAGCTGGTCCGTAGGACCGCATCTGACTGTTGGCCGATGCGCGGCGCCTGTCGTCAAGTGGGGTACCAACCGGCACGACCATGATCTACACGTGACGCTGTACAGACAACAAATGCAATCAATGAAAGTATAATAAAACGCCAATAAAATAATACTATTTTATTTTATGTACATGCTCCAAGATCCAGCTCTCTTGTACTGATCTGCCAAAAAAAAAATCCTTTCTTTCTTTGTCAAACCAGGGGACCCTAATCTCTATCCGTTATTTGCACCAACCACATTTGGTTGGAAACATCAACGGTTGTGAATATCTGAATATTTTAAGCATTTCCAAACTAAATAAAATATTATTAAGTAAAATTAAATTAGTTTTGATGATAAATTTAAATATTAAAAATATTTAATTTTTATTTTGGTTATAAATTACATAATTTTTTGGTCTGAGACTGATAGGAACATAAAATCTAATATAAAACGAATATACTTGATGTTTAATACTTTTTATATTAAGTACAAATATAAATTAGTAAGTGTTGGAGGAAAAACTTCAAGTCATACCGCCACGGAGGCGCTCGGCCAAAAAGCGCCGACCGGAAAGGCGCTCGGCCAAAGAGTGCCGACCAGAGAGCACCAACCAGAGGGGTGCTCGGCTAGAGAGCGCCGATCCGAAAAGATGCTCGGCCCAAGAGTGCCGACCGGAGCGCCAAGAGGCGCTCGGACCAACCAACACGACCAAGTAGGGATGCTCGGCTAGAAAGAGCCGACCAGAGGACGCCGACCAGAAAAGCGCTCGATTGGAGGGCGCTGACCAGAGAGGAAAGAGCGCGAAATAAAGGCGCTCGGCTAGGAGGCGCTCGATCAAAGGGCGCCGACCAGAGGCATTAGAAGCGACCCCGCCACAGGGCGCCCCATTGGGCGACCAGCTCGGCTCGGCACCCCTGCCGAGCCGATTGCCTTGACCAAATGTTCAACCCCTACCTAACCCCCTGAGGGACTTGACAACTCCACTACAACCTGCCGCTATCTCCAAGCCGTCAAGGCATAAGATCTCCGCAGGTATTTGGCACGACCTGCCATTAATGCATGAGACCCCCTCAAGTCTCCGATGCGCTCAGTCATTTAATGAACACGGCTCAAGACGATCTCCGGATCACTGAACCATCAAAGCGTATGGCTCTCCCTGACCGCCAGTTCATTCGGTAATAAATGCACTTACCATCCATGGACCCCGGGCCTACCACGGCCGGCGGTTCAACCACTCCAACTGGTCCGATCGACCGTGACAACTCTCTGGTTCCGGTCTGATTCGGCCTTATTTTCCACTACGCCATTAATGGGCCAAATCGTGCCCAATTATTACAAAAGAGAACAAACTCCCTGTTACCTCCCGGGCAACATAAAATCCCTCTATAAAAGGGACCCGGGGAGGAAAAGAGGGGGGAAAGGACCAGAACACAAGTAAACAGCACAGACACAATTGAGCACAATATCCTCTTCATCTTCTTCACCCTCTGGCTTGCTCTCTCCACATATTTGTCCCCTCTGACTTGAGCATCGGAGGGCCGGCGCCGGGGAGCCCGGCCATCGGCTTTTTTGCAGGACGGGACAGGACAGGACGCACTCTCCTCTCCGCTCTCTCACACCCCCCAGGAGGGCACAGGAGGACGCAGCCGGCCGGCGCACCGCCGTCCGCCCTCCCCGCGGCGGAGCTCCTCCTTCTCCGGCTTCGCGGCGGCCCCCGGGTCCAATTTCCAGCAACAGTTGGCGCTAGAGGAAGGGCCCGAGTTCGCTGCCATGAAGCTAAGAAGCAAAGGGGCTTCCAACGCCTCTCGACGTCCTCCACCCAGCCCTGAGCATTCCGTCCGAAACTCACCACCTCCGGCTGAGCCAGTTCATCAAGTTCGGCCGGAGCAGTTTGATGCCCTGGTGCAACAGGTGCAGGCCCTGGCTACCGCTGTCCAAAGCCTGCAGCCCAGGGGCATCCCAACGGCACCGCCTCCTCCGGCTCCAGTTCAACCGGAGCCCCCTACAAGCGGACTTCCCCTTCGAGGTCAGGACTCCCAAGTCCAGGCCTCCCTCTGGAGAGAGCACCCAGCCAGGGGCTACGGAGGCTGATTACGCCATGCGCGAAGTCCATGAAGGAATTTGTGGAAATCATCTGGGAGGGCGAGCATTGGCCCACAAAATTCTACGCCAAAGATACTATTGGCCGACACTCCAGAAGGATGCTATGGGCTTCGTCCAAAGATGTGACCGGTGCCAAAGGAACGCCAACATTCAGCGCCGGCCCTCGGCTCCTTTGACTTCTATCAGCTCCCCTTGGCCTTTTGCCCAGTGGGGAATTGACATCCTCGGGCCATTTCCACTGGCCACCGGGCAAAGGAAGTTCCTGGTCGTCTCCATCGACTATTTCACAAAGTGGGTGGAAGCTGAGCCCCTCGCCCGGATCACCGAGCAGAAGATGCGGGATTTCGTCTGGAAGTCCATTATCTGCAGATTCGGGCTTCCCCGCATCCTTATCTCTGACAACGGTCGCCAGTTCGACAACATCCACTTCAGGGAGTTCTACTCCGAGCTTGGCATTGACCATCGCTTCACCTCGGTCACGCACCCTCAGACGAACGGAGAAACCGAGGTAACAAACCGTACTATTTTGCAGGGTCTCAAAGCCAGGCCCGACAAATCCAAAGGACAATGGGTCGAAGACCTATACAATGTCCTGTGGGCTTACCGGACCACGTTCCGCGTCCCCACCGGCGAGACTCCCTTCAACCTGACATACGGGACGGAGGCTGTCATCCCACTGGAGATTGGGATTCCTTCTCCAAGAGTCGAGCATCATGACGCCAGCTCCAACTCTTTGCAGCTCAGAAGTAACCTTGACTTAGTCGAGGAAACGAGGGAGGCCGCCCGAATTCGTATGGCGAGGTATCAGCAAAGGACAGCTCAGTACTACAACGCCAGGGTCAAAGTCAAATCTTTCAGACCAGGGGACCTTGTCCTCAGAAAAGCTGAAGCCTCCCGACCAACTGAGCAAGGAAAGCTGGCCCTAAATTGGGAAGGACCATATAGAGTCACGCGCATCCGCCGACCCGGAACTTATAAATTGGAGTCTCTAGATGGGACTCCCATTCCGCGGAGCTGGAGTTCTGAAAATCTCCGCGTGTACCACCAGTAGAACCCCAAGGGGTCCCTCATTATTCAACTATTGAATTTCATTCTATGAATTTTATTTCATAATAAACTTATGGTCTGCATACTCATTCCAAGCTCACCTATTTTCCTGGTTATCTCATGATCCCAGATTTATTTCTCCTCCCCTGACCACGGTTGGGATGCCCCGATGTCTCGGGATGATTGGGGACTTACGAGGACTCCCTGAAGATGTTCGTGAGTTTGTGATGCGCTCTCCATCGACCAACGAGCTCGGCTCGTTCTCCTACCCTGACCACGGTCAGGATGCCCCGCCACAACGGGATGCCCCGATCCGTCGGGATGGCCCGAGACGTCGGGGTGCGGTCTTAAGTGACCAGACGAGCTCGGCTCGTTCTCCATCGACTTCCACCGACGAGCTCGGCTCGTGCTCCATCGACTATGAGTTGCGGTCCTCTCTGACCAGACGAGCTCGGCTCGTTCTCCTACCCTGACCACGGTCAGGATGCCCCGAGACGTCGGAATGCCCCGAACTTCGGGATGCCCTGAGACGTCAGGATGCCCCAATATATTGGGATGCCCTGCCACAACGGGACGCCCCGATCCATCGGGATGGCCCGAGACGTCGGAGTGCGGTCTTAAGTGACCAGACGAGCTCGGCTCGTTCTCCATCGACTTCCACCGACGAGCTCGGCTCGTGCTCCATCGACTATGAGTTGCGGTCCTCTCTGACCAGATGAGCTCGGCTCGTTCTCCTACCCTGACCACGGTCAGGACGCCTCAAGACGTCGAGATGCCCCGATCCGTCGGGATGCCCCGAGACGTCGGGATGCCCCGGCTATAGGGAAGCTCGAGACGTCGAGATATGAGTTGCGGTCCTCTCTGACCAGACGAGCTCGGCTCGTTCTCCATCGACTTCCACCGACGAGCTCGGCTCGTGCTCCATCGGCCAACGAGCTCGGCTCGTTCTCCTACCCTGACCACGGTCAGGATGCTCCGAGACGTCGGGATGCCCCGATCCGTCGGGATGGCTCGAGACGTCGAGATACGGTCTTAAGTGACCGACGAGCTCGGCTCGTCCTCTATAGACTTCCACCGACGAGCTCGGCTCGTGCTCCATCGGCCAACGAGCTCGGCTCGTTCTCCTACCCTGACCACGGTCAGGATGCCCCGAGACGTCGGGATGCCCCGATCCGTCGGGATGGCTCGAGACGTCGAGATACGGTCTTAAGTGACCGACGAGCTCGGCTTGTCCTCCATCGACTTCCACCGACGAGCTCGGCTCGTGCTCCATCGACCAACGAGCTCGGCTCGTTCTCCTACCCCGACCTAGGCCGGGATGCCTCGAGACGTCGAGATGCCCCGATTCTTCGGGATGCCCCGATACGTTGGGATGCAATCTTCACTGACCAAAACGAGCTCGGCTCGTTCTCCACCGGCTTCAACTAACAAGCTCGGCTCGTTCTCCATCACCGGATTTCTCTGCCGACGTCCTTAAAGAGCGGACCCCGAGCAGAGGAAGCGTCTTCAGTCGCCTCGGCGCAAGTACGCACACGGTACAAGGTACCCATTTATTTAATGTTTTTACATTATCTTATCTATTCTTGGATCTCTGCCGACGTCCTTAAAGAGCGGACCCCGAGCAGAGGAAGCGTCTTCAGTCGCCTCGGCGCAAGGACGCACACGGTACAAGGTACCCATTTATTTAATGTTTTTACATTATCTTATCTATTCTTGGATCTCTGCCGACGTCCTTAAAGAGCGGACCCCGAGTAGAGGAAGCGTCTTCAGTCGCCTCGGCGCAAGGACGCACACGGTACAAGGTACCCATTCATTTAATGTTTCTATATTATGTTTTGGATTTCTCTGCCGACATCCTCAAAGAGTGGACTCCGAGCAGAATGTTTTAGTCGCCTCGGCGTGAAAACACTCACGATACCAACAAACTTGGTATAAACCTAGTCTGTTGAATCCCCGTCACGAGCTGACGAGCATCCGACCCATTCGCTGGAAAAGAATCCGGCCCGCTCCGGCAATCCGAGGCTCGGATTCAAAGTTCACTACGCTAAAAAATCCAAGTCCTAGCGACCGCCCCAGGGCTTGGTCGAATTCTGGACTAGGCTCGGAAAATTCTCCGAGCCCAAATCCCCTTGGTATAAGCATGAGCGTCGCTATACCACTAGTCGAAGGACCGAGCAATGGAGCTCGGCTAACCAAACCTAAAACCAAACCCTGTGGCGGGTAAAGCTGAGGCCCTAGAGCCCATGTCCTCGGAACCTAAAATGGATCCGAGCAGAGAAACTTGGACTACAACAGACGAGTTTCCAAAAAAGTATATTCATTTCAAAAAGCCCGTAGGCTGAGTACAAAAATTCGGGTTCGGCCCTTACAAGTATGGGGGGCCATCCCGACTTTACAAAATAACAAAAATTACACTAAGGCTCGCTCGACCACTTCGGCTTCGGCAGTATCGGGAGCGGTAGGCTCAGCAGTCGGGGCTTCAGTAGCCTCGGCAGCAATGGGAGTAGCCTCAGGGGCGGCTTCGGGGGCGGCTTCGGTCGCCTCGGCTGGACCTCCCTGGTTGGCCCCCGGAGTTTCTGCCTCCGCCTCCGGCCTCTCGACCCCTGCTCCCGGTTGGAGCAGGTTTACATCGAAATCCGGGAGAAGCCGCCGCAGTTGGTTGCGGAAGTCCCGGAAGCCCTGAATCAGCCCGTTCACGCCCTCCTCTGCTAGGAGGTCGTGAAACTCCTCCGACTCACGGAAGAGCCTCACCGCGTTCTGGGCTTGCTCCCGAGCCTCGAGCTCCCGAGCCTCGTGGTATGCGGCCTTCCGCTCGAGGGTTTTTATTTTCCGCTCGAGCTCTAAGTGTCGGAGGCGGCGTTCCCCACCTCCTGCTCGCGGGAGGCCAACGCCAGCTCGGCTGCGGCCAAACGAGCCTCGACGGCGCGCACTTCGGACCTTGTTAGTGTGTGCGCGCCCTTCTCTTCATCGAGCTCGGCGGTCAGAGCTCGAATTCTTTCCTCGGATGCTCCAATTCTCTCTTGGAGCACCTGATGTTCGGCCTCGGAGGCCTGGTACCTCGCCTCGGCGGCCAGGTACCTCGACTGGGCCTCCTCGTAACCGCGCTGGCACCTCCGGGCCCGCTCCCAGTAGTCTTGGATTATGTGCATCAGCATTTCCGTCTCGTGCAAGTACTGTAAAAGAGACGAAAAGAAAAACATAAGGCGCTGCGAGTAAAAATTTTTTACAAATTACACAGATGAAAAATTTTACTTACCCGGACGGCGTTACAGCGGGTGGCGTCTATGAAGGCATTGTAGCTCATGGACTGTATCGTGGCCCGGTCAGCCGGGAGCAGCGCGACCCGAAATACTTCGCGCGCCACTCGAGGATTTTCGAGGGCTGAGTCACCCTCGAATACCGACCAGGTGAGCGCAAGAGGCACTCGCTCCCCCGAGCCTGATGGGCCCGGAGGGCCAGCATCGGCTGGCCTCGACGGAGCCGACCCCGAGGCTCCCTGACTGCTCCCCGGCTCGGAGCTAGGGGGCTGGGGTCGGACAAGTGGCCGATCTGACTGCCGCACGACTGAGGCGGGGCGCGCAAGCGCGGGACCCGCAGGACTCCTCCCCTGGTCGGCAACTGGAGCGTCCTGCCGACCAGGAACTTGTGCCAGGGGCACCGGGCATGGGAGCACTGCTGAAGCTCCCCGGGAGCCCGAGCCCCTGGAATCCGTGCCCTCCCTCTGACCAGCACCGGGGTGCGCGGGGCGAGAAAGCCCCGCCTCGGAGTGCGCGGGGCAAGAAGGACCCGCCTCGGCCACTGCTGATGCCGGGGTCGCTAAGGTCGCCGAGACCTTCTGCTTCTTCCTCGGCTCGGTGGGCTCGCCCGAGAGCTCGGCTGCCCTCTTCTGGAAACGGGCGTAGAGGACTTCGCTTTTAGTCACCATCTTTGCAATATCTGCAAAGGCGAACAGGATTAGAACATTAGAACAGTAAGGAAATAAATACACCTTGTAATTACTCTTACCATGGGGACGCGCCGAGCTCAAGCCCACGTTCACCAAAGCGTCCTCACATATGAGGCCGTTCAGTAAGATGCCGTCCCCGAGGCTGCGGATGGCGTCGAGGATCTCCTGCTCACATGGAGAAAGTCAGGGGGGTTTGTTGATGGACTTGAGCTGAGCCGGTCCCCACCTGGGGTCAAACCCCCAGGACTGTGCAGAACCAAGGAAGAAGAATTTCTCCTTCCAGCCATGAATGGATGAGGGGGCACCATGAAAAAGTGGCCGACCCGCCCGAAGGGCGATATACAGCCACTCTCCGTCTCCCGGATTCGACTTAAAGATAAAAAGTCGCCGGAAAACGTTGACAGAGGTCGGAATCCCCTGCAGTAAGCACAGCGATAGGAAACCGACCACTGTCCTCCAGGCGTTCGGAGTGAGTTGCGCCGGAACCAACTGGCACACCGTCAGCAACTCATTCACGAAGCCGTGAAGAGGAAATCGGAGGCCGGCCCAGAGCGATTCCAGATGCACTCCGACCCGGCCTACCGGAGGATCGGTTACCCGATCCCCACGCCTGGCGGGTTCCAAGCGGAACCCGTGAAGAGGGAAAAACTACTCTTCGGTCATTTTGACCTCCAGGACGCTCATGGTAGACTCGACCTCACTGGGGAGAGAACCCATTGTAAGGGAAGAAAGGGACTAAGAAAGAAAAAACGACGACCTGGGGAAGACGCCGGAGAAAAGAACTTCGGACTGTGAAAAGCTGGGGGAAGAAAAGCTAGAAGCAGAAGGCAATAGGAAGGGGACGGAGGGCCAGGGAAGAGTTTATATAAACCTCCCCAACGGCCCCGATCGGCAAAAGAAAAGCCGCACCCCGTTGAGATGACCACAAGTGTCGGTCCAAAAGACAGAACGACGCATTTAATTAGGGCTAACGCTTCGAACGCCGAAGCGCCCCATCGGATCGTGCGGCCCCATCATGAGCCCACGGCGCGAGGACGCCTCGCAAAAGGTGTCCCAATAATGAGGATTTTCGGGAAAGAAGAGACGCCACCTATTAAAGGCATCTCGAGGCGTCCGATAATTCAAAATGCGCAATAAATTAAAATTTTCGGAATTCGTACGGCCCAATTGAAGCTACTTCCCGCGCTCCAGCTGGTAGCCAACTGGAACTCGGAAGTCGGAGGGTAGTGTTGGGGGAAAAACCCTAAGTCATACCGCCACGGAGGCGCTCGGCAAAAAAGCGCCGACCGGAAAGGCGCTCGGCCAAAGAGTGCCGACCAGAGAGCACCAACCAGAGGGGTGCTCGGCTAGAGAGCGCCGATCCGAAAAGATGCTCGGCCCAAGAGTGCCAACCGGAGCGCCAAGAGGCGCTCGGACCAACCAACACGACCAAGTAGGGATGCTCGGCTAGAAAGAGCCGACCAGAGGACGCCGACCAGAAAAGCGCTCGATTGGAGGGCGTTGACCAGAGAGGAAAGAGCGCGAAATAAAGGCGCTCGGCTAGGAGGCGCTCGATCAAAGGGCGCCGACCAGAGGCATTAGAAGCGACCCCGCCACAGGGCGCCCCATTGGGCGACCAGCTCGGCTCGGCACCCTTGCCGAGCCGATTGCCTTGACCAAATGTTCAACCCCTACCTAACCCCCTGAGGGACTTGACAACTCCACTACAACCTGCCGCTATCTCCAAGCCGTCAAGGCATAAGATCTCCGCAGGTATTTGGCACGACCTGCCATTAATGCATGAGACCCCCTCAAGTCTCCGATGCGCTCAGTCATTTAATGAACACGGCTCAAGACGATCTCCGGATCACTGAACCATCAAAGCGTATGGCTCTCCCTGACCGCCGGTTCATTCGGTAATAAATGCACTTACCATCCATGGACCCGAGGCCTACCACGGCCGGCGGTTCAACCACTCCAACAGGTCCGATCGACCGTGACAACTCCCTGGTTCCGGTCTGATTCGGCCTTATTTTCTACTACGCCATTAATGGGCCAAATCGTGCCCAATTATTACAAAAGAGAACAAACTCCCTGTCACCTCCCGGGCAACATAAAATTCCTCTATAAAAGGGACCCGGAGAGGAAAGGAGGGGGGAAAGGACCGGAACACAAGTAAACAGCACAGACACAATTGAGCACAATATCCTCTTCATCTTCTTCACCCTCTGGCTTGCTCTCTCCACATATTTGCCCCCTCTGACTTAAGCATCGGAGGGCCGGCGCCGGGGAGCCCGGCCACCGGCTTTTTTGCAGGACGGGACAGGACAGGACGCACTCTCCTCTCCGCTCTCTCACACCTCCCAGGAGGGCACAGGAGGACGCAGCCGGCCGGCGCACCGCCGTCCGCCCTCCCCGCGGCGGAGCTCCTCCTTCCCCGGCTTCGCGGCGGCCCCCGGGTCCAATTTCCAGCAACAGTAAGTTTATTAGAAAGACTATTAGGTAATCCAAACTTTTATTCCACTAAAGATATATGAAAATCTTAAAATTAAACAATTTTTGATTTTTTATTTTTGGTTGCTGTTTTGTTAATAGCATTTATTTTTTTATATTTCAAAAATCGTTTTATTTTGATTTCGATTTTGGATAGATGGTTGTAGATTTCAGTCTTAGTTTTAATTTTTTCACTAACATACCGAATCTATGTTGTTGACATGCCTATGTTTGAGTTTGTTGCTAAGCGTTGAAATAGATTGAATCAAAGTTTGCAAAATCACAACTTTGTTAATCGAGAATCAAGACCGAGCAAGAATTTAGTGATCTACCTACATTCGACCAGATTGCATCCTCTGAACAATCTTTCAAATCTAACTTTCAAAGAAGAATGTTAATATTGAACAAGATTATGAATGGATTTGACATCTTGATGCTCATCCACGTATTTTGTCGCTCATATGGAGATGGAAGTCGAGGCAAGTTACCATGTATTAATGTACTGAGTAGGAGGGGCTCAGGTCAAGCCAATTGTAGCCGTTGCAGAAGTGCTTGTGAGGATTTGGAGTACGTACTCTTTGGATGCCATCTCTCTGCTATTTTGTGGTACTTATTTTGTTTGAGCGGTATATGGAAAGTGCTAAGTCATTGAAAGTATAACAGGTATAGGGTGTTGCATGAACTCACTCATTCTCCATACTTTTTTATGGTCATTATGGGATGCAAGGAAGAATTTAGTATTATAATGAGGCCCGGCATTTAGTTGACGAAAACGACAACTTCCCTGAGCTGCAATAAACATATGGAGTTCAGTTTGGTCACTAGGGAGCTACATCTTGGCATGTTATTATGCCATCATCCTCTTCAATCAGTTGTTGATCTGCCTCTCAACTTAACTGGATTAAATTGAACCTTGATGGCTCTTACAAGGTAGATGGACATGCTGGTGTTGGTTTCATCATCCGAGCTAACAATGGATCTATAATGGCTGCCAAGGCTGTTCTAGTGCTCTCAGATTTGATGTCTTTTATCGGGTCGCCTGGCATAGGGAAGGATTGAAGTACATAGAAAAAGGGTAGAAGGGACTGATATATGGGTGGCCGAGTTACTTTGGGAGTCGGCCTTCGTCGACACCGGCTTAAGTTCCACCCTTTTTGTCAATATATCTCCTCATCTTGTTTGGCTTCTTTTTTGCCTATTTGAATCTGGGATTAACTCGTTCCTCTCTCTTTCTTGCAGCCATGAAGTTTGAGGTGGAATATCTCTTTCGTTCCTCGAGGAAGAGAAAATTTGGCGAGAGCAGTTGTTCTTCGAGTAATAGGAGGAGGAGTGTATCTACGGGGCCAGTCATCAGAATTGAGAAAGTGTCTACCACGGAAGGATCATCGGAGGTCGAGATGGTTACTGCCCTCCCCATTAGTGCACCATCATTTGTTCCGGCAACTGCTTCGGTTTTGCCGGTTGCACTAGAGGCTGCCGGTCCTTCTTTGGCCCCAACAGAGGAGCACATTCATTTGTCGGTGGCGTCACCACTGGACTACCAGCCGAGGCATTCAAGCCAGCCTTCAACCTTTCAGATGGGGGTGCGCAGGCGTCAACATCTTCACTCCAACCAGTTCCCCAGAGCACGAAGTCGGGGACCTCGTAAAGAACCAGTCGGTGAGGGTTTCCAACTCGTTATTGCGCTTGGGCGATCTCCATGTTATGTGGGAGATGATCTAGGGGTTCATGCTCCCTAGTGACGAGGAGGAGCTGCAGCGAAGACTATTGGAGAGCGTGATCAGCTCGTCCTGCCTTACTGCTGTTGAGGTAATTAGACTGGTTCTTCTATCTGTTTGTTATTTTTGAATAATCGCTTCTTTCTTCATTTTTGTAGGGAGTGTATGCCACCTGCATACTTATTGAGGTCATCTGCTCCTATCCGTGGAGGTTGGAGGTCTCTGACTGCCTCCTCCAAGAGGCGGAGAGCAGCAAGGCCCATGCTGAGGCAGAACGGGCGGAGGCCGAGAAGAGAAAAGGCCGAGGCTCAGACTCACTTTTTTAGCTCCAAGGCCGAGAGTTCCTAGATGGAGTTGGGACAGATGGCCATTTGACGGCAAGAGATGCAGCAGGCCATCAGTGATGAAGGGATCCGGCGAGGAAGGTCGATGTGCAGATCACCTACCTAAGGTAAGCAGTCGCTACAGCCGAGCTTCAAGCTTGCCAAGCTGAAAAAAGATTTTCTTGGGCAGAGGATAGAGCTGCCCAGTCCAAGGAGATGGTCGGCCTGGCTATCAAAGAGGTCGTCCGAGCAAAAGAGGAGATCTCCCGTGTTGAAGAGAGGGTCCGACATGCTATTGCATATCACAAGCCTTCTTAAGAGTTCCACAACAAGATGCTGGAGGCCACTAGAGACTCCTTCAAGAAAGGGTTTACTATCTGCTGGGGAAGAGTTCATAAGGTGGCTCCTAAGCTCGACCATATCTTGATCACCTTCTCAAGCGAGTGCTCGGACGAGGAGGCCTTTCTTCAAGGATCAGAGAGTAAGGCCAAGGAAGAAGAAGAGGACGAGGAATTGGAAGAAGAGGAGAGGAGTGACGAATGATTGTATTTGCCATTGTTGGTCTCTCTTTTTGTTCTTCTTTTGCTTTTCTGTTGGCTCGACTGTGAGCCAGTATTTTGTACTATTCTTTTTTCTGATGAATGAAATAAAAGTCTGCTCTTCTTTTTTGCTTACTTAATTTCTTGCTTCAAATTGATGTGCTTTTCGTCCGAAGAGTTGCTCAGTCAGGTATAGGCTTGCTCCTGCTCAGCAGTTGTCCTTTGTTTCTTAGGATGGTTGTTGAGGTTTCCACCTTGGTAACATGGTGCTGCTTGCTCGGAAATCGCCCTTTGTTTCTCGAGATGGTTGTCGAGGTTTCCAGCTTGGTAATGCGGTGGTTCCTTCTCAGAAGTTGTCACGAGGCAAGATCCAGTCGTTCCCTCAGAAAGCTGTACACGTCTTCATGCTAACCTATGGCTAGGGTCCGATGTGCCTTTCCTCTGCAAGGCTCGAACTTCGGTGAGGTGATAATCCCAAATATTGCCGAGGTAGGTGAGGGCTCTTAGATAATTCCAGAAATGAATGTAGCCCGGCTAGGGAGTTGATGAGAGCACAAAAGTGCGATCTACATACTACTTAAATTAGTATTATTGCCAATAGATAACGATAAAATTGCTGATTTAATATTATATTTTTATTTGGCACAGGTGATCGAAAATCAAAGTTACGATGCACATTTAGTACAGATTGGGTCTAGAAAGATGCATAACCCAAGCCGCACACGCTCAACTTCGCCATGGTGTGGTCGAACCCACCATTCATCAAGCACACTTGCACTCGAGGGACACATGGCAGCCATCTGGAGGCAATGCGTAATGAAACATCCAAGGGCTTAGATTTATCAAGCTAAGAAGATCTGCAATTGGTTCTCCCAGCTTCCTCCATCATCCCAGCCGTCCACATTCACAGCGTGGTGGTTTCCTTCCTTCCGGATTCGCGATCATCCCATCAGCCTTCCAGCTTCCACGTATCTCATCCCGAGCAATCACGTGTGATCCCAGCATCCCGCATCCAAGCCTTCTGTGATGGAACAGCAGTAGATTCTAGATTCGCGATCATCCCAACAACCATTCCATCTCCGCGTCAACCTTCTTCTTCAATCGATTCCAGCTGATCAGCTCCTCTCGCGATGCATCCACTCCATCCACCCCTTTCGAATCAGCTTCCGGATTAGCAAGCAATCAACCGTCTGTGAGCAACCTCCCAGCTCTTGGAATCCGTGATCAGCTCGCTTCCCAGCTATCCATGGTTCATCTCCCACGCACATCCTCTGTTCCCAGATCCACTCTCCCACATCCCAGCTCCTTCCTAGCCTTCCGTTTTGCAGTTCTATCGAATTATTTTTTTTTAGGTAAGCGGTGAGAAGATTTTCTTAATGGCGGAAAAGCGGGTACTTGTCCCTGTTCTTAGGGATCTAGTTTCTTTCTGTGAAAAGGCAGAAGAACCTACGTCCGGTTGATGGCCCTGAGGGACAAGCGAACATGCTTAACGGTAGCAATAGCATTGGTGCAGCAATCAGTGAAACGATTTCTGTATGAACAAAGTATCATATAAAACCTTTCAGGTATTTGTTAACATAGCGTTGGACGATTGATTCCTTTCTTTCGTGTGCAATCCTCCGCTATCAACTTCTTCCCATGACACATGCCAAAGATCCCACCGCAACCTTCTTCTCCAGCCGTCCACGATGCTTGTGGAGCCCGCGATGCATGCCAAGCGTCCGCAATCTCCCGAGCATCTCACGCGTTCTAGCTTCCAACCTTCCAGCATCCCGCGATCAACGTCCGAGATCCCTCTCCGTCCGCCCATCTCCACCGCGTGCGCTCAGGGGGGGGGGATTGAATGCTATCTATATAGCTCTCTCGGCTAGGAGAGGGGGGGAGCTCATTCCGAAAAGAAAAAAAATAGAGGAGCGGGGCTGCCATTCGAAAAAAAAGAAGAAGAAGAAGGGAGAAACAGGGGATGCCCTGTTTCCGAAAAGAAGAAAAGAAAAAAAAAAAAAAGAGAGATGCTGACGCTTGTAATGGGAGGCTAACTCCTTTGGTCAAGGGTGATGGAAGATCCCTGGCTTATTGCTTTCATGAAGTAAACTCTGAACTTGGATTTTAATTGATTTACATCTTTTCATATGTTCAGATTCTCTCATATTTATTTATTAGATAGTTTAGTCATGTTTTATATTTATTGATGCATGGATCGCTCTGATATTTGATTTGTCATAGACATAACTAGCACGATGAATGCTTAGACATTGAGTTCTTGTATTCAATCGATATATTTCATGATTAAAACTATTTTATTTATTCAATCCTTAATCGAGAATCGTTGAGTTTATTTGTTGAAAGTAATATTGTCAAGGAAAATTCCGGATCCCTAGCCATCACCATATTATCAAACTTAATCTATTAATTAGTTTCTCTAAACTTCTATAAACCATCTAAAATTACATCTGAAATTAAACTGATAATTCATAGACCGCTCCCTGAGGAATCGACCTCGGACTTCCGAGTTTTACTACTTGTGCGATTCTCCTGCACTTGGGAGATTAGTTTCGCGAAAGCATTTTTGCGAACGCACCAAGTTTTTGGCGCCGTTGTCGAGGAACGGCTGATTTATTAGCATATTTTCAGATCCAATTAGAGATTTAGTTTTGGTAAGTTTCTGTTTTCTATTAATAAAAAAAGGAAGAACTCAAAATTTCAAATTTTAAATTTCAAATTTCAAATTTTAACTAATAAAAAAAATAAATAATTTGCTTGATCAACTATTAAATATAATTTAATGTCATGTCATAAAATATTAAAAAAAAATTTGATTGATGCATATAGCATAAGGCATTAGCATAAAATATTCTAAGGGCTGAACCCATTAAAAAAAGATAAGATCGGAATTTCATCACTAGTCCTTAGCCCAAAAATCACCTCAGTGCATAAATATCCTAAGCTTAACTAAAATCAACTAGACGTTGGCCCCTAAGGACATTCGAGCTCAATAGGACGAAGACCACCGAAAGTTGCACCAATTTCGCTCTATAGCCCATTCGATGTCTAGGCAAGCTTTGTCCCTCTAAGGGAGACAGTCTCTGTTCGAGGAAAGTGGGTTTTAAGTGGGACCTTTGCTAAACGCATCGTGACCCCTCCACTTACCTGGGAGCTTACCTGGTCGACTAGGTTACTAGACCAGATTGGAGGCTTAGGTGTCCTCTTCAAACCAGTTAGGAGCTGTCTAGAAATTTAAAAAAATATATTAGGAATTGAGGTGTAATGTTTTGATGCATGCTTGATTGTGAATAGATTTTTGTTTTACTGTATTAGGGTGTCGTTTTAGATATCTTTAGGTGATACTTATTTTTTTTTTTAAAAAAAAGGAGGAAGGAAAATATTTTGCATGCTAAAGTGGAATAGGGACAACACCGGTCGATTAAGTCATACAACTTTAGATCATCCCTTAGGACACATCCCTGAAATTCCTTCGCAGTATCTCACACCTTGTGAGATGGCTGATTTAAATGAAGATGCGGGGAGTCACTACGATCGAGAACATGAACCCCATATTATGACTCTAAGACAATACCTACAACCGACTAGGACTAGTCAGCCTTCATGCATAATTTTTTTTGATAATGTAAGACATTTTGAAATCAAACCAAGGGTAATCCAATTGCTGCCCAAGTTTCACGGGTTAGAGTCCGTATCTTCATTTAAAGGATTTTGAAGAATTGAGCATTACATTTAGAGTGCTTAACGTCACTGAGGATGTCCTCAAGCTGACGTTGTTCCCTTTCTCTCTAAAGGATAAGACCAAAACATGGCTAAACTCCTTGCGACCTAGATCAATAAGAACTTGGCTAGATATGCAGAGAGAATTTTTGAAGAAGTTCTTTTCCGCACAAAGGACCAACTTTTTGAAAAGACATATCAGCAATTTCCAACAAAAAGATAATAAAACATTTTATGAATGTTGGGAAAGATTTAAAGACCTTCTTCTCTCATGCCCTCATCACGGGTTCGAATCTTGGAGAACTATTAGCTTCTTTTATGAAGGTTTATCTCCACAGTTGAAACAGTTTGTAGAGACCATGTGCAATGGTAGATTTTTAGAAAAATAACCTGATGAGGCATGGGAGTATTTGGATTTTCTTGTTGAGACTGCCCAACTTTGGGATAACGGGGATAGAAACAATAAGTCTTTGCCTAAGCCTACTAGCTCTGTACAGGGAGGCCTTTACAACCTCAGAACTGAGGATGATCTTCATGCTAAAATGGCAGCCCTCACTAGGAAGGTAGAAGAAATTGAGCTTAGGAAAGTTGAGCCTATCAAAACTATAGAGCTTAGAAATGAGTTTTGTGGTATCTGCGATATGTCTGGTCATACCACTACAGATTGCCCCACCATACCGGCATTCAAGGAAGCCTTGCACGATCAAGCAAATGCTATGAACTCCTACCAAAAGCCTTATAACGATCCATTCTCGAATACCTATAACTTTGGTTGGAAGAATCATCCAAATTTTAGGTGGAGAAACGATCATCCTCAACAGTCACACCATTCAGCTCCTTCACCTGCACATCCTACTTTTGCATCACCACCCTCTCAGAAGCCGAATATCGAGGATACCTTGCAATCTATACAATCTTTTCTATAAGGTCAAGCTAATATCAATGCTCAAAATACTCGAAATTTTGAAGATATAAGAAACCAATTGTCAATTTTGACTCCCGTCCTAAGTACTCAAGAGAAGGGTAAGCTTCCAGCTCAACTCGAACCTAACCCACAAGTGCACGGTAGTAATAATACGGCTCCTTCTAGTTCGCATACAGAACATGCAAAGAGCATCATGACTTTGCGTAATGGGAAAGTCATTGATCAGACCGTTCCATTGAGACCGCAAGTCACTTCTAATTCTGATGTTCTCAAAGCCGATGAAAGGGACAAAGAAGAAGTTGAGGTCCCAACTTCTACCGAAAAAGTTGAATGTCCTTTTCCTCCACCTTTTCCATGACGGTTAAAGCCGTTGCAAAAGCTCGAACCTAATTCTGAAATTCTTGAGCTTTTTAAGCAAGTAAAGATCAACATACCTCTTCTTGATGCAATCAAACAAGTACCCTCATATGCTAAATTTTTGAAGGACTTGTGTACTGTCAAGCGTTGATTAAATGTTAAGAAGAAGGTATTTTTAACTGAAAACGTAAGTGCTATTTTGCAGCACAACATTCTTCTAAATATAAAGATCCAGGTTGTCCAACCATCTCATGCATCATAGATGACTTTAGGATAGAGCAAGCATTGTTAGATTTAGGGGCGAGTGTGAATTTGTTGCCATATTCTGTATATGAGCAACTTGGTTTAGGTGAGTTGAAGCCAACCTCCGTCACTTTGCAATTAGCTGACAGGTCAGTTAAAATTCCGAGGGGGATTATCGAGGATGTATTAGTCAAAGTAGACAAGTTCTACTTTCTTGTCGATTTTATCGTATTGGATACACATCCAGCTTCGAACTCACAGTCTCAGATTCCGGTCATTTTAGGACGTACATTTCTTGCAACTTCCAATGCATTGATTAATTGTAGGAATGACGTCATGAAGCTTTCTTTTGGTAACATGACTTTAGAACTGAACATTTTTAATGTGTGCAAACAACCTAATGATCCCGAAGAAAGTAAGGAGGTTGATTGGGTTGAAACCATCGCGGAAGAATATTTGTTAGCAGACTCAATTAACGACCCGTCCGATGATAGCTTAATTGATTGGTGTCCTAATGGCACCAATGATGATGAATTGTCAGTCACACCTATTGTGTATAGTTTGGATATCAAGATGGTCAATAGGTGGAGACCTAAAGTAGGAGAATTTGAGAGGTTGTCACCTCGAGAGGCGAAAATAGTACCATCCCATGAGCAAGCACCCAAGCTCGAATTGAAACCCTTACCAAAGGAACTTAAGTATGTTTTTTTGGACCTGAGGACACTTTTTCTGTAATCATTTCGTCTAAACTTGATCATACCCAAGAAAAAAAATTACTTGGTGTTCTCAAGAATCATAAAGGAGCCTTAGGGTGGTCTATTGCCGACTTGAAAGGGATTAGCCCCTTAATTTGCATGCACCGGATATATTTGGAGGACAATGCCAAAACCACAAGACAAATGCAACGAAGGTTGAATCCTACGATGAGAGATGTGGTTAAGGCAGAAGTCCTCAAGTTGCTTGATGTGGGTATTATTTATCCAATTTCCGACAGCAAGTGGGTGAGCCCTACTTAAGTCGTTCCTAAGAAGTCGGATTTGACGGTAATAGAAAATGAACAAGGTGAATAAGTTCCAACTCATGTCCCGACGAGTTGGCGCATGTGTGTCAACTACCGAAAGCTGAATTTGGTCACAAGAAAGGATCACTTTTTCCTACCCTTCCTAGACCAAGTGTTGGAGAGAGTTGCAGGGCATGATTTCTATTATTTTCTCGATGGTTATTCGGGATATTACTAAATTGAGATTTCACCAGAAGATCAAGAGAAGACTACCTTCACTTGTCCTTTTGGTACATTTGCCTTCCGACGGATGCCATTCGGGTTGTGTAATGCACCTGCAATATTCCAAAGATGCATGCTCAGCATTTTTGAAGACATGAACGAGAAGTTTTTGGAAGTATTTGTGGATGACTTCTCCATTTTTGGCGACTCATTTGATGATTGCCTGTCACATTTACAAGCAGTTTTAGCTCGATGTATGGAAAAGAATTTGATACTGAATTGGAAAAAATGCCACTTCATGGTGCCAAAGGAAATTGTCCTAGAACATATTGTTTTATCGAAGGGTACGGAAGTAGATAGAGCTAAGATCGATTTAATTGCTAAGCTACCTGCACCCAAGATGGTTAGAGATGTTAGATCATTTTTGGGTCACACCGGATTTTATAGGAGGTTCATCAAGGACTTTAGTGTCATAGCTCGACCATTATGTAACCTTCTATCCCTTGATACACCATTCAATTGGACTGAAACCTGTCAAGAGGCATTCAAAAAGTTGAAGTCTATGCTTAACACTGCACCCATCGTGCGACCACCCGATTGGTCACTACCTTTTGAGATCATGTGCGACGCTAGCGACTATGCGATAGGAGTTGTCCTAGGACAATGCAAAGATAATAAGCCATATGTCATTTACTATGCAAGCAAAACCTTAAACGATGCTCAAATCAATTACACCACTACCGAAAAGAAATTGTTTGCAGTAGTATTTGCGTTAGATAAATTTCATTCCTATATCCTTGGTGCTCCTATTGTTATCTTCACGGACCATGCAGCATTAAAATATTTGCTGGATAAGAAAGAGGCCAAACCATGCCTAATACGATGGATACTTCCACTTCAAGAATTTGACATCACTATCAAAGATAAAAAGGGAGTAGAGAATGTGGTTGCTGACCATTTATCACGGCTAGTTTTTCATGATTCGGTGCCATAGTTTTCTATCAAGGACTCATTCCCTGAAGAAAAGTTGTTTGCACTCTCTACTGTGCCATGGTACGCTGACATTGTAAATTTTCTTGTTACCAACTGGATTTCAGAGCATTGGGGGTCGACAGATAGAAATTTTTTTTTGCGCGAAGTAAGGAATTATTACTATGACGAACCCTATTTGTTTAAATATTGCAATGACCATATTTTTAGACGATGCATACCGAATCATGATATACAAAGCGTACTTTCTTTCTGCCACACTGATGCTTGCGGTGGACACTTTGCCTCTAAAAAAACTGTTGCAAAGGTTTTGCAATGTGGTTTCTATTGGCCTACTATGTTCAAAGATGCCCACGAGTTCTGCAGGTCATGTGATCCATGTCAACGTATTGGAAGTCTAACTCGTAGGCAAATAATGCCTCTTCAACCCATTATTATTATCGAAATTTTCGATTGTTGGGGCATCGATTTTATGGGCTCATTCCCACCGTCTTTTGGATATGAGTACATTTTAGTTGGTGTCGATTATGTGTCCAAATGGGTAGAAGCTGTCGCTTGTAAGACCAATGATCACAAACCTTTTCTGAAGTTTTTAAAAGAAAATATTTTTTTACGATTTGGGATGCCTAATGTCATAATTAGTGATGGCGGAAAACACTTTTGTAATAAGCCTTTCGGGACTTTATTAAAAAGGTATGATGTCACCCACAGAATTGCTACCCCATATCATCCGCAAACTAGTGGCCAGGTAGAGTTAGCCAATAGGGAGATCAAGCGTATTTTAGAAAAAATGGTAAATCTATCACGAAAAGATTGGTCCTTGAAACTATCAGATGCATTATGGGCTTATCGTACCGCATACAAAACCATTCTTGGCATGTCTTCCTACCGGCTAGTCTATGGAAAAGCGTGTCATCTACCTGTAGAAATGGAGCATAAATCATATTGGGCAATTAGAAAATTGAATTTTGATTTACATGATGCCGGTCTAGCTAGAAAATTGCAATTGAATGAGCTTAATGAGATTCGCAGAGATGCTTATGAAAATGCTAAAATTTTCAAAGAACGAATGAAGATCTTACATGATAAATCAATTTTGAAAAAATCTTTTGAACCTTTGCAAAAAGTTCTTTTATATGATTTCCGCTTACATTTATTTCTTGGTAAGTTGCGATCGAAATGGACAGGTCCTTACATTATAAAAACTATTTTTTCACATGGGGCGGTTGAGATTGAGAATCCACGGGATGGTAGAATTTTTAAGATAAATGGACACAGGTTAAAACCTTTTCTTGAGAATTTTGTAGATGAAGAGGACTCCTTTTTCTTGGGGGAACCTTCTTATGACTGAACCAGACAGCAAAGGTATGTGTATATTAGTTAGAATTATTTTTTCTTTTATTTCTAGTTTTCTTCTTATTTTGTAGGTCTTCTTCTCTGGATATCAACAGCTCAAGGTATTACTCTTCTCTCCAATATTATTTTTTCTATTATCTCTCATATATTGTTTCTTGTATCTATTACATTGAGGACAATGCAATGTTTAAGTTAGGGGGAGAAAAATAGTTTGCAAAAAAAAAAAGGATTTTTTTTTGCATTTGATTTATTCTATTACTTTCTTTTTTGAGCAAATGCACGTGTATTTTCATATTGAGTTTGTGTGACTATTAAGGCAAGGAACACATGCATACTATGACTAATCAGAAACCTATTATTAGATCCCCACACGTGTACTTAATGACAATAGGAAGGCCTTAAGAGTTCACATTTGTTAACTGCATTTTTGTTAGCCTTATCCGTAAAAGAAGTATGAGTATCTTTGTTCGTACCATAAGGTTCATGATTTGATTTTCATATAAAGATAGAGGTTAAATATCCCAGCTAGACGATCCGACCTTGGTTGACCTATAGTTACGATGCAGTCACGTATATAATAAAAATATCTATATGGTTCAGTCTGCCTTCTCTTTTCTTGCAAAATTATTATTTAAAAAAAAATCCTTATGATGACAAGTCTGGCCTCGTGGCGTAGTCTAGTTCGAGTAATTAAGTCCGAGGGGTGTTTCACCTAATGTCTTGAGCCAACTGGATCGGGGGTCATTGGCTGAAAGCTCGCTACATGGACCTTACTAGAGCCTAATGGGGTTGGACAGCTGTAGTCATCATATGTATTAAAAAAAAATGAAATAAAAGTAAGCATAAATGAGTTGGTCAGGCTGAACCCAGTGACATGTAGTAATGGCTGGTTTGACTCCATTGTATTGGACCTCTGTGTACCCGGGTTGTTTAGTTGGGATTGATAGCTCTTTCTTTACATGCGAACCATTCTTGACAAATTTAAACAACAAATGATATTCTGAAAATTTGATGGATCAGATTCTAACAAATTGTAGAAAACACTTGTGAACTTGAGTAGTGCACCTAAAACTCAGGCGGTGCCCTGTTGTGGTGGAGGTATTAGTACTCTGAGAAAGTCATACGATTTGATGCACACTACATGACCATATTTTCCTTGCTTTGATAGTCGCCATGCTTGAAAATATATATATATTACTTACATGTGTGTTGGCTTAGGATTTATTTTACATTTTTATTAGGATTTCATGTCACGTCATATCATTCATTATGTTTGTGGGTAATATCTCTACAAATCCTCACGAGATAACACTCGTCCACTAGGGTAACCTAGGGGTTTAACGGCTTGTTGCACGTGCTAAGTGCAATCGTGATTCTCTACGAAAGTGGGTACGTATCTCTGTTTTGTATCTTTAGCTTCAATAAAAAGTCATAGGTTAAACCACACCTTTTGCGCTCTCATTTTATCGTTTGCTCATTAATTGCTAGAGACTAGCAATAAGCTAGTTGGGGGGTGTGATGAGAGCACAAAAGTGCGATCTACATACTACTCAAATTAGTATTATTGCCAACAGATAACGATAAAATTGCTGATTTAATAGTATATTTTCATGTGGCACAGGTGATCGAAAATTAAAGTTACGATGCGCATTTAGTACAGATTGGGTCTAGAAGGATGCATAACCCAGGCCGCACACGCTCAACTTCGCCATGGTGTGGTCGAACCCACCATTCATCAAGCACACTTGCACTCGAGGGACACATGGCAGCCATCTGGAGGCAATGCGTAATGAAACATCCAAGGGCTTAGATTTATCAAGCCAAGAAGATCTGCAATTGGTTCTCCCAGCTTCCTCCATCATCCCAGTCGTCCACATTCACATCATGGTGGTTTCCTTCCTTCCGGATTCGCGATCGTCCCATCAGCCTTCCAGCTTCCGCGTATCTCATCCCGAGCAATCACGTGTGATCCCAGCATCCCGCATCCAAGCCTTCTATGATGGAACAGCAGCAGATTCTGGATTCACGATCATCCCAACAACCATTCCATCTCCGCGTCAACCTTCTTCTTCAATCGATTCTAGCTGATCAGCTCCTCCCGCGATGCATCCACTCCATCCACCCCTTCCGAATCAGCTTCCGGATTAGCAAGCAATCAACCGTCCGTGAGCAACCTCCCAGCTCTTGGAATCCGTGATCAGCTTGCTTCCCAGCTGTCCATGGTTCATCTCCCACGCACATCCTCCGTTCCCAGATCCACTCTCCCGCATCCCAGCTCCTTCTTAGCCTTCCGTTCGCGTGCAATCCTCCGCTATCAACTTCTTCCCATGACACATGCCAAAGATCCCGCCGCAACCTTCTTCTCCAGCCATCCACGATGCTTTGGAGCCCGCGATGCATGCCAAGCGTCCGCAATCTCCCGAGCGTCTCACGCGTTCCAGCTTCCAACCTTCCAGCATCCCGCGATCAACGTCCGAGATCCCTCTCCGTCCGCCCATCTCCACCGCGTGCGCTCAGGGGGGGATTGAATGCTATCTATATAGCTCTCTCGGCTAGGAGAGGGGGGAGCTCATTCTGAAAAGAAAAAAAATAGAGGAGCGGGGCTGCCATTCGAAAAAAAAGAAGAAGAAGAAGGGAGAAACAGGGGATGCCCTGTTTCCGAAAAGAAGAAAAGAAAAAAAAAAAAGAGAGATGCCGACGCTTGTAATGGGAGGCTAACTCCTTTGGTCAAGGGTGATGGAAGATCCCTGGCTTATTGCTTTCATGAAGTAAACTCTGAACTTGGATTTTAATTGATTTACATCTTTTCATATGTTCAGATTCTCTCATATTTATTTATTAGATAGTTTAGTCATGTTTTATATTTATTGATGCATGGATCGCTCTGATATTTGATTTGTCATAGACATAACTAGCACGATGAATGCTTAGACATTGAGTTCTTGTATTCAATCGATATATTTCATGATTAAAACTATTTTATTTATTCAATCCTTAATCGAGAATCGTCGAGTTTATTTGTTGAAAGTAATATTGTCAAGAAAAATTCCGGATCCCTAGCCATCACCATATTATCAAACTTAATCTATTAATTAGTTTCTCTAAACTTCTATAAACCATCTGAAATCACATCTGAAATTAAACTGATAATTCATAGACCGCTCCCTGAGGAATCGACCTCGGACTTCCGAGTTTTACTGCTTGTGCGATTCTCTTGCACTTGAGAGATTAGTTTCGCGAAAGCATTTTTGCGAACGCACCGGGAGTAGACACACATCCTTTACTCGGAGCATGGGCGATTCAATTCCTGCGGTGTATCTTCACCTATAAATGAAATGATATCAGCCTTTTGATATTGTAAGGCTCGAACTTCGGTTTGGCGATAATCCCAAATGCCGCCGGGGCAAGTAAGAGCTCTTAGGGAATCCCATAATTCATTGTAGCCTAGCTAGGAGTTACACATGCATCCCTTAATCGGAGCTTGGGCGCTTCAATGCCTACAATGTATCTTCATCTATAAATGGAATAAGATCCACGTTTTAATACCTTCACCAAATTTTGGATAGGCTGTAGCTTGGACTCATTAGAGTTCTCCACGAATGGCCATCTATCAGTTCAATAAGGATGGAGGTAGAGTCGAGAGTGGGAGTGACCCAAGGTGTGGAGTTGCATTATAAGCTCATCGAGTCAGCATTGGGATTAGAAAGCTTGTCTTCGTGCGCCATGGAGGATGAGGGCAAGGCTGTTTCTTCCTTCTGACATGGGTCTTCTACTATGACAGGACATGAAGAGGTCGAGTCCTCACCGATGAGCTTCCGTCTAGGACCATCGTGCCGTCCTTCAAGGAAGCTTTGGTGGGAAGCAACCATTGGACTCCTTCTGAATGTTGTAGTTTGTGGAAATTCAGGTCATCATCGGATTGCCCATGCTCTTATATGGGTAATCCAGTTTTTCATTCTTATGTAAATACGTATCCAGTTGGTTTATAGCCTCCACTGTAACTAGAATAATGAATAAAGATTGTTCCTTGTGTTTTATCCTCCTTAATTTTTGTTCCTCTTTGCACTTATAGTGCTTCTATGTATGGCGATTGCACCCACTGTTAAATGGTTCCCAACAACTTTTGTGCACTGCCCTTGTCAATGGGGACATCAAGATGGATAGATGGGAGACCGCTCGCAGGATTGGCACTACGATTTTGATAGCTTCTTAGGGCTTCTCCCATTTTCAACCTTCAAAACAGAGGGTGACCTTTTGCTTAGGCTATTTTTGACTTAGAGAGATCGGTTGGTATGCTGAGCCTTCGGCATAGGGGCCAGTCTTCTGCTTGGATTGTTTTTGACCTAGAGAGATCGATTGGCAGACTCACCTTTGGTCAGTCTTCTACTTGAGCCATTTTTGACCTAGAGAGGTAAATTGGTACACCCAGCCTTCAGCGTCAGGGCCGGCATTCTGCTTGGGCTGTTTTCAACCTAGAAATATCAGTTGGCATGCTGAACCTTCAGCGCAGGGTCTGACCTTCTGCTTGGGATATTTTTGACCTAGAGAGGTTGTTGGTATGACGCCCAATAGTCCTACATCGGAAAGACTCGTTCCAGAGCCTGGGCATATGAGGCGAGTGTCTCCAAATCCTGCAAACGCGTTTTGGGTGGAAAACAAAATCGGAGAGGGGTGAAGGATGCTTGCGTGAAGCCTCAGAATCGGACAATATATAGCAAGGGAGCCTCGTGTTCCCCCCTCATGTGGCCCCCACATGGCACTGGGTGCCTCACGTGCCCCGCGGAGGTGGGGGCGTGACATTTGGTATCAGAGTCGAGGACGGCTCTTGTCCGATGGTGGAAAGGGTGTGAGACCCAATAGTCCCACATCGGAAAGACTCGTTTCAGAGCCTGGACATATGAGACGGGTATCTTCAAATCCTGCAGACGCATTTTGGGTGGAAAACAAAACTGGGGAGAGGTGAAGGACGCTTGCGTGAAGCCCCAGAACTGAACAATATATGGCAGGAGAGTCCCGTATTCCCCTACGTGGCACTGGGTGCCTTACGTGCCCCGCGGAGGTGGGGGCGTGACATTTGGTATCAGAGCCGAGGACGACTCTTGTCCGATGGTGGGAAGGGTGTGAGGCCCAATAGTCCCACATCGAAAAGACTCGTTCCAGAGCCTGGGCATATGAGGCGGGTGTCTCCAAATCCTGCAGACGCATTTTGGATGGAAAATAAAATTGGGAAGGGGTGAAGGATGCTTGCGTAAAGCCTCAGAACCGGATAATATCTGGCAGGGGAGCCCCGTGTTCCCCCCTCATGTGGCCCCCATGTGGCACTGGGTGCCTCGCGTGCCCCGCGGAGGTGGGGGCGTGACAGTTGGCATGCCAAGTTTTTGGCATGGGGGTCATCCTTCTACTTGGGTTGTTTTTGATCTGGAGAGGTTGGTTGGCATGCCTAGCCTTCAAGGTAGCAGCCGGCCTTCTGCTTGGGCCATTTTTGACCTAGGAAGGTCGGTTGGTATGCAGAGCCTTCAGCGCGAGGGGAGGCCTTCAACTTGGTCCATTTTTGACATGGAGAGATTGGTTTAAGACAATCCTTCGGCATAAGGGCTGGCCTTTTT
Source organism: Phoenix dactylifera (assembly GCF_051530095.1). Lineage (NCBI taxonomy): Eukaryota > Viridiplantae > Streptophyta > Magnoliopsida > Arecales > Arecaceae > Phoenix > Phoenix dactylifera. The sequence goes on along the minus strand of NC_143195.1, from coordinate 8,085,827 downwards.
CTCAGGCCATTTGCGACTTGAAAAGGTTAGTTGGCATGCCGAGCCTTCAGCGTAAGGGCCGGCCTTTTGCTCGGGCCATTTTTGACTTGGAGAAGTCGGTTGGCAAGCCAAGCCTTTGGCGCAGGGGTTGGCCTTCTGCTCGAGTTATTTTCGACCTCGAGAGGTTGATTGGCATGCCGAGTCTTTGATGTGGGGGCTAGCCTTATGCTCAGGCCATTTTTGACTTGGAGAGGTCGGTTGGCATGCGCGAGCCTTCGGTGTGGGTCAGCCTTCTACTTAGGTTGTTTTCGATCTAGAGAGATCGGTTGGCATACCGAGACTTCGGCATGGGGGCCGACCTTCTGGCAAGCACCATAGAATGCTTCCTTCCTTAGGAACAAAGTAAATGATCTTATTAGATAGTTTCAGCTTAAACGATCACTCCATCAAGCTTTACTGATGGTACATCTGGAGGTTGGCAGAATATCACATTCGAGGAATGGTCATCCCATCGAAATGTTTGAGGCAATAACATCTAGGTTGGACAACTTCGGATATTTTGTATGGTCCCTCTCAATTAGATGAGAGTTTGCCTTGCTCGGTTGGTTGGGAGACTTCAACCCTCCTTAATACCAGGTCCCAAGTCAGAAGAGCTTAGTTTTCACTAAAGAGTTGTAATATTAGGCTACTTGATGCTGCTAGGCAGCCATGCGGATTCGAGCTCTTTCTCTAGTTTCCTCCAACTAGTCGAGATTGACTCGTAGATGCTTTGAGTTCTCCTTCAGGATCACAACCTCGACCCCATACGTGAGAGCAAAAGGCACCTCTCCCGTCGAGGTCTGGGGTGTGGTTCAATTGGCATAGAGGACGTTGTAGAGCTCGTCAGCCTAGAGTCCTTTAGCCCTGTTCGGTCATATCTTGAGCCCTACAAAATTGGTCGATTGGTTACTTCGGCCTCTCCATTCATCTGGGGATATCCCACCGAGGTGAGGCAGTGCTCAATGTGTAGGTCGGTGTAGAATGCTCTAAAGCGGGTGTTGTCGAATTGCTTTTTGTTGTTAATGATGATAGCATGGGGAAGACCAAAGCGGCATATGATGTGCTTCCATATGAAGCCTTAGGCCTTCTCCTTAGGAATGTGAGTTTGAGGCTTGGCCTCGACCCATTTGATAAAGTAGTTGATGGCCACTATTAGAAACCTTCTCTATCCAGCTTCCTGAGGGAATGGTCCCAATATGTCCATCCTTTACTAGGCAAATGGCCACGGTGCACCGATTGGGGAGAGAAAAATGGCTGATTGTTGTTGGGCGTTGGCATGTCTTAGCATCGGTCGCACCTTCTCATGAAGTCAGCAGCATCCTTTTGAATGCTTGGCCAATAATAGTCTTGGTGTAGAATCTTGTAGGCCAATATCCTGCTGCCCAGGTGGCTTCCGTAGATTTCTTTGTGAAATTCACACAGTGCATAATCGACTTTGCCGGGGCGGAGGCATTGAAGGAGAGGGAGAGTGAATGACCTCTTGTAAATCTTTCCCTCCAGTAGGATAAAGCATGCGGCCTGACTCTTCAGCCTCTGTGCCTCTCGCCGCTCCTACAGAAGTTTGCCATCTCGGAGGTAGTCCATGATCATGTCCATCTAGTTGGGCTTGAACTTAGCCTGTAGGATAGAAATTGGTTCCTCCTCAATGCTTGGGCGATTGAGCACCTCAAGGTAGGTGGCTTGATGGAGGTTAGGGTAGTCCAGGGTAGCCAACTTTGACAACAGGTAGGCCCAAAAATTTTCTGACCTCGAGATTTACAAAATCTCTAGCTCTTCGAAGGCCGAGGAGGCTTCTTAGACTTTCTGCAAGTATCTCACCATAATCGAGGACCTTGCTTCAAAATATTCAGGAGCCTGTCCCACTACTAGTTGGGAATCAGTGAAGACCTTCAAGCATTAAACCCTAAGCTCTTGGGAAAGCCTTAATCTGGTCAAAAGAGCCTCATACTCCATCTCATTGTTTGAGGCCTTGAATGCAAAGCATAGCGCATATTTAGCTATGACCCTTTCTGGGCTGGTTAAGATCAATCATGCTCTACTTTTGTTGACGTTGGAGGATCCATCCACATGAAGCATCCACTAATCCCCAACTCATAGGACGTCGGGTATGCTTGGTTCTCCAGGTGCTCGGGGATTGAGCACTCCATAATGAAATCTGCCAGTGCCTATGCTTTTATAGCAGGCCAAGGTTGATAGCATATGTCAAATCAGTAAGCTCCACCACCCACTTAGCCAACCTTCTAGATAAATCCAGTTGCTTTAGGATCTGCCTCAGTGGTTGGTCAGACAGGACAATGATTGGATGAGTTTGAAAATATGGACGGAGCTTTCTTGTTGAGATGATGAGCGCATATGCCTTTTTCTCCAATCGGAGATATCGAGCCTCCACATCTCGGAGGACTTGGCTCACATAATATGCAGGCTTCTAAACTCTGGCCTCCTCTCGAACAAGCACTGAACTTATGGCCGCCGAGGAGATAGCCAAGTAGAGATAGATTACCTCGCTAGGGATCGATTTTGAGGGAAGCAATGGGGTGTTGAGATAACTTCACAGCTCCTTAAATGCAGCTTGACATTCGCTTGTCCAATAGAACCCCTATGGTTGCCTCAAAATTTTGGAGAAAGGCAGGTTCTTCTCAGCTGACCTCGCGACGAATCTTCTTAATGCTTCCATTCATCCAGTATGGCATGGATCTTCTTAGTTATACCTCCTTCTTGTTCTTTGGGGGCACCATCTCCAATATGACGTGGATCTTCTTAGGGTTTGCTTCGATTGCTCGTTGAGTAACCATAAAATTGAGGAATTCTTCGAAGGAGACTCCAAATGCATACTTGCTTGGGTTGAGCTTCATGCGGAATCTTCTTAGAGTTTAGAAGGTCTCATCTAGATCAGTAACCTGATGTTCGGTCTGTCTTCTTTTTACCAGCATATCATCAACATAGACCTCCCTATTATGACCCACTTGGTGCGTGAATATATTATTGATCAGGCATTGGTAGGTGGCCCCGACATTCTTCAATCCAAAGGGCATAACTCTGTTGCAATAGAGTCTTTTATCTATAATAAATAAGGTCTTCACCTCGTCCTCTGGCACCATTCGATTTAGATTATAGCCCAAGAAAGCATCCATAAAGATGTGGAGCTGATGGCCCAACATGGCATCGACTATTTGGTCAATTTTTGGTAAAGAGAAATTGTCCTTTAGGCAGGCCTTATTGAGGTCGGTGAAGTCGACGTACATTTGCTACCTCCCATTTAGCTTCTTGACCAAGAAGACATTCGCTAGCCTGTCGGGGTAGTCTACTTCCCAGATGAAATTGGGACAGAGAAGCTTTTCTACCTCCTCCTCAATCATCTTCTGCCTTGCTAGGACAAAGCTCCTTTTCTTCTACTGGACCGACTGGTGAGTAGGGTCCACATTCAGTCTGTGGGTGATGACCTCCGGGTCTATACCTGGAATATTAGAAGCTAACCAAGCAAAGACATTGGCATTAGCACAGAGAAATTTTGGAGATGCACTCAGACTGTACTTGTCCGCTTGAGCCAATAGTTTGCCATAGTCTCTTGAAAATCTTTTCTCTAAAGAGAAAAAGAACCAAAAAGTCCTCAGTCCATTCCTCACTGCAGACATTGCGACTGAATGATTTAGGTCATGTACTTTTAGGGGTGGCTGCATTAAAATGGGTGACGTAGTCTTGTAAGGACTCGTCATTTCACTGCTTAACGGTGAAAAGGGTGTCTAAACTCCTCCTTGGCCTTCCATTATTTTCACCGAGAATGGGGGTTCATTGGTGAACTCCATGTCTTGGTCTTGATTAGCTTGATGCTGCCACAGGTCTTTGAGGCACTAGCTGTTGCCCAAGAAGACAACCCAAGAGGGGGGGTGAATTGGGTTTTAAGTAATAATTGCAAATTAAAACTTAATGAGTAACTAATTAATATTATTGCAGGCAGATAATTAGATTACTAGTTGTAGTGAGTGGAGAGGATGGAAGAGACAATGAACCAATTACAAACAGAAGAGGTTTTATAGTGGTTCGGAGCTAACCCTTGCTCCTACGTCCACTCCCCAAGCTTCACTTGGGAGTTCACTATAATCCCTAGGATTACAGCCGGTTGTTTTACAAGTTCACAACCCAACTTGTTGTTTTCACGAGATCACAATGAACTCGGTCGGTTTTCACAGGCTCACCGACTAGAACCACCCGATTGTTTTTCCGAGATCACAATCGAACCCTTACACCGTTGGTTTTAACTTCGGCTCCCCAACAAACCTTAACAACCTTGATTCAATCCCCTGGTTGAATCAAGTAAGAAGAAAACAGTTTGTAAAAAGTACAGGAAAAGCTTCTTAAAAAAGCAAATATGAACAATAAGAATAATGTAGAGTTAGAAGCCCTCAAACAGATTTTGAAAGAGGAAGAAGGGGCTTCTCGAACTCTGAGTCTCCTCTTTGAATGCACTGAAGATCTGATGTCAGAGGAGGGCCTTGAATGCGAAGGAAACGTTTGTTGGATGGAGTTCAATGCGCTTTTTCCTTCTTTCTCTTGTATTTACTCTTGAGAGCCTTTGGTAGGTGGAAATCCCTTTTTGTTTTAAATGGAATAGCTCTCTTGGTGTCTACTACTGTTCACTCTGGCTATTTAAGCAGTCCTCTTTGAAAACTAGCCGTTAGACACCATTTTGTGGCCGTTCTGCACAATCTGCAACTCCTGACAATGTATCCGTTGGGGTCGGAATCGACTCGCTCGATCTGGAGTCGACTCAGCTGTTGCTGGAGTCGACTCACGCTTTACTGGAGACGACTCGTCCACTGTTCAGGATTTGAATTAAAGTGCTGTCCCGTTTTGGAGTCGACTCGGCCAACCCTGGAGTCGACTCGCCAATGTCCGGAGATGTCTCGGCCCTCTGGAGACGACTCGTTCTCAGGGTTCCAGAGATCTGTTTTTCTGCATTTCTTTCTCGAGTCGACTCGGATCATCTTGGAGTTGACTCGGCTCTCAGAATTCGAAAACTGATCCTCTATGTTTTGGCTTGAGCTGCCTCGGAGTCGACTCGCACTTTGTTGGAGTCGACTCGGCTCTTGGAGACCAAAGTTGGTTCTCTGTCTTCTAGTCTTGCTTTCCTCTGAGAGTCGACTCGTACTTAACTAGGAGTCGACTCGTTAAACTTCGGAGTTGACTCGTAACCTTATGGAGTCGACTCGGTTGCAGAGTCTGAAACACATTGTTCTGTCTTTCTTCTGTTACCCTTTGGAGTCGACTCGGAAACGTCGGGAGTCGACTCGGCAACCATCGGAGTCGACTCGAACCCTTCTGGAGTTGACTCGGTAACAGGGTCTGAAAATCAACTTTCTGTCTTTCTGTCGGTTCTCAGTCGGAGTCGACTCGTAGTGTACCGGAGTCGACTCGAGCATGTGCCAGAACTTCTGAAACACTTGGAGTCGACTCGAAATCTTCCGGAGTCGACTCGAGCTTCAGACTTTGGTTCAAACTGAGTTCCATACTTAGCCAAAATGTATTGAACCAAAGCTAGAGACACTTAATCATAAATTCACAAATATTTGCCTGAAACACTAGATTGAATTTATTAGTATAACATAAGATATACTCAAATGCTTTGAGCTCATCAAAATCAAATAGGGTTATAATCAATCACTCCACAATCTCCTCCTTTTTGATGATGACAAAACATTGAGTATTTGTAAAGTAAATTGCTCAAGCAAAAGGAGATTTATAATAAAGTTTTGAAATGAATTCAAGTGTCTAGTCATTTAATTTATCCAAAATTGAAAGGTGTGAAATAGTAAATCCTGAAGTTAAAGCTCCCCCTTTCATTTGGAATTATATAAGCCTTCATGTCATGCAATCAATTGTTTGGCTTGTATGTGTTTAATGAATTTGCTTTCTTAAGATTTCAGATTCTCCCCCTCAACATATGCATTTAATTTTGTTTAGATTCTCTGAATTTTCTTTTAATGTCTTGAAGCTTTTGAGCTTAAATTTTTGGTTTTAGAGGGAAAATCTGACAATTTGTTCTTGAGTATAATTCAACTAATCTCCGAATATCCCTTGAATAAATTCTGGAGATTACTCCTTTAGGAGCCCCAACAGAGAGATAATGAGCCTCGAGGTATCGAATCCACTTAGAACAAATTACTTTTTGCTTTAAGAATTTTCTTTTTAGTGATTTCCTTTACATTTCAATTCAACATATTTTCTCCCCCTTTTTGTCATCATAGCAAAAAGGCAGAAAGCACAGAAAAGTACAAGAACTCAAGAATGCACAATTTTGAAAGAAAATTTCTACTCATTGTATTAAATTCAAATTTGAGTACAAGTATGATCACATATCAAAAGAAGTCCTCAAGAGACTGTACATCACAAAAACAGAAAAAAATACACTAATTTTTCTTTGTAGTGGAGGATGTGGCTCCCTTACTCAGTCTAGTGTGTTTGATGACCATGCTTAACCCCTCATTAATGTTCCCTAGTTGTTCGAGAATCTCCGAGGTGGTTCTAGACTGAGTCGAGGAAATGTTGTTCACACTCTCCTGGAGGGTGTCAAGCTTGAAGATCAACGCATTGGCTAGCCGCTCTGCACCCTGACTCTGGTTGCCTAGCTCATGTCTGATGCTGTCTCGCATCTTCCTTGTGTCGTCCTTGACGTCACTCATGTTCCAGTATTGAGCTTGAACTAGGCTTCGAATATTGAATATTTCCTCCTTCAGGTTTGCAACCATCTCTGTCACGGCTGCCAAGGAGGGAACTATATCGGTGGAGGGAGCAGTCTGAGAACCTCGTAGCTCCCTCAGCAGATCATCCCTCAGCTCCCTCACTATCTCCTGCCTCAACTCTCGAAGCTGCTCAGAAGATATCCAAACCTCTAGGGGCTGCTGCTGAGAAGGTGGGGCAGTGGAGGTGGAGGGCTCAGTATAGGTAGGAGCAGAGGTGGTAGGAAAAGTGGGAGGAGCTATGTCATGGTCCTGATCATGATCGGGACTAGGTGAGTGATGAGTGGTAGGGTCAGAAGGTGTGGATGTAGATGGTCTCCGTACCCAGACTCCCTCAACTCTATGGAAACCCATACGGTGGAGAGTCCCCTCACTCATGCGATCTGTGTGACGCAGTGAGCGAGAGGGTTCCCCCTCAGGAATAGGAATCTCTAACTCCCTAAAGATAAGAGTGAATAGCATACCATATGGGAGACTCAATCTAGGTTTATCTAGGGGTTCACAGATATACTTGTAGATGAGTTTAGGAAAGTTGATAGGAGTGTCTTGGAGTATGTAGAACATCAAGGCTAGGTCCCTCTTAGAGATAAAGTCAAATCGGCCAGTTTTGGGAAAGAAAGTTCTAGAAATGATACTCAGGAGGAGCCGCATTTCAGCTGAGAGCTGATTTGCAGACACTTCCTCTATAGGGACTGAGGGGGACTCTCTAGCACGGCCGTAAGGGCCTCAGTCCTATCATGGGGTTGTGTGGGAAAGATCCCTTCTCGGGAGAGATAGAGGACTCGAGCAATGAAGTCCTCCGAGATGAACACAGGGACACCCGCTACGGTTCCCTGGATACCACCACTACCTCGGGCTACTGTCCCATAGAATTTCCTAACTAACCCCGGGTAAGTAGGGAGGTCTAAGGAACAGAACAACTCTAACCCTTGAGCTCTGAGACGATGCCCTAGGGTGAACCCTTCCCGGGAGAGGAAGTCAAAGTCGACTTTCCTCCCGGTGGAGACTGCCCTCCTGGCCTTTTGCTTGGCACTAGGAAGAGAAAAGAAAGCTGACTTTTGGCGCACGGACGCGAGGGAACCAGCCTAGGCGGGGAAGGAACCGGAGGTGGTGGCCTCACGAGTTCGTTCCGTGCCTTTGACCGTCGCTCGACGCCGCTCGCGGAGAGAGGTCTCTTCCGGCTTGGGACAACGGCTTTCCTAGGCATTTTTGACCTAAACACGGGGGAAGGACAAGAAAAATGGAAGAAAACTCGATGGAAATGACCTAAAACGGGTTGGAGACGAGGTCGGAGACGACTCTACGGCTTTTGAACAGTGGCGGCTGAAAATAGAAGTGAAGAGAAAAACATTCCGCTTAGGGTTAAAAGTCGGATTCCCGACCTCGAGTCGACTCCGGTAAGTCGCGAGTCGACTCGACCTCGAGTCGACTCCTAAGTATGCGCGAGTCGACTCGCCCATGAGCCGACTCTAAAATCTTTTCGAGTCGACTCGAACTCTGGCACATAACCAAAAAACTTGTTATTTCCGTGCCAAAGGAGAGAGTTATGGAACTATCTAAGATTTAAGAACTGATTTGATGATCATAGATAAGAAATCCTATGTCCAACATAAACTAATCATCAAAATCAATGAGTTAGAGAAGAGTATCACTAGAATGGATCACTCACTCCTAACCCTCTTATAAGTATACAAAATCGATCTTCACTCAAAGGTTTTGTGAAGATATCAGCAAGTTGATCATCAATACAAACAAATTGAAGTGTCACATCACGATTCAGTACATGATCTCTTATGAAGTGATGTCTTATCTCCATGTATTTAGTTCTTGAATGCTGAATTGGATTTTTAGTTAGATTAATTGCACTTGTATTATCACAGTTTATGGGAATTTTATCTTGTTTAATGTCATAATCTTCAAGTTGTTGTTTAATCCACAAGATTTGAGCACAACAACTCCCGGCAGCCACATATTCGGCTTCTGTCGTAGATAGTGCAACCGAGTTTTGTTTCTTGCTAAACTAAGAGATTAAATTTTCTCCTAAGAATTGACATGACCCGTTGGTGTTTTTTCTATCAAGTTTACAACCAGCGAAGTCTGAATCTGTGTACCCTATTAAGTTTATGCTAGATTCTTTAGAGTACCATAAACCTATATTTTTTGTTCCTATTAGGTATTTAAAAATTCTCTTAATTGCAATTAAATGTGACTCCTTAAGATTAGATTGATATCTAGCACACATGCATACACTAAACATGATATTAGGTCTACTTGCTGTAAGATATAGTAAAGAGCCTATCATACCTCTATACAGCTTTTGATCTATTGATTTACCTGAATCATCCTTATCTAGTTTGCATGATGAGCTCATGGGTGTGCTGATTGGCTTGTTTCCATCCATATCAAACTTCTTAAGCATCTCCTTGATGTATTTAGCTTGATTGATGAAAATGTCTTCTTTAGATTGTTTGATTTGGAGTCCAAGAAAATAGTTCAGCTCTTCCATCATGCTCATTTCAAATTCACTCTGCATTAAGTCAGCAAATTTTTCGGAGAGGTGATTGTTAGTAGCACCGAAAATAATATCATCTACATAAATCTGCACTACTAACATATCTTTGTTTTTCTTCTTTAAAAACAGTGTTGTATCAACATTTTCTCTAGAGAATTCATGGTCTAACAGAAATTTGCTAAGTCTTTCATACCATGCTCTAGAGGCTTGTTTTAGACCATAAAGTGCTTTGTTTAGTTTATATACATGATTGGGGTATTGATGATTTTCAAAACCAGGAGGTTGTTCTACATAAATCTCCTCATTAATATACCCATTCAAAAAGGCACTTTTTACATCCATTTGAAATAGTTTGAAGTCTTTAGAGCATGCAAATGCTAGTAATAATCTAATTGCTTCAAGTCTAGCCACAGGAGCAAAGGTTTCATCAAAATCTATACCTTCTTCTTGATTATAGCCCTTTGTTACTAGTCTAGCCTTGTTTCTAACCACAACTCCATTTTCATCAAGTTTGTTTTTATATATCCATTTAGTTCCTATTATTGAGTATTCAGCGGGTCTTTCTACTAAATTCCATACCTTGTTTCTAGTAAATTGGTTTAGTTCCTCTTGCATAGCATTTATCCAATTTACATCATTTTCAGCTTCTCCAATGTTTTTAGGTTCTAAGTGTGAAACAAAAGCTAGGTAATTATTTAAGTTCCTAAGAGAAGCTCTAGTTCTAATAGGTTGTGATGGATCATCTATTAATTCTTTAGGGTGACCGTATGCATACCTCCAAGCCTTTGTAAGCCCATGATCATCAATTACCTCTTGGCTTGTTGAGGTTTCTCCACTTTGCTTCGGTTCATCCTCTTGTAATGTCATATCATCTATCTTTTTCTCAAGTATTCCTGCATCATCATCAAGAGCTACTCTCTTGCTAGAAAAGACATCATTAGTATCATCAAAAACAACATGTATAGACTCTTCAATAACAAGAGTTCTTTTGTTGAAGACTCTATAAGCTTTACTTGATGTAGAATAGCCCAAAAAGATACATTCATCAGATTTAGAATCAAATTTACCTAAGTTATCTTTGCCATTATTATGAATGAAACACCTACACCTAAAAACATGAAAATAGTTTACTTTGGGCTTTCTATCTCTTCAAAGTTCATAAGGTGTTTTCTTTATAATTGGTCTCAATAAAACTCTGTTTAATATATGACATGATGTGTTAATGGCTTCTCCCCAAAAATACTTAGGGAGGTTACTTTCACACAACATGGTTCTAGCCATTTCCTCTAGGGTTCTATTCTTTCTTTCCACAACTCCATTTTGTTGTGGTATCCTAGTGCAGAGAAATTATGAGTTATTCCCTTTTTACTACAGAATTCATCAAATAGATGATTTTCAAATTCCGTTCCATGATCACTTCTAATAACTATGACTGAAGCATTTCTTGCATTAGTTACTTCCTTATGAAATTTCTTAAATACAGAAAATGCTTCATCTTTATGAGCTAAAAACATGACCCATGTATATCTAGAAAAATCATCTACAATAACAAGACCATATTTGTTTCCACCAAGACTTGTGGTTCTAGTTGGTCCAAATAGATCCATGTGTAGTAGTTCAAGAGGTCTAGAGGTAGAGACACAATTTATGGATTTAAAAGAACTCCTAGATTGTTTGCCATATTGACATGCTTCACAAATTTTATTTTTCTCAAATTTTAGTTTTGGCAAACCTATTACAGAATCTCTTTTAACTAACTTAGATATTTTATCCATACTTGCATGACCTAATTTACGGTGCCATAACCAACTTGCATCATCAACCTTAGTATCACTAGCTACTAAGTAAGGACTGTTTTTAGTAAGGTCTTCAAGATCTACTACATAGACGTTACCACGTCTAATTCCTTTAAATACTAAGCCATTGTCAATTGAGTTGGTTATGATGCATAAAGATGGCTTAAACAAAACATCAAAATCTCTATCACATAATTGACTAACGCTAAGTAGGTTATGCTTAAGACCATCTACAAATCGTACATTATCAACGAAGATTGAAGAGGTGATTTGTACTTTACCTATACCAACGATGTGACCTTGGTTATTGTCTCCAAATATCACAGCACCTCTCTTCTTAGGCTCTAAGGTGAAGAATTGCTTCTTGTCACCCGTCATGTGTCTTGAGCAGCCACTATCAAAATACCAACAGTTTTTGTCGACTTTGGCTGCAAGACACTCCTACACAAGAAAATCATACAATTTTAGGTACCCAAGTTTTCTTGGGTCCTTCAAGATTAGTAATGTTGGTTCCTTTTGGAACCCAAACCTTTTTAATTTTTTTTTAGCTTCTACTTTCCTATGGTCACACACATTAGCTTTATGTCCTACTTTTCCACAGCAAAAACAGGTTATATTCTTAGTTTTACTTTTCCCTGCTTTCACAAAAAAAAATTTAAGGAGCTTTTGCTTATTATTAGGTTTATACCTTAAACCAGCTCTATTCAACACAGCTCGTTGATTATTAAGTATCATTTCCAATTTTTCAGAACTATATGTAAACTTTTCAACAATAGGTTTGTATTTTTCAAGCTCTTGTGTTAGCTTTTATTTTTTTGTTTTTAGTATGTTTAAGTCTTTTGTGAGATTATCTTTTATAGTTTGTTTACCGTTTTTAAGTTCTAAAATTTCCTTGGTTAGTTTTTCGTTATCTTTAATTAAGGTATTAATTTTTTGAATTAACATTTAGTTGCTTGTTTTAAGTTCTAAATTTTCTTTAATGATAAAATCCTTGTCCTTCATTAATTTATCATACTTATGGAAGTGAGATTGATTAGTTAGTTTTAGTTCTTTATTCTTAAGATTTATTGTCTTATATTCATCCATTAGTTCATTAAAAGCATCATACAATTCATCAAAGGTAAAATCTAAATGCGTTTCAGATGTTACCTCATTTTCATTCGCCATAAAACAGAAGTTGGCCTTTTTCTCTTGTTCCTCATCCGATGATGATGATGATGAATCGGAGTCTGTCAAGGTGGTGACAAGAGCTTTCTTCTTCTTGTGTTTGATGCTCTTCTTCAGTAAGGGACAGTCGATTCTGAAATGTCCCGGTTTCTTGCATTCATAGCAACCGATTCCTTCACTTTTCCTTTCCTTACCTTTGTCCTTGTTGTAGAAATTTGAGGGACCTCGCCTCTGATGAAAGGACTTCTTCCGGTTGATGAATTTTCTGAACTTTCGCACGAGAAGAGCCTCATCATCATCTCCCTCATTGTCTTCTTCTTTGCTACTGCTACTACAAGATGGATCTTTGTTAGAAGAAGTAGATTTGAGGGCTATTACCTTTTTCTTATGAGAGGATTCTTCTTCGCTGTGTTGTTTCATTGTGAGCTCATGCATCATCAGGGATCCAAGAAGCTCCTTGAGTGGCAGCTTATTCAAGTCCTTGGCTTCTTGGATTGCCGTTACCTTGGCTTTCCATGACCTTGGCAAAGATCGAAGAATTTTCCTGACAAGGTCACTGTTAGCATAACTTTTGCCAAGGCTTTTTAGACCATTGACAATATCAGTAAATCTAGTAAACATGCAAGTGATAGTTTCATTAGAATCCATTTTAAATAGTTCATACTTATGAACTAGCATGTTTATTTTAGACTCCTTGACTTGATTCGTGCCCTCGTGGGTCACTTCAAGTCTGTCACATATCTCTTTTGCAGAGCTGCATGTAGAGACTCTATTGAATTCATTACGGTCTAAGGCACAATAAAGCACATTCATCGCTCTGGCATTTAGTTGTGCCTTCCTTCTATCATTGTCATCCCAATCTTTTTCAAACTTGGGAATGGTAATGTTATCTACAAAAATAGACGGAATGTATGGTCCATTTACTATGATGCTCCAAATCTCATAGTCTTGGGCTTGGATAAATATCTTTATCCTAGCCTTCCAATAGGCATAGTCGGTTCCATTGAAGAATGGAGGCCTATAGGTGGATTGTCCCTCAATAAGTGAAGATCCAAAAGGGGTTGTCATTTTGATCTTTTACTCTTTTAATAGAAGAGCTCCTGCTCTGATACCACTTGTTGCCCAAGAAGACAACCCAAGAGGGGGGGTGAATTGGATTTTAAGTAATAATTGCAAATTAAAACTTAATGAGTAACTAATTAATATTATTGCAGGCAGATTAATTAGATTACTAGTTGTAGTGAGTGGAGAGGATGGAAGAGACAATGAACCAATTACAAACAGAAGAGGTTTTATAGTGGTTCGGAGCTAACTCTTGCTCCTACGTCCACTCCCCAAGCTTCACTTGGGAGTTCACTATAATCTCTAGGATTACAGCCGGTTGTTTTACAAGTTCACAACCCAACTTGTTGTTTTCACGAGATCACAACGAACTCGATCGGTTTTCACAGGCTCACCGACTAGAACCACCCGATTGTTTTTCCGAGATCACAATCGAACCCTTACACCGTTGGTTTTAACTTCGGCTCACCAACAAACCTTAACAACCTTGATTCAATCCCCTGGTTGAATCAAGTAAGAAGAAAACAGTTTGTAAACAGTACAGGAAAAGCTTCTTAAAAAAGCAAATATGAACAATAAGAATAATGTAGAGTTAGAAGCCCTCAAACAGATTTTGAAAGAGGAAGAAAGGGCTTCTCGAACTCTGAGTCTCCTCTTTGAATGCACTGAAGATCTGATGTCAGAGGAGGGCCTTGAATGCGAAGGAAACGTTTGTTGGATGGAGTTCAATGCGCTTTTTCCTTCTTTCTCTTGTATTTACTCTTGAGAGCCTTTGGTAGGTGGAAATCCCTTTTTGTTTTAAATGGAATAGCTCTCTTGGTGTCTACTACTGTTCACTCTGGCTATTTAAGCAGTCCTCTTTGAAAACTAGCCGTTAGATGCCATTTTGTGGCCGTTCTGCACAATCTGCAACTCCTGACAATGTATCCGTTGGGGTCGAAATCGACTCGCTCGATCTGGAGTCGACTCGGCTGTTGCTGGAGTCGACTCACGCTTTACTGAAGACGACTCGTCCACTGTTCAGGATTTGAATTAAAGTGCTGTCCCGTTCTGGAGTCGACTCGGCCAACCCTGGAGTCGACTCGCCAATGTCCGGAGATGTCTCGGCCCTCTGGAGACGACTCGTTCTCAGGGTTTCAGAGATCTATTTTTCTGCATTTCTTTCTCGAGTCGACTCGGATCATCTTGGAGTTGACTCGGCTCTCAGAATCCGAAAACTGATCCTCTGTGTTTTGGCTTGAGCTGCCTCAGAGTCGACTCGCACTTTGTTGGAGTCGACTCGGCTCTTGGAGACCAAAGTTGGTTCTCTGTCTTCTAGTCTTGCTTTCCTCTGAGAGTCGACTCGTACTTAACTAGGAGTCGACTCGTCAAACTTCGGAGTCGACTCGTAACCTTCTGGAGTCGACTCGGTTGCAGGGTCTGAAACACATTGTTCTGTCTTTCTTCTGTTAGCCTTTGGAGTCGACTCAGAAATGTCGGAAGTCGACTCAGCAACCATCGGAGTCGACTCGAACCCTTCTGGAGTCGACTCGGTGACAGAGTCTGAAAATCAACTTTCTGTCTTTCTGTCGGTTCTCAGTCGGAGTCGACTCGTAGTGTACCGGAGTCGATTCGAGCATGTGCCAGAACTTCTGAAACACTTGGAGTCGACTCGAAATCTTCCGGAGTCGACTCGAGCTTCAGACTTTGGTTCAAACTGAGTTCCATACTTAGCCAAAATGTATTGAACCAAAGCTAGAGACACTTAATCATAAATTCACAAATATTTGCCTGAAACACTAGATTGAATTCATTAGTATAGCATAAGATATACTCAAATGCTTTGAGCTCATCAAAATCGAATAGGGTTATAATCAATCACTCCACACTAGCGCATCTACTTGATCTTATGGTCGAGGCTGGCCTCTCTCTTGGTAGCCTCGTCAGGTCCGTGAGAGGTGGAATAGCTGGTGGCGGAGTCCTCCTAAGAGGAAGAGTCAGCGGATCGAGACAGATCGTCCTATACACGACTTCATGGCTGGTTATAGGGGTTGTGTGGAGCCATATTGGAGTTGTAACGACGGGAAGGCTAGTCAGGAGGCACCTGCCCCCCACTCTAAGGTGGGGAGCATTGACTCGAGTGCTCTAAGTCCTCTCGGTGATCCTAATTGTGGGCTTCTTGCTACTATGGCTGCTGGGGGCCGACGACTGGCCTCTTGTTCAGAGGTCACTACCAGATTCGTCTATGGCTCTAGTAGGGGTGGAGCCCTCTGCAGACTCTACAAAGAACCACCAGACCTCTCTAGCGTGTTCGGCTGGGGATTAAAAGGTGTTGATTGCGCCCTTTGAGACTTCACAGTAATGGAAAGATGAAACCTCCTAGGGTGGTCTGGGCCCTTCCTCTAGTGCCAAAATAATCTATTCCCACTGATAACTGACTAACCCTAGGCACTGCGATGAGAAGTGCGACGATGCTAAAAAGCTCGAAAGTCAATTATCAGTTACTTGGGTCAGAATTGAAGATGGAGAGTGGTGCTCGATCGCTGCAGCCAAGCTCCTCGTCGAGGCACTCCGACCTGAAACAGCACAAAGTAAAAAAGTTCTCTAGTCAAAATGTATCCGACAGAGGTCCCTCTGATGCCTAGTCAGTATGGTTATCATGGAACTAGAGGAGGTTGTCTCTATGTTTGTAAGGGCATTCTTCTTGCTTGCTTATCTCCTTTGTCTCACCTTTTTTTGTGTATATCCGGTGGAGCAGCCTATCTACCACCAAAGAATTTGGGCACATAGGTCGACCAAAAGTGGCTCGCCTGAGTACGGCCAGGACATCACATGTTAATGCTTCGCACGCAGATAATGTCCTACGTGTCACATCAGTGGGTTCTCGATGATCACTAGGTCCCCCAGTTAGGATGCAACAAACTGTGGAAGTTTCAGAAATGTGAGCTCAACTGTATGGCACTGGGCCTACCCAGTCGCCTCTCCCGATCCAACACGTGTTGGTGTCGTGGCGTGTTTTAATTGGTCGGATCTTTTGGTGAGCTATAGCTGATTTTGAGGCATATCAAGATTCAAAGCGCGAGTTTGGATCAATGAATATGCTCTTGTTATTTGTACCTATGCTATAGCTGATGCCTATGGCATTGCTTATTCTTGAATAACATGATTCTTTTCTACCAACTTTTTTTCACGAAGAAAAATTTAATTTTCTAGAATAGTTTGAACTAATTTTGTATTTTATATATATGGGCTTTGTGCCAATTAAATATGTCAGATCTGATCAGAGAGATAGAAGAATTTTCTTAACCCGCACAACTTGAATATTTAAAAAAATGTAGAAAAAGGATGGAAAACTTGGTCAAAGTAGGATTTACTCATTGATGATTGATGAAACAAAAAGTAATGTACATAGCCTCTAATTATAGTCGTAGTGAGACCTGTCCTTCCATAATTCAAATTGGGTTCCTCACTTAGTTCAAATAGGATTAGCCTTCCAAAAATAAATATGACTAATAAAAATAAACATAAAAAAAACTAAATCCTACAAGAGATAGATTTCGATTCCTACAACAACTTTATCTTCTATAACTCTTTCTAATTTTTCCTAAATTGGAAAATACGCCTCAGCCAATCTTTTTCGAAAAGAAAATTTTTGATTTAGCATTCCATTTTGGGGCCAAACAATGAATTTTAGTCTGGTTTAACCCCTTAAGGAGTTGACACTAGGTCATAGATCTTGAAAAATTATCCAATTAAAAATAAAGATTACCTCTATCAACCATCATATGACTAAGTTATGACCTTCGCAACTTTGGCACATGATTTGATATCCTAATATGGTGGATCTTATTTTTCAATCCTATCCAGCCCTACCAGTGGCCAAAATAGTCCACATCGAGTTTGGTGATCTTTTCGGACTAGAACTCTCCTTATTTAGGAAAGTTAGCTCTTGCTAAATCAAAATTGAAGGTAGGAAAAGCTTACTTTCTTGTCTCGCGACTGAACCATTTGATTTGCTCGAAGATGGTTTCCAATCTTGGTATTTTCTGCTAAATGGTAGATTCTTGTCTCCAGCTGTGGAAACAGCTTCTCTATAGGAATTGCTGGTGCTTGTGCGGAAAGCCATACTTGCTTTTGTCCTTTGATGTACTTCAAGCATGGATAGCTCTTCTCTTATCTGTTTGTATTGCTTGCTAGACCTGCTCATCAAGCAAGTTGGATCAGATTTAGCCTCACGTGTCACTAAAATTGGCCAGGTTAGGGCTTGGTCTGGCCTGCCCAAGCTCTGGCTTGGCCTTAGGGCCAACTTCCTAGGCCTGAGCCTAGAACTTAGTCAAGCACTAGCATGGCCCAAGCTCTAGCCTAGTCTTTGGGCCAACTTCCTAGGCCCAAGCCTAGAACTTAGTCACGCTTCGAGCTTTAGGCCTGACCTCGGCCTCTTTGATAGCTCATTTCTCTTTGACCCTAATCCAATCTCTGGCATTGAACAGGAAAACGAAACACAGAACATGGAACAAAGAACACCACGAAACACAAAACACCTTGGAACACGGAAGTGGACGGAAGGGGATCTCAATGGTGGTCTAATGGCGGGACCAAACCTCCGGGGCAGGGTTTGGATTTTGAAGAGGAGGTGGAGGCGGGGAGGGGAGCAGTAGGAGAGGTGGGGAAGGGTTTGGGGGGGGGGTGGTGGTGGGAGAGGGATTGAGAGAGATTTGGGAGGGAGGATATGGTGTTGGAGAGGGCATCGGGAAGATGACAAAGAAGATGGAGGAGGTATTTTTATATTGTTTTCATATTATATAATATATTTTTATATATTATATTATATATATATTATATATTATGTATATTATATATTATGTATATTATATATTATGTATATTATAAAGGATGGAAGTTTTGATACCAATTTAATTATATCAAAAAAAGAAAGAATTTTTGCAATCCGCTCAACTCAAATCTTCCAAAAATATATATATATATATAGAAAAAATGGCAAAAGTAGGGTTTACATTTCATTTTCTTTGATTGATGATTAATGATTAATGAAATAAAAACTAAGGTATATATAGCCTCTATTTACAATAGTTGTGAGACTAATCCTTGCATAATTCAAGTCAAATTCCTCTTCTAATTTGAATAGAACTAGCTTTCTAAAAATAAATATGACTAGTAGAAATAAATATGAAAAAAAGAAATTCTATAAGAGATAGACCTTCGTTCTTATACTAACTTTGCCTTTTGTCGCTCTATCTAATTCTTTCTGAATTAGAAAATATTCTCAATCAAAGTTTTTATTTGAAAAGAAAATTTTCAATTTGATCCTTCTATTTAGAAGCCTAAATGATAAAATTTCTACCCATTTCATTCCGTTAAAAGATTGATGCTATATCATAGATCTCTAATAGTTATCCAATTTGAAAAAAAAAGATTATCTTAATTAGATGTGTATGACCAAATTATGGCCTATGGAAATTTGGCTTGCGATATGGCTTCTCGATATGGTGGATTTCGCTTTTTAATCCTATCTAAGGCTTGTTTAACAGAGTTGTTGGCAGTAAAGCTTTCGAAAGTAGAGCTTTTTGAAGTAGAGCTTTTATAAAAATCTATTTGCTATTTAGTAACTACATTTCTAAAGTGTTGTGAGACTTTAATATGTATTTAGTAAACAAACTCAGAAAGTATTTTTGGTATGACAAAATGACCATAAAGGACATTGTATAATATTATACAACAGCGCATAATAAAATACAATATATATTAATACATAAATATATAATATAGTATAATATTATTGTAATCTAATATAATATTGTATGCTATAGCATAATAATATAACATAATTTGATACTATATAACATAATATATCAATGTATTATGATGTAATGTAATATAATATTATATTTATAGTATAATATGATAATAAAGTTATAAAATATTAAATTATTATCATTACATATTAATATTACTATTTTCTGTAATTATTATATTTTATCATGGGTGTGGAGTGATTGATTAAAACCCTATTTGATTTTGATGAGCTCAAAGCATTTGAGTATATCTCTTGTTTACTAATGAATTCAATTAAGTGTTTCAGTGAAAATCTTGTCTAAGTGTCTCTAGACTTAGTTCATAATATTTTGGATAAGTTAAGAAGTCAGCCTGAACCAAAGTCTGAGACTCGAGTCGACTCCAGAGTATCACGAGTCGACTCCAAGCGTATCAAGTTCACTGGCACGGGCTCGAGTCGACTCCGGATAAGTACGAGTCGACTCCGACTTAGAACAGACAGACGAACAGAAAGCATCAACTCAAAACCTGTCAGCGAGTCGATTCCTG
The DNA here is from genome assembly GCF_051530095.1 of Phoenix dactylifera. Lineage (NCBI taxonomy): Eukaryota > Viridiplantae > Streptophyta > Magnoliopsida > Arecales > Arecaceae > Phoenix > Phoenix dactylifera. The sequence goes on along the minus strand of NC_143195.1, from coordinate 8,066,217 downwards.
AAGTGCGCGAGTCGACTCCGATGTTCACCGAGTCGACTCCAGGGTAGCAAGAGTCGACTCCAAGGAGTCACAGGCAGAAAAGTCAGAGAGCAGTTTTCGGGTCTAAGATTCGAGTCGACTCCAGTGGAATGCGAGTCGACTCCGATGGTTGGCACGTCGACTTCAAAGAAAGTGAGAGTCGACTCTCAGAGGAACACAAGAAAAAAGTCAGAGAACGTTTTTCGAACTCTGAGATTCGAGTTGACTCCCGCAATACGCGAGTCGACTCCGAGACTCCGCGACCACAAAGAAGACAGAAGACCAATTTACTGTCTCTGAGATTCGAGTCGACTCCCAGACAACTAGAGTCGACTCCAAGGCAGCTCTACATCAAAAAGACAGAAGACAGTGTTTCGGAAACTGAGAGCCGAGTCGACTCCGGAGAAGTTCGAATCGACTCCAAGACTGGACGAGGCAAAAGACAGAAGATAGGGAGTTCGGGCTCTGAGCGCCGAGTCGACTCCCAGGATTGTCGAGTCGACTCGAGTGGACCAAATTCAAAAATAGATCCACGGACTCCATGGGATGAGCCGACTCCGAGAAAGCCAAGTCAGCTCCAGAAGTTGGCGAGTCGACTCCAGGTCAAGACGAGTCGACTCCCAGTCTAAGAGGCTACTTTAATTCAAATCCGAAACAGTTGCCGAGTCGACTCCAGAAAAGCATGAGTCGACTCCCGCTACAGCCGAGTCGACTCCTGATCGCGCGAGTCGACTCCAACCCACCAACGGACACATTGTCAGGGTGTACAGAGTGTGCAGAACGGGCAGAAAAAACTCTCTAACGGCTAGTTTTCGTGGGGGTTGGTTTAAATAGCCACAGAGGACTGTAGCAAAGAAGAGAACAACCATTTCACTCCAAGTAATCAAGCTTTCAATCTCTGCAACTTGTTCTTCAACGAAAAAGAGGGAAGAGCAGCATTAACTGCATCCACCTACTTCTTCCCAACATTGAAAGAGCCTCCTCCTGCATTCAAATCGACTACACATTCAAGAGGAGACCCGAAGTTCAAGAAGCCCTTCCTCTTCTCCAACTTAAAAGCGTTTGAGGGCTCTTAACTTCGTTATTGTTCATATTGCCATTTATCTGCTTTTGAGAAGCTGTATTTTTCTGTTTGTTCTTTTCATCTACACATTGTCTTTGCTTGGTTCAATCGGGGGATTGAATCAAGGGTATAGAGGTTGGTTGGTGAGCCGAGTGTAAAACCAACGTGTAAGGGTTCGATTGTGATCCCGGGAAAACAATCGGAGTTGGTTCTAGTCGGTGAGCCTGGAAAAACCGACCGAGTTCGTTGTGAGCTCGTAAAACAACAAGTTTGGTTGTGAGCTTGGAAAACAACCGGCTGTAATCCAAGGGGTTATAGTGAATTCCCAAGTGAGACTTGGGGATTGCATATTCAACACCTCAACTGCTTCCTCTACCTCCCTTAAGGAGTTAAGCTCCATCTGTCCTCCAATAGGACGTTCCGCGAGAAGCGCATCCTGGGACGTAGGAGCAAGGGTTAGCTCCGAACCACTATAAAACTTGGTGTTTGTGATTGATTGTCTCTCTTTCTCTTACTCTCATATCACTCACAGCACATAGCAATTAATCGAACAACTTGCAATAGCTTTAATTAGTCATCCACATCGTTTTAAATTGTAAGATTATTTTAAAACCCAATTCACCCCCCCTCTTGGGTTGTCTATCTGGGCAACAAGTGGTATCAGAGCCTAAACTCTTCCACCCAAGAGTAAAAGATCGAAATGACAACCCCATTTGGATCTTTCCACATTGAGGGTCAGTCCACCCAAAGACCCCCATTCTTTAATGGATCCGACTACTCATATTGGAAGGCTAGGATGAGAATATTCATCCAAGCCCAAGACTATGAGATGTGGACCATTGTAGTAAATGGGCCATACATCCCATCCATATATGTAGAGGGTGTCACGGTACCCAAACTAGAAAAGGATTGGGATGAACATGACATGAGAAAGGCACAACTAAACTCTAAAGCTATGAATGTGCTTTATTGTGCCTTAGATAGAAATGAATTCAATAGGGTCTCAACTTGCAATTCTGCAAAAGAGATTTGGGACAGACTTGAAGTGACCCATGAGGGCACGAATCAAGTCAAAGAATCCAAAATAAATATTTTGGTTCATAAGTATGAACTATTTAAAATGGATTCTAATGAAACAATCACATGCATGTTCACTAGGTTTACTGACATTGTCAATGGCCTAAAAAGCCTTGGCAAGAACTATACTAACAGTGAGCTTGTCAGGAAAATCCTTCGTTGTCTACCAAGGTCATGGGAAGCTAAAGTGACGGCAATCCAAGAAGCCAAGGACTTGAACAAGTTACCACTTGAGGAGCTTCTTGGATCCCTAATGACGCACGAGCTAACCATGAAGCAACACAACGAGGAAGAGTCCTCCCATAAGAAAAAGGTAATAGCTCTTAAATCTACTTCATTAACAAGGACTTGTCTTGCAGTAGCAGCAGTGAAGAAGAAGAACATGAGGAAGATGATGGTGAGGCTCTTCTTGTGCGCAAATTCAGAAAATTCATCAACCACAAGAAGTCCTATCATCAAAGGAGAGGCCCCTCAAATTCCTACCGCAAGGACAAAGGTAAGGAAAGGGAAAATGAGGGGATTGGCTGCTATGAGTGTAAAAAATCGGGACACATCAGAGCTGAGTGTCCCTTACTAAAGAAGGGCAACAAGTACAAGAAGAAGAAAGCCCTCGTCACCACCTTATCGGACTCCGACGCATCATCTTCATCATCGGATGAAGAACAAGAAGAAAAGGCCAATTTGTGCTTCATGGCCAATGAAAATGAGGTAACATCTGAATCACATCTCGATTTTTCTTTTGATGAACTTTATGATGCATTTAATGAATTAATGATAGAATATAAGGCCATAAATCTTAAGAATAAAGAACTAAAAATAGCTAATCAATCATACATACTTAAATGCGATAAACTAGTTAAGGATAAGGACTGTATCACCATAGAAAATCTAGAACTTAAGACAAGCAACCAACTCTTAATTAAGAAAACTAACACCTTAAGTAAAGATAACGAAGAACTAACTAAGGAATTTTTAGAACTTAAAAACCATAAACAAATCTTAAACAAGGATCTCACAAAAGAACTAAATGATCTAAAAGCAGAAAATCAAACACTAACTAAAGAACTTAACAAATACAAACCTTTGGTTGAAAAATTTACATATAGTTCTGAAAAGTTAAATATGATACTAAATAGTCAACGAGCAGTATTTAATAAAGCGGATTTAGGATATAAACCAAGAAATAAACAAAAACTTCTTAGTAACTTCTTTGTTAAAGCTGAGGAAAGTAAAACTAAGAAAATAACCTGCTTTTGTTGTGGAACTATAGGTCATAAAGCAAATGTGTGTAATTTTAGGAAAGGTAAAACAAAAAGGAAAATTAAAAGGGTATGGGTTCCAAAAGGAACCAACTTGACTAACCATGAAGGACCCAAGAAAACTTGGGTACCTAAGATGATATGATTTTCTTGTGTAGGAGTGTCTTGCAGCCAAGGTCAACAAAAACTACTGGTATTTGGATAGTGGCTGCTCAAGACACATGACGGGTGACAAGGATCAATTTTTCACCCTTGAAGCTAAGAAGGGAGGTGCTGTGACTTTTGGAGACAACAACCAAGGTCACATCATTGGTATTGGTAAAGTTCAAATTACCCCTTCTACTTTTATTGATAATGTTAGATATGTTGATGGTCTTAAGCATAACTTATTAAGCATTAGTCAATTATGTGATAAAGGGTATAATGTTATGTTTAAACCATCACTATGCATTATAACAAACCCTAATGACAATAGTTTAGTTTTTAAAGGAATTAGACGTGGGAATGTGTATGTTGTAGACCTTGAAGATCTTGCCAAACATAACCAATGTCTAGTTGTTAATGAAACTAAGGATAATGATGCTAGCTGGTTATGGCACCGTAAGTTAGGTCATGCAAGCATGGACACAATAACTAAACTAGTTAAAAGAGATTTCGTGATAGGTTTGCCAAAATTAAAATTTGAGAAGAACAAAATATGTGAAGCATGTCAATTTGGCAAACAATCTAGGAACTCATTTAAATCCATAAAATGTGTCTCTACATCTAGACCTCTAGAATTATTACACATGGACCTATTCGGACCAACTAGAACCACTAGCCTAGGTGGAAATAAATATGGTCTAGTTATTGTAGATGACTATTCTAGATACACTTGGGTTATGTTCTTAGCACATAAAGATCAAGCTTTTTCAGTATTTAAAAAGTTTCATAAGGAAGTAACCAATGCTAGAGATACTTCAGTAATAGCCATTAGAAGTGACCATGGTACCGAATTCGAAAATCAGTCATTTGATGAGTTTTGTAGTAAAAAGGGGATAACCCATAATTTTTCTGCACCTAGGACACCACAACAAAATGGAGTTGTGGAGAGGAAAAATAGAACTCTAGAGGAAATGGCTAGAACTATGTTATGTGAAAGTAACCTCCCTAAGTACTTTTGGGGAGAAGCCATTAATACTTCTTGTCATATATTAAATAGAGTTCTATTGAGACCCATCATAAAGAAAACACCTTATGAACTTTGGAAAAACAGAAAACCAAAAGTTAATTACTTTCATGTTTTTGGATGTAGGTGTTTTGTTCATAATAATGGAAAAGATAATCTAGATAAATTTGACTCTAAATCTGATGAGGGAATATTCTTAGGTTACTCTACAACTAGTAAAGCCTATAGAGTCTTTAATAAAAGAACCTTAGTTATAGAAGAATCTATACATGTTGTATTTGATGATTCTAGTGACATCTCCTCTAGTAAGAAAGTTAACTTTGATGATGATGCTGAAATTCTTGAAGAAAAGATAGATGAGATGACATTACAAGATGATAATCAAAAATTGATTGAAGGAGCATCATCAAGCCAAGAGGCTATTGTGAATCATGGGCTAACTAAAGCTTGGAGGTATGCTCATGGGCATCCTAAGGAACTAATTTTAGATGATCCATCTCAACCGGTTAGGACTAGAGCATCTCTTAGGAATTTAAATAACCATCTAGCTTTCGTCTCACACTTTGAGCCCAAACATATAGAAGAAGCCGAAAATGATGTAAATTGGATAAATGCAATGCAAGAAGAATTAAACCAATTTACTAGAAACAAGGTATGGAATCTAGTAGAGAGACCTTCTGAATATCCGATTATAGGTACTAAATGGATTTATAAAAATAAACTTGATGAAAATGGAATTGTTATAAGGAATAAGGCTAGACTAGTAGCAAAGGGTTATAATCAAGAAGAAGGTATAGATTTTGATGAAACCTTTGCTCCTGTAGCTAGACTTGAGGCTATTAGATTATTATTAGCATATGCATGCTCTAAGGATTTCAAATTATTTCAAATGGATGTAAAAAGTGCATTTTTAAATGGGTATATAAATGAGGAGGTATATGTAGAACAACCTCCTGGTTTTGAAAATCATCAATACCCTAATCATGTATATAAACTGAACAAAGCACTTTATGGTTTAAAACAAGCACCTAGAGCATGGTATGAGAGGCTTAGCAAATTCCTACTAGAACATGAGTTCTCTAGGGGTAATGTAGATACAACACTATTTCTGAAAAAGAAAAACCAAGATATGCTACTAGTACAGATTTATGTTGATGATATCATTTTCGGTGCTACTAACAATCGCCTCTGCGAAGAATTTGCTGATTTGATGCAGAGTGAATTTGAGATGAGCATGATGGGAGAGCTGAACTACTTCCTCGGGCTTCAAATCAAACAGTCTGAAGGAGGCATCTTCATCAATCAAGCCAAATATATCAAGGAGATGCTCAAGAAGTTTGATATGGAGGGAAACAAGTCAATCAGCACCCCCATGAGCTCATCATGCAAATTAGACCAAGATGAATCAGGTAAATCTGTAGATCAGAAACTGTATAGAGGTATGATAGGATCTTTATTGTATCTTACTGCAAGTAGACCTGATATTATGTTTAGTGTCTGCATGTGTGCTAGATATCAGGCTAATCCTAAGGAATCACATCTAGTTGCAGTTAAGAGAATTTTTAAATACTTAATAGGAACTAAGAATATAGGGTTATGGTACTCTAAAGAATCTAGCCTAAACTTAATAGGATACACAGATTCAGACTTCGCTGGATGTAAGCTTGATAGAAAAAGTACCAGCGGGTCTTGTCAATTTCTAGGAGAAAACCTAATCTCATGGTTTAGCAAGAAACAAAACTCGGTTGCATTATCTACTGCTGAAGCTGAATATGTTGCAGCCGGGAGTTGTTGTGCTCAAATCTTGTGGATCAAACAACAATTAGAAGATTATGGCATTAAACAAGATAAAATACCTATTAACTGTGATAATACAAGTGCCATTAATCTAACTAAAAATCCAATTTAGCATTCAAGAACTAAACACATTGAGATAAGACATCACTTCATAAGAGATCATGTACTGAATGGTGATGTGACACTACAATTTGTTTGTACTGATGATCAATTAGCAGACATTTTTACAAAACCCCTAAGTGAAGAGAGGTTTAGTGTGCTTAGGAGAGGATTAGGAGTGATTGATCCATCCTAGTGGTAGTTTCCACTAGATTCGTTGATTTTGATGATTAGATTGTGGTTAAAATAGAGTTTCTTTTCAATGATCATCAAATCAGATCATAATTTAGTGATTTTCCCTCATTCGGGACGAACATAACATGATTTTTAGGTGCGTGCCAAAGTTAGAGACGACTCGAGTAAGTTTCAGAGTCGGCTCCTAAGGGGGAGTCGACTCGCGCATTTGCGGGAGTCGACTCGCAAAGATGGCAGCAGAGGGGGGGTCGACTCTCATATAGTCGGGAGTCGACTCGAGGTCTACAGGCGCATAAGGAGAGTCGACTCACGCATATTCTGGAGTCGACTCGAGGTCGAGTCGACTCGCGACTCAGTGGAGTCGACTCGCAGTCGGGATCCGACTTTTTAACCCTAACTTTGTCGTTTCGAAAACACTTCTTTCTCAGCCGCCACTGTTCACAAGCCCTAGAGCCGACTCCTAGGTCGTCCCCGGTCGTCCCAAAGGCCTTTTCCCGTCGATTTTTCACCGTCCCTTAGGGTTTTCCTCCCTTCCTAGGTCGTCCCCGGTCGTTCCCAAGCCTTCTCCGTCGACCTTTCACCATCCTTTAGGTTTTCATCCCGTTCTAGGCCATTATGCCGCGTAAAACCGTAGTCCGGAAGAGGTCCCGACCCGAGGCCGGTCCCGAGTGGCGCTCCAAGGCTCGGCACGATCCCGCGAGGCCACAACCTCCGGCTCGTTCCCCGCCAAGGGCGGTTCCCGCGAGGCCATTAGCCGGGAAGGCCGTCACCACCGGGAGATATGTCGACTTCGACTATCTCTCCCGGGAAGGGTTCACTATAAGTGATAGACTTAGGGCCCAGGGCTTAGAGTACTTCCTCACCTTAGATCTCCCCACATATCCAGGGCTCATTAGAGAGTTTTACGGTACCGTCTATCGGGGAGATGGGGGTATCGAGGGCACGGTAGCCGGTGTCCCTCTATTCATTACGGAGGATCTTATTGCCCACATCCTCCACCTTCCACTAGTAGGGGTGGCTCCCACACATCCCGAGGACAGGGTTGAGGCCCTTACGGCCGTTCTAGGGCATCCACCCCAGTCACCCTTAGACGAGGTATCCGCTAGCTCACTTCCGATTGAGATGCGGATCCTCCTAAGTATATTGTCTAGGTCCATCTTCCCTAAGACCGGGAGATTTGACTTTGTATCTGAGAGAGACCTAGCTCTCATGTTCTACATGCTTCATGACACCCCAATCAACTTTCCCAAACTCATATATCGATACATGTGTGAGCCACTAGACAGACCTAGGCTCACTTTGCCCTACGGTATGGTCTTCACCTTGTTATTTAGGGAGTACGAGATTCCTATCCCTGAGGGGGAACCCTTTCGCGCATTGCGATGGACTGATCGCACGCGTGCAGGGACCCTACACAGGATGGGGTTTCGGAAGTGAGAGGGGACATGGGTTAGGAAGTCTTCCATCACCACACAGACCACCAGACCTTCCCCCAGTCCTGAGCCAGACTCTGACCTTCCCGACTTACCAGACTTTCCATCCACTTCTGCTCCTATCACCTCCGCCGGACCCTCCTCCTCGGCTCCACCATCCATGGAGGTCCGCATCGCTCCTGAGCAGCTCCGGGAGCTGCGGCAGGAGATAGTCCGAGATCTGAGGGATGAGTTGCTTCGGGAGCTCCGAGGTTCGGTGCCTGCTCCCTCTCCCGCTCCATCTTCAGCGTTGGTCCCTTCCTTGACGGCCGTGACTGACATGACGGCTCATGTGCGGGAAGAGATCTACAACATGAGGACTTTGCTCCAGGCCCAGTTTCATAGCATGAGTGAGGTCACGAGCACCACTCGACAGATGAGGGAGGACATCGGTCGTGACATGCACACCACTACCGAGGGGCCGAGCGCTTGTCGAATGTGCTCATCGACAAGCTGGACGCACTTCAGACGTCGGTAACTGAGCTCTCTACTACACATAGCAGAGCCACTTCGTCCATTATCACTCAGCTCGGGCATGTTACAGATGCAGTCACCCTCCTCATGGAGCAGAGCAGATTGAGAGGAGGAGCTACATCCTCGAGAGGAGGAGCCACGTCCTCAAGAGGAGGAGATACATCCTCGAGAGGAGGAGCCACGTCCTCGAGAGGAGGAGATACATCTTCGAGAGGAGGAGCTACATCCTCGAGGAGACCATAGCTACTTTTTGTGTTTTGTTTTGACTGTATTGTTTTGCCTTATTTTTTGTACTCTCAAATGTATTTACATGCAAATCAATACAATGAGTAGCCATATTTTCTTCAATTCTGTGCCATTTGATGATTGATTGGTTGTGCCATTGATTGTGTGTGCTTACCTTCTTTTTGATACGATGACAAAAAGGGGGAGAAATATGTATAAAATATGTAAAAGGAATCAATGAAAATCAAAAAAACTGTTAAAACACACAAAATTTGTTCTAAGTGGATTTGGTACCTCGAGGCTCATTATCTCTCTTTTGGGGCTCCTAATGGAGTAATCTCCAGAATCTATTCAAGGGATATTCGGAGATTAGCTGAATCCTACTCAAGAACAAATTGACAGATTTTCCCTTTAAAAATAAAAAATTCAGTTCAAAAACTTCAAAGCATTAAAAGGAAATTCAGAGAATCAAAACATAGTAGAATGCATATATTGAGGGGGAGAATCTGAATATTAATCAAGCTAAATTATTAAAGATATATAAGCCAAACAATTGATTGTATAATATGAAGGCTTATATAATTCCAAATGAAAGGGAGAGCTTTAACTCCGAAATTTATTGTTTCACTCCTTTCAAGCTTGGATAAATTGAATTACCAGACATTTGAATTCAATTATGGATTTTATTTCATTGTTTATTGAGCAATTCACTTTACATATACTCAATGTTTTGTCATCATCAAAAAGAAGGAGATTGTGGAGTGATTGATTAAAACCCTATTTGATTTTGATGAGCTCAAAGCATTTGAGTATATCTCTTGTTTACTAATGAATTCAATTAAGTGTTTCAGTGAAAATCTTGTCTAATTGTCTCTAGACTTAGTTCATAATATTTTGGATAAGTTAAGAAGTCAGCCTGAACCAAAGTCTGAGACTCGAGTCGACTCCAGAGTATCACAAGTCGACTCCAAGCGTATCAAGTTCACTGGCACGGGCTCGAGTCGACTCCGGATAAGTACGAGTCGACTCCGACTTAGAACAGACAGACGAACAGAAAGCATCAACTCAAAACCTGTCAGCGAGTCGACTCCTGAAGTGCGCGAGTCGACTCCGATGTTCACCGAGTCGACTCCAGGGTAGCAAGAATCGACTCCAAGGAGCCACAGGCAGAAAAGTCAGAGAGCAGTTTTCGGGTCTGAGATTCGAGTCGACTCCAGTGGAACGCGAGTCGACTCCGATAGTTGGCAAGTCGACTTCAAAGAAAGTGAGAGTCGACTCTCAGAGGAACACAAGGAAAAAGTCAGAGAACGTTTTTCGAACTCTGAGATTCGAGTCGACTCCCGCAATACGCGAGTCGACTCCGAGACTCCGCGACCACAAAGAAGACAGAAGACCAATTTACTGTCTCTGAGATTCGAGTCGACTCCCAGACAGCTAGAGTCGACTCCAAGGCAGCTCTACATCAAAAAGACAGAAGACAGTGTTTCAGAAACTGAGAGCCGAGTCGACTCCGGGGAAGTTCGAGTCGACTCCAAGACTGGACGAGGCAAAAGACAGAAGATAGGGAGTTCGGGCTCTGAGCGCCGAGTCGACTCCCAGGATTGTCGAGTCGACTCGAGTGGACCAAATTCAAAAATAGATCCACGGACTCCATGGGATGAGCCGACTCCGAGAAAGCCAAGTCAGCTCCAGAAGTTGGCGAGTCGACTCCAGGTCAAGACGAGTCGACTCCCAGTCTAAGAGGCTACTTTAATTCAAATCCGAAACAGTTGCCGAGTCGACTCCAAAAAAGCATGAGTCGACTCCCGCTACAGCCGAGTCGACTCCTGATCGCGCGAGTCGACTCCAACCCACCAACGGACACATTGTCAGGGTGTACAGAGTGTGCAGAACGGGCAGAAAAAGCTCTCTAACGGCTAGTTTCCGTGGGGGTTGGTTTAAATAGCCACAGAGGACTGTAGCAAAGAAGAGAACAACCATTCCACTCCAAGTAATCAAGCTTTCAATCTCTGCAACTTGTTCTTCAACGAAAAAGAGGGAAGAGCAGCATTAACTGCATCCACCTACTTCTTTCTAACATTGAAAGAGCCTCCTCCTGCATTCAAGTCGACTACATATTCAAGAGGAGACCCGAAGTTCAAGAAGCCCTTCCTCTTCTCCAACTTAAAAGCGTTTGAGGGCTCTTAACTTCGTTATTGTTCATATTGCCATTTATCTGCTTTTGAGAAGCTGTATTTTTCTGTTTGTTCTTTTCATCTACACATTGTCTTTGCTTGGTTCAATCGGGAGATTGAATCAAGGGTATAGAGGTTGGTTGGTGAGCCGAGTGTAAAACCAACGTGTAAGGGTTCGATTGTGATCCCGAGAAAACAATCGGAGTTGGTTCTAGTCGGTGAGCCTGGGAAAACCGACCGAGTTCGTTGTGAGCTCGTAAAACAACAAGTTTGGTTGTGAGCTTGGAAAACAACCGGCTGTAATCCAAGGGGTTATAGTGAATTCCCAAGTGAGACTTGGGGAGTGGACGTAGGAGCAAGGGTTAGCTCCGAACCACTATAAAACTTGGTGTTTGTGATTGATTGTCTCTCTTTCTCTTACTCTCATATCACTTACAGCACATAGCAATTAATCGAACAACTTGCAATAGCTTTCATTAGTCATCCACATCGTTTTAAATTGTAAGATTATTTTAAAACCCAATTCACCCCCCTCTTGGGTTGTCTATCTGGGTAACAATGGGTATTTTGGTCCCAAAAAAAATTATAACAAAACAGCTTTCGGACGGGTCTAAAAGTGCTTTTTTTGGAGAAGCTCTTTTGAAGTTTCTCTCAAAAAGCTGTTTTAACTTTCTAGCAAAGTTAAAGCAGCTTCTCAATTTTTTTACCAAACATTCCTATTCTATCTAAAAATACTTTTGGAGAACGAGAAAGTACTTTCTGGTCCTCCAAAAGCTCTGCCAAATGGACCAAAGTAGTTTAGATCAAGTTTCATAATTCTTTTGAATTAATAGCATGAATATAAATGCCTAATGCAGCCGATGTATATCAATTCAACCTCTTTCTTCCCTTTATATGGCCTTCTTAATTTGTTGTTCCTTGCTCCATCCACCATGGTCACCAAAACACGCACCAATTAGATCCTAATCTTCCAGCAACCTAGAAGGAAAAAAATTAACAACCGGTGGAAAAACAATGACAATTCTCTAATTTTACTCCCTCTTCTCTTATATTTTTTATTCCAATTGGAGGGGTGGGCGACAATTCCAAAGGCCAAGCGCCTCCACCCCCCATCGGACCCGATGCTCCTCCACCGGGTGAAGCCTTGGAAGTCGGTAAAGATCCTCACCCGCTTGACTTCAGAGCCGATCTCTTGAACCATCCGGTTGCATTCAGACACCGTTGACAGCGAGCTAAGCAACAGAGGAATAGAAGATCGAGATTGAATAGATAATTTTTCTTCATCTATTTTTATTTATATAATATTTATTTATAGCCTTCAACTAAATTGTTGAGATAAGATATAAATATTTTTTTAATACTATGATATTAAATAAAATAAAATAAAAGAAAAAGAATTTATACAGTTGATTCCGACTTATTTGGTATTCAGACTTAGTAGAGTAGGCTAGAGTAGTGTTTATTACATTATATATTCTATTTTAATTTGTGGTTGCTTGTTTTTTCTTTATTTATTTTATTTATTATGTCTGTTGTTATTTGTTGGGGCACGTCGCTCACTAAAGTCAGTTTTTCTCCTCATTTTTGTTCCCCCAATTTTGAGGGAACATCAAGCATGCATGAAACTGATATTCTAGGAAAAAGAAACTAACTTTTCTGATTTTAAAAAGTTGTCGTTTTAATATTGGTAATCAGATGTTGAGGGGAAAAAGTTTCTTGTATTTTCCATGATATGTTATGTTTGTTTAATAATATTTGTTGCGGGCGAGGTCGGTTTGCGTGGCAATTTTTTTTTTTTTTCCATTCCTATAAGAAATTCGCATCGAGTGGCCCCTCACATGCCAATAATTGGCTAAAAAGAGGGATTGCTGACCCACTTGTTTTGAGCCGTTTACGCGATGGTGAGGCCTTTATTTAATGCCAAAAGAAACGAGATTAGACATGTAAAGGCTAGATGGGGCTTGAGAGTTGATGAGACAGCACAGCTGACCCACTTGTTTTGGGCTGTTTTAGCAGTGCAATCCTGTACTTAGAGTACAGAATGGTGGCTCCCTTCACTTAATGTGACGGTGTAAATGCATCGGGTCCGATCTTAAGAAACTCTGGCAGTCCCAATTTTTGTTTGGATTTTAATTTTAGATCCAGTTCCGACTCAATTAAAAATCGAATCAAATTGGGCCGGATCTACGGCTACAATTTTTAACCCAACGGATTATTCAGATCGAATCGGATCCATGTATAACCCGAACTTGACCTAAAAAATTTGGGTCCGTATTGGGTCTAGTCCGGATCAGCTCCTGGTCGGGTCCGGGTTAGGGGCGGATCGGGTCCGATTCTGGTTAAAGTTGTAAGTGGTAATATTTTGTCTCACATATGGGGGAATATAACCCAAACCAAGTCGGAAGACTTGGAAAAGAATGACCCAAGACTTTGGCAGCGTAAGACTTTAATCGCATCTCTTCTTCTATCAATGATAAGCTAATCAATTTGAGCAGCATTCTCTGTACACAAGCTAATTCATTTGAAGAAAACATCTATGCAACCATATATAGATATACAGAGACTCCTCCATTGGTTCACCTACAAATTTTTAGACCTGCTGGATTAAAGACCTGCTGGTTCACCTGCTTCATGTAACAGCATCCATATCGATTTCAAGAATCAGCAATTAAGAAGGCCTCGACTGACTTCCATTTCTTTCACTTGGCAATTTGGGAGTTGCAACCCAATTGTCCCCATTAATGTCCTACAATGTTTTTAGGGGCTTTATAACTTGCCTGTATTTTTGAACAAAAAACCTGCAGGTACCTACTTTTGGAGGTAGTCCAATCCCAATAGCTTGTGAAGCAATGTCCTCATATTAAGTCTGCTGCAAAATACACAGCAGAAGCAACAAATGAGGCAAAATCAGAATCAATATCCTTATATTAAACTTGCCCGTATACTGCAATCTGAAGCTGCTGCCAGCTTAAGAGGATAGCTAAGTTGGGAATCAAATCTATATTATTGCTTGCTTGTTCCATTTTCTCTTCTCATTTTCGAGCATTCTAACATACTGGGAATTAGTTGTCCATTTATTGGAGCAGCCTGCTTTTATCTTGAGTGTCTCTATTTGTTCTTTCAAGATAAGTGCACTAAATACACTGCATGGAATCCATGTACTGCTACCGATTTGTTCCCCATTGGGACAGGATCATTGCTGTTTTTCTTTTTTCCTTTGGGCAATCAAAGGATGCGAAATTCGGATTTCGTTAGATATGTTGTGATTAGAGTTAGCTTCTCAAGTCAACTTTCACCTTGTGTTACGGTTAAGGTTCAATGAACACTAGAATGTGATTGAACCCATCTTGTGTAAGGTTGGTTATAATGAATTAGTTATATAGCCAATAAAACCATGTTTGTATACTTGAATATTTTACAATGTCATTTAAATCAACACGCAAGTTGGGTTCCCACACCAGACTGGTTGGTTTCAGTTGCTGTCAAAACCAAATTCTTCTAGTCTCATCTGGTGCTGTCTACTGTATCAAACATCCACCGAAATTTCAAATGCACTTCAATTAATTGATCCAATTCACGCCCACAACTTGGACAAACCTTCTTTGTGCGGTCATGAACAAGATTGTAGCACATTGATCCCCAAGATTTGTGTTCACAATTCTTAATGCATGAATCATGGGTTCTTAAATTCAGGTGGCATACCACTGAAGAAACTGCCCCCTCGCGGCAGTCTGCGGTGGTCCTGCCGATGGGAATACTTGCTTGATTACCAAGAGGAAAGAAGAGAATGAGAAGATGATCAAATCAGAGAGGAAAGGAACTAATTCTTTCAATATGCTTAACTCAGAGAGAAATAATTAAAAAATAATAGAGCTCTGAAAGTGATGTTTAAAGCTTTTTTGCTTTCATTAGTTTATAATAAATAGTCATACAAAGTCACTATTTATACTCCTGAGGTTCGCTTCCTAAATGTAAGTTGGATTCCTTTCCTAGTCAAAAGAGTTAAAAGCTTTTCTAAAATAATAAAGAAATTATATTGCAATGAGACTCATTGAAAATTTAGGTATCGGTAACTCACATCAAGTTTGTCTTCAGCCACATTGCTTAATTTCTCTCAGAATGTAAGATATACCTGGTCAAAGTATTAAACATTGATAGACTTGAGACCCAAATATCACCGAATCCCAATGACAAAAGGGTGCAACGAATCCCTTAAATTTAGTCCGGTACTTAGAATACTCAGCAAGTGCTTTATTTAGGTGCGCCGGGTGTTAAAAAGAGATAATGTTTGAGAAAGTTATTGCCTCAAAAGTTAAGGCTTCATAACTGGATCCTAGACATAATGGATTTTTCTTCAAAACCTTATCCACATTTATCCGAAGTAATCAAATTGATCTTAGACCCTTTAGACCTACCTAAAATGGCCAAATTATTCTATAGCATGTAAAATGATCTTCCTAAATCAAGAGATTGGTAAATGATTAGGTGCTTTACATATACACTTATGAAAATATGGCTATTGAAAATCACTATTTGCATATATCATCACATTCTAAATTCAGTAGTA
This sequence comes from Phoenix dactylifera, assembly GCF_051530095.1. Lineage (NCBI taxonomy): Eukaryota > Viridiplantae > Streptophyta > Magnoliopsida > Arecales > Arecaceae > Phoenix > Phoenix dactylifera. The sequence goes on along the minus strand of NC_143195.1, from coordinate 8,050,629 downwards.
ATTTGGAGAAATTCAACAAAATTCCGGCAAACTTATGAGAAGTTCAAATAAATATAATAAATGCAAGCTTTCTAAAATATTTAATTATTTTTTTACTTAAAAATAAGTATAGAAGAGGCAAGAAGAATAAACAAATGATAGCACAAGATCCACTAACAACAATATTTGATACCATTGGTTTATAACACACAAAAATTTCTTGAATTAGTCATGAAAAGTTATGAATAAATTGTAAATTTTATTTATATTTGAGAATAACTGAAAATTTTTGTATCCATTTTTTCATGAAGAATAGTTCAGAGAATCATTGGACCAAGATAAAAATCGAGATATTTCAAGAATTTTTCAAATGAAAGGTATTATATCTCTCAATGTTGAGAGTTCTAAGTGACTCAGTTGGTAAAGTCATTAAGTGTTGGATTTCAGTGACCTGGGCTTGAATCCTCCCCTCACTTGATTTTGGCCAAACTTTGCTTCATCTCATAAAATATGCAATTAATTTTTGTTTTCATGCATTTTAGTAATATAAATTATGATCAACTATGTGGATCGTCAATTTGAAAAATCTATTGTTTTTAACTTATTAAATCTTTTACTAATAAATTAATATAAAGTGTGAAGTCCAACTATACATATACCTCCCATTTTATCCTACTTTTGTAGCATTGCCTCTCATGGATCATCAAAAATGCACTATTCTATGGTTACATGAATTTTATTATCAAAGGCTTCAAAGAGATGAGATAAGAGGTCAGAAACCACTAATACTAAAGATGTCATGGATGCATCGAAAATTGTGCTAACAAGATCAAATATCAAATCCAAAACCTTCACTTTTACAAAAGCCCTAGGCAATCTCCAGACCCATCCAATATTATTCAAAAGGATAATATGAGGTGATATTTGAGTCACAAATATGCAATGAGCTTGAGTTGTCAAGCTAAGTCAATAATAGGTCAAGTTGTGGTCTAGTGTATATCAGCCGTAAAGATGATTGCTACTATAGTTAATATAGGAAAAGACACCTTCAATAAGTTTGTCATTAGGTTAGCTTTCCAATGTATCATGAATCACCTCAATGGGAGTTACAATGAGGAAGTTATGGACATTTGATTAAAGACATGTTGTGTTGGCACATTGCTGACAAAATTTGAGATACTTATGAAAATGCCATCTCGCAGCCAAGACAAATTAAGGATGGTAATATTCATTTTTTTGTTATTTTTTTCTTTATTTTCTCTTCTAAAAGCACTTGTTGATTGTGTTAGGATTCTGCCAGACTTAAAAGTATTTTCCTGTTATCACCTTTTATTATGACTTAGAATAATTCTGTCCATGTAGAGTTGGACATTCTATGGATCGTAGGATCCTGTCACTATAAATACCCCCTATGTACTCAAATCACAATCAATGGACCATTTTTTTTCTTAAGTGTATTTTTTGTGTTTTTCTGTAGCAGATTCTATGCAAGCTCTAGTGGATTTTAGAGCAACTCTAATAGATTCTAGGAATAATGATGCCAACAAATTGGTGGGGTTCTTCATCATGGCACATTTCGAAGAACCTTGATGGATTATGGTTGATAATGAAATTCGTTTCGGTATGGAGATAAGATTGCTAGTAGGTATCCTTTCTAGTTACACTATGGCTTCTGGTTAGCTTTTAGTTTTTCCTTTTTTTCTAGTTTTTGTTCAGTGTTTACTTTAACATATTTGTTTCTATTTTTTCCTAATTTAATTTAATATCAAATTTTGTTTTCTTCTTCCATGGTGTCACTTTGAAACTCATGCAAGCACCCTCCCTACCTTTGTTGGCCTAATATCAGAGTAAGTTATTCCTATTTAGCTGTTTTAGTTATTTTATAATTTGATTTCTAATTACTTTAGAAATTCTATTTCTAATTAAATTTGTAAAAAATCAAGATTTTTTTTGCATTTGAAATCCAAATTGTTTTCCAAATCCTAGTTTATTCAAACTCTTTCTTGCTTTAGGATTCCTAATTATTGTAAAAAAAAAAAGAGAAATTTTCTTCAGTTTTATTTGTTTTCAAAATTCTAGATGCTTTCTAATTCCTAGTTGCTCTTTGATTGTTCATTATATTGCTCAGTGAGTGCCTAAGAATTCTTGTTCCCTATCCGGGGTGGATAGAGAGCTTATTTTGATCCTATTGGGTTTATTGTAGCAGTCTAACCCTAGCTTGTCTTCCACTCATAGGCAGCTAACATCGTGAACTCGCAACTCAATCCATTCGCAAACCTGCTTTCACAGCTAAATCTAATTGCAGTACAATATCTACTCTATCCTTGAAGCAAGAGGCCCACACCTAGCTGCCAATTAGGGTCATTACTCTATCCAGCATTTCAAATAATGCATCGATCTTGAAGTGGCCAACTAGGGTTCCTAAACAAGAGCCCCTATCAAATCAAGAAGCCTAATAGCCTCCATAACGGCTTTACTCAAACTAGAACTCGTTCTACAACAGTCCCAGTCACATATACCTCTCATTTTATCATGCTGTAGCATTGTCTTGAGGCAAGTTGTAAATGTAGAACCCTAGGTTTATGTGATCCTGGACCCTCTTAAAAATGGGATGAAATAGAAGGTTGGAGATATTGTGGAGGCACCAAAAACTATGCTAGAAAAGATCAAAGATCAAATCCAAATTTTTTGCTATTATAAGATCCCTGAGCGACCTTCTAACAGATCTAAAAGATGGTACAAAATAATGATATGAGGTGTCACTTGACTCACAAGTGTCTATGAGCTTAAGTTTAGTAAACTAAGTCGATATTAGATAAAGTTGCAGCCCAGTCCACATCAATATTACCATGACAAATACACATTTTTATGTCCAGTTTAGGTCATCTTTTTAATGCATTCTAAATTACCTCAATTGGAGTTTGAACAAGGATGTTATGATCCATTTTGTTTGAAAACCTATTATGCACGTTTCTGATGAAGTTATAGATCATTACAAAAATACCTTGTCGTGGCAGTGATAAATTCAGGATAATTCTTGTTTTAGATTTCTTGTATTTTTTTTTCACTTTTCTATTACTGGAAACTTATTAATTGTGTTAAAAATAGTTTTATTAGAATTAAAAACACTTTTTGTTATCATTTTTATTTTTAAACCATCTCACAATAATTATAAATTAAAGATGACCTTTTTTAAGATTTTTAGTAATATTTTTTACTTTCCTCTTCTAAAAACTTGTGTTAATTATGTTAAAAAGTCTTATTAGACTTAAAACATTTTTTTTATTATCATTTTTATTTTGAAAATAATTTCTCCATGTAAAAATACATATTCTATAGGTTTTAGGAACCATCACTATAAATATCTTCATTTTTTACGCTGCATCCTAACACTCGAGGATCACTATACATATTGCGGCTTTGAAGTAGAATCGGATAGAGCTTCTAAACTTTGAGCCAAGGCCTAAATCTATTAGTTGCCCAGATGGCTAATAAAAGAAATAGATCAAGATGAACGAATGTTATATAAGAAGAGCCGATTGAATTGGTCTTAAAGGCACTTCCAAGCGCGGAAGATAATGCTATAGGCCGATTAAAGAGGGAAGACCAACACAAACCATATCTGAATAGGTCAAATGGAGGTTAATAACAAGTCAAGGACGACAAAGTGCAATTATCAGTTTAATAGTTGGTACAGAGTAACTGTTCTGATGAATATGGGTGGTGGAAAGATAGCTGGCATCAGTTACTAGAATTGTTAAAGAAGAATGGAGGCCAAACATGAGTCGTAACCATCAAAGTGGGCAGTTACTTATAGTTTGTTATTTAGTATAACTAAGTGGAATTATACTCTGTAAAATTCTTTGACATTCAGCATATAAGAATTCTAATTTATTTTATCTTAGCTTACTTTATCATGTACATTATTTATTAGTAGGATTTTAACTTTGGAATAGCATTAACTTAGAGCTCCACTACCATAGTTTAGGCTACATTCTATCCCTATCCAGATCTATTTTTTTGAAACGGTGGTATGACGGTAGTGAAAGCTCTGGAAGATTAAGGTATCTGGATCTATGCTACTCTCGTATTCTTCCTTTGATTATCTCTTTTTTGGCTACTCTAGTATCGATGGTATGTCCGCGCACCTATCTACCTTTTATCATTGAACTTGTTACTCATTTTGTCAAGCAACAAATTTCTTGGCACTTTTGGATGGTATAGAAAAGGCAAACATCCATATACTCAATCATAGAAAATGAAGTATCTTATTTTCTTGAGTATACTTTGGTGTTTCTCTTTTAACAAGATGGATTCCATGCAAGCTCTAATATATTCTGGAGCAACCGTGATGGATTTGGGATAGTGACACGGGCCAATTTTTGAAGCTCTTGGTTGTGGTGCACTTTGACAAAGCGTTATGGAATCTAGATGACAATGAAGCTCTCTTGATAGTGAGATAAAAATGCAATTAGTTATCCTTTTTTAGTTCCTCTATAGCTTTAAAATTGCCTTTAATTTTTCTTTACTTCTTGTTTATTGTAGCCTAACTCTTAATTCTGAACCGTTCTAGTTTAATATTAGTCTTTTGCTTTTTCTTCCATCACGTTGTTCTAAAACTCATGCAGGAACCCTCCCTGCTTGCATCAACTTCTCGTGTTAATTTTTTTGTTAATGGCATTATATGACTCGATTATTCTTTCACATGATATTACTGAAACTCTATTATTCTTCTGCATCGTATTGCTGAAATTTTTTTAATCTTTATAAAATTTGTATGCAAAGAGCTGTCTTTTGTATTTGTTTGTCATGGTTATTCATACCCAAAGGCAATAAACCCATTTTACACTTAAAATTATTATTCACCAACATCCAAAACAAAAAGAACCCAGTTGGAGGGGCAATATTACAAAACTAGCATGATATATGTAAATAGTGTTTTTTAAAAAATAAATATATAATAAATCATAGAGGGAGCTGAGTGATCTAATTGGTAAAATCTATTTTGTTAATATAAATGACTATGGTTCAATTTCTCAACCTAGTGTTCGGTCCCACTTCCATTCCCATTCTACTTGTCAACAAAACATGCAATAAACCATATTTATCAGAAAATATGTAAATTTTTTAAAATAATTAGAACTTATTTCTTTGAATGCTGCTATATTTATTCCAAGACCTTCAAAATGGGTGTAAACTCTATTTTTTCAGGATAATTTGGAATCAAAACGTCAGCTCTCCCCTCGGTGGCTCTTTTTGGGCAGCTTTTAGGAGAGAGAAGCTTTTTTCTATTTTTTGTATGTTGATTGTAATTGAAGTGGCGCTTGTCGTTTCCTTTTTTTCTTTCTTTTCAGAGAATATGTAGCCACGAGTCACCTGCAATACCAGTCTATCGGCACCAAAAGATAAGATGGGGCAGAAGAGATAAGTGGGTGGGGAACTTCGGGTTCCTCTCATGGCGTCGATGCTAATGGGTCAAGTTCCTACCTCTAATCCCTCATCTCGCCCAATTTCCAGACCCATTTGCCGTCAGAAAGACTCACCGGAGCCTCAAATTAGTAGAAGGTACGTCACCTTTGAGTTCCTTCAGGTGTTTTGTTCTCTGTGAAGCAGTAAATCTCTTGTCTACAAAGCTTATCTTATTCCTAGTTTGAAATAGAAGTTTGTTTTTGGTTTTGTTTGGGGTATACAAATAAACTAATGTAAGGGAGGTGGTGCTGAGGAGCAGCGAAATGGCAACTTTGGCAGCCATCTTCCACTTCAGGTACTCACTCCCCCGTGCCCTTTTGCCGCTTCCCTTCTCTAAACCTCTCCACAGCCTTCCATGGGCTATCTTCTAGGAAATGACCAAAGCCTCCCTAATCATTTATCTACTCTCCAGCATCTTTTGTCTGCGGTTGAGTAGAGATATGGGCAACGGTTATATTTCTTTTTAAGTTTTTTATGATCCAATATAATTTCTGCTACATCTTAGAACCAACCATAGCTCACATAGTAAGCCAATAAAAGCTCGCCACATAGCTGCAGGCTGACCATTGAGAGCTCGTGGCATAACTGACCTAAAAGGTGCACAGAGAGTCCTGCACCTCCACCGACTGGTGACAATTTGGTCCAAGATTATGAACGGTTTTCTTACCGCGCAATATATGAAGTATCCACGCATGTGGAACATGTGGGTGTGATCTTCGGGCATGATGTGTGAGCTGTTACTATAACGACCAAAACACATGCTCGATTTACTCGAAGACGGCTGCCAGCCCTCATCTATATAAAACACATCCGAGGGCCTTCTAGGTAAGTTCTTTTTGATCCTACAACCAAGCTGCCATTTCACTATGTTAAGCCTCCTCTGTTTTCTGAGATCAACGTCTGACTTAAGCATCGAAGGTTCCCCTGCTGGACACTCTCCAGCTAGTGGACTTTCTTGTTTTTCCATTTTAGGTAAAATCAGGCATAGGAGCACTGAACTGAGCACAATTTACATCATCAAGCTCTTCCACAGCAACTTGAAGACTAATAGTGACCTCAGGTCGACCCTATTGACCTGAACAGTCAACCCGCCGAGCTCTCCATCCTTGTAGCCTGCTCAACACCAAGCTCGAGTCGGATTTCAGAGACAATAGATTGGCACTAAAGGAAGGGTTGTGATCGCACTTTTGGAGGTTTGACCAATCAGCAAATGACTTGTAGCCATGAAGTCGAAAAGAGCACCAGCAACACCTACAACTGCTCAGCAAAATGTACACCTGGAGTCTAACAATTCTTAATAGAGCCCACAGAGGGCTCTGCCTTCATAGGAGCTACAGTCGGCACCGAAGGTAACTACTGAGCAGTTTTATCTCCTCATGCAATAGATTCAGAAACTAACAATAGTCGTCCAAAACCTACAATAGATAATTGCTAACCAGCAGCAAGCTTGCACGTCGAGCGACCATGTGGACCCGACACAATTGAACCACCGCTCCCATCCACGAAGCGTGAGACGAGCTCAGCCAAGCCATTGTTTTCATCCTCAGAGCCTAGGACTGGCTCAACAGAGTCATCACTCTCATCCTCAGAATCTAGGATGAGACAAGAGGCATCGATCATTGAGCCCATGGTCTCAAGAAGGATCGACACAGGGCCATTCATCCCCTCACAGATCTTAGAGGGTCTCTAGGAGGAAGGCCGACTTCCATCGGAAGATCGAGAAGATGGATCGTCGCCTTGAGGCCTTGAGGAGCCACAATGTCAAGCTTGAGAATGACGTCGACCTCACGATCGAGCTCCCCTTCTCAGTGAGGGTTATGGAGGAGCATCTCTTGCCTCGATTCAAGATACCATAGCTGGAGATGTATGATGGAACTTTGGACCCCATGGATTATTTGGAGAGCTTCAAGGCTCTCATGATGCTCTAAAGGACCACTGATGTGGTGTTGTGCCAAGCTTTCCTAACCACCCATTGAAGAGCAGCTCAAAGTATGGTACATCGAGCTTCAGCTAAACTCCATCCACTCTCTCGAGCAATGCAGCCGGTTGTTCGTAGCTCACTTCATTAGCAACAGGAGGCAGAGGAGAGGATCAGAAAGCCTATTTAAGCATTAGGAAAAAGTGTCCCTAAGGGACTATGTCAGCCATTTCAATGCGGCAACTCTAGGTGATCCACGACTTGAATCATTCGGTTGCGAGACCACCCCGAAGTGCGGATTGAGCTAATCATAGTTCCTCTCGTCCATGGAGAGGAGGCTTCTGAATGATTTTGCTGAGCTTCTAGCCTAAGCTGAGAAGTACATTAATGCACAAAAAGCTATAGATGCTCAATGAGAGTCAGCCAGGGATAAGTTCGGCAAAAGGAAGAAGAACAAATGAGCTCGAGAGGAGAAAGAAGAGTAGAGAAGGAAGCCCAACAAAGACATCGAAAGTTTCCACTGATCGAAGAGCGTGCCTTAGAAATTTGAGAGGTACATGCCTCTTAACACCTCTCGAGCTTAGATCTTGATGGAAATCGAGAACCGAGGCTACATGAAATGAACTTGGAAGATGAAGCTGACAGCGGCCAGGAGGGACAGGAACAAGTTCTTCAAATTTCACTAGGACTACTAGGATGACATCAAGGAGTGCCTACTACTCAAGAATGAGATCAAGGCTCTCATCTAGTGAGGATACCTCAGCTACTATATAAATAACTTACAAGATCGGAATGATACTGGATGGGAGCAGCCTACCCCTGAGTAGGAAATTGACAACTGACCTACTACAAGAGTCTTTAACACTATCTTAGGTGGACTACAGCTAGGAAAACAAGTTTGTCTTCATAGAGAAGTTATGCACGGGCCGTCCAAGCAGGAGACTCAACTCCAAAGAGGCAGAGGATGGATGAAGTGATCTCCTTCTTGGATGTCAACTTCGAAGGCATGTAGACCCTCCATAATGATGCCATTGTTGTTTTCTTGACTATTATAAATTATGATGTAAAAACAATTTTAGTGAAAAATGGAAGCTCGGCGGACATATTGTTTTATGAAGTTTTTTGTAAGATGAATTTGCTTTTTAACCAACTAAGGAGGATTAATTCTCCTCTGATGGATTCTCAGGAGACCTAGTCCCTGTAGAAGGTACCATCTATTTCCCCGTTGGCCGAGCACCAAGATAAGCTACCATGATGCTAGATTTTTTGGGTCATGAAAGTCCCCTTGGTATGCAACACCATTTTAGATTGTCCTAGTTTGAATACCCTACAAGCCATAGTATCGACCTACCATCTGCTGACAAGGTTCTGAACTAGATAGGGCATGAAATAAGTCTACAGTGACCAAGCACTGGCTCGACAGTGCCATATCGCAACGCTTCAAAGATAGAAGCCCATAGAAGAGCGTAGAGGTCGAATTGCACATGGCTGTGTTGGAATTTGTATCCTAAATGTCAATCGTCAGCATGTTGATGATTGAATTTTGTAAATGAATTGACAAATTAATAAAGTGTTATTTGGCATTATTCATCATTTCATCTTCAAATGAACTCTTATATGATGAAGTCCTTAGGACTTATGTTATGATAAAGGAGGATTTATCTTTGAGTCCTTAAACTTGTTTGCGACGAAATGATATGTTGTTACTAGGACGACAACATTATCGAGATTAGGTCGTTGTGTGACATATACGTTGGTTGTCCTCTTAACCAAGGAGTGTGGAGACACTGGTATGCCACACAAGTGAAGTGTAGAAGTACATTTCACTAAACGTGACCAATTCCGGAACGATCTACTGTCGAGAGATGTTCCGAGTGGATATGGGTATAAGTTTGGCCCTCTGACCTGAGACCGCAACCTGTGACTAGCAAGCAACTCACTGTACTTTGGTACCGGACTACCTGAATTTCTAATTCAGTGACGGAAGGTCACTGGGTGCAGTCAAGTACTTGCGTAGTCAGTTGTGAGTCAAGATGGAATTGACCCCTCCTGAAAACAGGAGATAATGTCTTGTGATTAATTTAGCAAAACCTTGGCCAGGGTAATCCCAGTAAGGAGTCACGGGATATCTAAAGTTAATCACATAATGGATGTACTAATTATAGGGTTGACAGTGAGCTCTAAGTCATCCTGGCATTAGGAGTCAAAGGGATTGAATTATACAGTAACCATAGTTCAGGGTTCCAGAATATTTGCTTCGCAGATATTCGACCTATCCGGACGTCGGGTACCATTGCTAGATGGTCACATCGATTAGTGTAGAAAATTGTTCCTATACTACCGGCTTAGGTTCGAACCTATGAGGTCACACGCATAGAAGATTCCTGATTGATCAAGAAAGCTGATGAATGATTAAGAATCATTTAGGGATAATTTGGTCAATTTGATTGGCAAATTATCTTATAAAATAATTAAAGTAATTATTGAAGGATTAATTAGTAATTAAATTACTAATAAACTTAATTTGATTGAGTAATTGTGCTAAGGATGAGCCAAATTGAATTGGATTCAAGTTTGGGCTCAATCAGGGTTTTGACCTGATTGGATTAGGTCAGAACCAAAAAGGACTTAAGCTGATCAAATTAATTTTAAATTAATTTGTTCTTAATTGGGGATTCACCAAATTGAATTAGGTCCAACACAAAGTAATAATTCAATTTGATTGAGTTTGCATGAGCCAAAATTGAATTGGATTCAATTTGAGCTCAATCAGGGTCTGACCTGATTAGATTGGGTTCAACCAAATTGCTTTGTTTTAATTCGGGTTTGACCAAATTTGATTAGGTGCAACCCAAGCGGATTAGGTTCAGATGATGTGGCAATTATTGGTGACATGGAATTGGATTTCATGAATTTTAAATAAACCAAAATTATTGCATGGCACATGGACCCATTGCTTGACACATGGCGACATTGTTTGTTATTTGAATTTAAATTCAAACATTAAGCAATGTGTTAAATGATTTTAATCACTCAAACCATCAGCCAAGGTGGCGTCTGAGTTTTTGAATGGATTAAATTCGAATTTCAAGAGGTGATTTCGAAATTTTGAAGTGTTTTACCTTGCCGCATGGATTTCAAATTCCTTCCCTCTTGCACATGTGTTTAAAATTTGAATTTAAATCAGATTTGGTTGAGATCTGATTTGGGTTGTTCCTATTCCTTTGCATGTGCCAACTAAAAGAGATTTTCTGAAAATAAATTTCGAATTTTGAATGAAAATTGGGAGGCCATTAAAAAGGGTCAAACATGGGCACCAAAAATACATCCATTGCAGCCTTCTTCCTCACCCGCCTCCTCCTCCTCTTCTTCTCCATTTTAGATAGGGTTTTCAGGGTGAATATCTAGAAGATTCAAGATCAGATCTGAGTCCTCTACTTTCCTTACAAACCTCATCTCTATCTGCTTCAAGACGATTGATCAAGAGTTGATTGAATCCCGGCGGGCAGATTTCAGCTTTCAAGTGTTCTGCAGCTGCTAGCACTGTTGCGGAAGAAGATCCTTCAGGACTTCGTGTGTACTTCTCGTAGAGGCCATTCATGTGCGTGGCTGTGAAGTCAAGAATCAGATTCACAACTTTCATCCATCATAAAAGGTATTAATCTAGCATTAATCATTTATTATGGTGTCAAGGTCTAGGTCCAATTCTCCGAGGTTTTACCCTCTTTTGGGGCTCCTCACGGAGATATCTCCAGAATCCATTCGATGGATATTCGGAGATTAATTGGAATAGAGTTCTTAAGTTTCAGATCTAATAGTTAATCATGCATAAAAGTTTTAGCATAATTGTTTAAACGATTCCGGCATAATCCTATATGTTCTTAAGGTGCTGATTTCTAGATTTGATCTTGTAAGCATGCATGAATTAAATTATTTGATTCGGTTTTTCCGCTGCGTTTTAAAACTTAAAAAGAACTACGTATGGCTTGATCTCCCTTATGAAGGGGTACGTAGGCAACCCGATCAGGTTCAGCCATGGTTTTCAAAAAAAAAAAAAAAAAATCAGCATGCTAAACACTGAAGAACCTAGGATTCACTTTCAGTGGTATCAGAGCCAGGTTTATGTTTAAACTTTTATGTTTTAATTCTTGCAATTAAATCTGAAATCATTAACATATTTAGATTAGATCTAAAGTGCTTTTTATGATTGATTTAATTGCTGATTATGCATGATTAAGTAGATCTGAAATTTTGGATGCATATGATGCATGTTTGTGTTAGGATTAGTAACATGAATAAATCTGAAATCATAATATTGTTTAGATTAGATCTAAATAAAGTTTATGATTCATATGATCTCTGATTTTAATGAACAAATCAGATCTGAAAATAAAAGTGAAAAAACAAATACATAAGATGTATGTTGTTTGTATTAATTCATGTTGTTATGTATATGTGATGCATGAACATAAAACATAATGACTTAAACATGAATTAAATCTGATTACATGTGATTAATTACAAAAACTCAGATCTGAAAATGTGTTTTAAGAACTGAAGGATTGTAATTAATATGTAATTAAAAAGAAATATGCAATGATCAAAACTTTCATAAGTCTAAACTTAATTGAGAATTAAGTGTTATGAAATAGAATTGTAACTCAATTAATTGACATTGCAAAATTCTTTGGGCATATGGGTTAGCTTGAATCAAGTTCTTAGGATTGGGTTAGACCTAAGGTTAGAATCAAACATGGTCTAATTAGAGTTAATTGATCAAATCTAATTAAGTAGTAACTAGATTAGGTCAAGGAAACTCTAGATTAAATACAATAGTTGTAGATTGATCAATTCCATGTCTTTGATTAGACCAAGATGGAACTTGATTTAGGCTCAGAGGTGTAGCCCGAGTCATTTGAGTAATCAAATCGAAATTGATTAACCAGTCGGTGTCAAAGGTAAGTTTGGCAGTTTTGACCGGTGGTTTTTAATTGGGAGCTACTCGCACTGATTCGTCTTTGTCGAGTTAATGGCATATCCCTTCCACCGATCTCACTTACCTGGCCGACATGGTCAATCACATTTTGATTGAATCACTTAATGATTCGAGTTAGCCCATGCCTTAAGAAAAATCAGTATGACTGATTTAGGTGTCTCCTTAACCGGTTTGAGTCTAATCTGATTTGGTGAAGTCAGTGGGAGAAATTAGACTAACCGGATCTTCTCATCTATCCTAATTATGAAATCCTCTAAAATTATTAGGTCCTTAAAATGAAATGGTTATGGAGATAACTAGGTCATAGCCTCCCATTAAGTTGGGTGATAATGGGTCCAATGTTTTGATAATTATTGGAGGCGCCACACGCCTGGTACTTATCAAGCATTGGAATTGTCATTCAATATATGATGAGTTAAGTGTACCTTCAATAGGCGGTCAGGTGAGCCGAGCTACACTCGGGCTTGGTCGTCTATTAGTTGATTAGACTTAACCCTATCATTTAATGGTTGGATCTGACTAGGTTATTCGGTGGAGGCGCCACACGCCTGCCGGAAAACCTAGGGCAAAATCATCACTAGAAGTTGCTTGGTGAAGCAATTGTTTAAGAACTTACCAATAGGTGCATATGGGTTGGCCGAGCCACACTCGGGCCTATATGGGATCTATTGGGTTCTAGTGCCCACTAAAGAATTAGGAGTAATTTTTCGAATTAGAGATAGAGGCTACCAATTTGTATAAAATAGTGAGAATATCTTTAGACTAAAGTCCAAGTCTACTGTGTTTAGTCAATTCATATACTAATAGCCAAATTTTCTTTTTATGCAGAAATGGCCACTAATTTATCACTTCGCTCATTGTTGGACAATGACAAGTTGACTGGTCCAAATTTCAATAATTGGCATAGGAAACTGAAAATAGTGCTAGAGCATGAGAGGATCCTTTATGTGATAACGGATCAAGCACCTGAGCAGCCCGCTGCTAATGCATCAAGATCGGCCAGAGACACTTATCAGAAGTGGCTCAGTGACCGGATCACTGTTCGATGCATCATGTTGGCAGCAATGAGTGATGAGTTTAGTAGGCATTTTGAGAATACGCAGCCGGAAGATATCATTCAAGTGTTGAATGAATCATTCGGCGTTCCTGACGACGTTGAGAGGCACAAAACTAGTTGTGCCATCTTCAGCGCCCGAATGAAAGATGGGACCTCGGTAACTGATCATGTACTGTACATGATTGAGTTGATCGAGCGTCTAAGCTCTCTTGGCTTTTCCCTTCATGATCAATTGGGGAAGGATGCCATACTAAACTCATTGCCTGGATCATACCGTCCTTTTCTCACTCATTTTCGTATGACGAAACCTGTAGTGAATTATCACCAATTGTTGGGGTTACTACAGACATTTGAGAATGATCACCAACTTCTTAAGAAGACGGTGAATTTAGTGGGAGGTTCATCCAAGGGTCGCTCCTTTAAGAAAGGGAAAAAGAAAAATAAAATCCAAAAGAAACAGGTGCACCATGCTCAGCCTAGTCAGAAAAAGAATAAAAAGGCTGATCAAAGCAAGGCGGAGTGCTTCTTCTGCAAGAAGCAAGGACATTGGAAGAGGAACTGTCCTCTTTACATTGCATCCCTCGATCCGAACCGGCCTAAGAAAAGTGGGCAATCAGTTGCCAATCAAGGTACTTATATGATAATACCTTGCAATTTTTCTATTTGTGATAATTCGAACTGGGTATTGGATACCGGTAGTCCTTTTAATATTTGCAATTCGTTGCAGGGGCTACAAGTCAGTAAGAGGTTTGAAGAAGGAGAAAGGTTCCTGAATGTTGGAGATGGAAGACCAGTTCCAGTTCTAGCTTTAGGAATTCTTAAACTTGAATTCAGCTCTCATGTAAATGTCCTTAGTGATTGTCACTATTGTCCAAGTTTTCTATTGAATATCATTTCTGTAGGCCTTTTGGCCAAAAATGGTTATGAAATATCAATAAAAAAGGATTATTGCAATGTCATTTGGAATGGTGTTGTTGTAATGAATGGAATTCTGAGTAATGGCATTTACATTTTGTCACAGCCTGTTCATGTAATGTATAAATCCAATAAGCGCCCTAGAATAGATAATGTCACGGATGTCTACCTTTGGCATCATAGGCTAGGTCATATTAACAAGAATAGGATGAACAGGTTAAGTAAAGAGGGAATCCTTGATGTTAATGATTGTGAATCATTGACAACCTGTGAATCATGTCTTCTTGGTAAAATGACCAAATCACCTTTTACCGGAAAAGGTGAACGAGCCAGTGATTTATTGACCCTTGTACATTCTGATGTATGTGGGCCAATGAGCACAGATGCTAGAGGTGGGTATTCATATTTCATTACGTTTACAGACGACCTTTCTAGGTATGGTTATGTCTATTTAATGAGACATAAATCTGAATCATTTGAAATGTTCAAATTATATCGTAATGAAGTAGAAAAACAAACTGGAAAGAGTATTAAAACTCTTCGATCAGATCGAGGAAGTGAATACCTCTCCAGTGAATTTTTGACATATCTAGGAGAAAATGGGATTCTCTCCCAATGGACTCCTCCTGGTACACCACAATATAATGGTGTGTCAGAAAGGAGAAATCGAACTCTGTTAGACATGGTTCGATCCATGATGGGGTTTGCTAATATGCCCATATCCTTTTGGGGATATGCTCTTGAGTCAGCCTGCTATATTCTAAATAAGGTTCCAAGTAAGTCTGTAAATAAAACACCACATGAGATGTGGACTGGACGTAAGCCGATGCTCTCTCACCTTAGGATTTGGGGGTGTCCGGCGTACGTCAAACGTTTGAAGACAGACAAACTTGAACCCAAGTCTGACAAATGTTTCTTTGTTGGTTACCCTAAAGAAACTAAAGGATATTACTTCTACTTTGCTGAAGAACAAAAGTTGTTCGTAAGCAATAGAGCAATTTTCTTAGAAAAGGAATTCCTTGGTGAAGGAACAAATAGCTCTAATGGTGAGCTTAGAGAAGTTCAACATGTAGAAGATCCGACACCATCTACTGAACCAGTTGAGTCGGATTTGATTAGATCAGATCCAGAACCCATATTAGATGCACCATTAAGGCGATCGGGTTAAGTACCACGTCAGCCGGACAGATACTACGGTTTCTTGGTCCGGAATGGGGATCCTATCGAACTTGATGAAAACGATGAGGATCCGATCACATATATGGATGCAATGCAGAGGTATGACTCTGATAAATGGCTTGGAGCCATGCAATCCGAAATGGAATCCATGAAGGTCAATGATGTTTGGACATTAGTTGACCCAGCCGAAGGAATTAAATCCATAGGGTGTAAGTGGATATTCAAAAGGAAACGGGGCGCAGACGGAAAGGTAGAGACCTATAAAGCCCGTCTGGTTGCCAAGGGTTATCGTCAACGTTATGGTATTGACTATGACGAGACGTTTTCTTCTGTGGCAATGCTTAAGTCCATTCGGATTGTGCTTGCGATAGCAGCACATTTAGACTATGAAATCTGGCAAATGGATGTAAAGACCGCATTTCTAAATGGAGATTTATAAGAGAAAGTGTATATGATACAACCTAAAGGTTTTACATCTGCAGATGAGTCTAAAGTGTGCAAGCTTCAAAAATCCATTTATGGATTAAAGCAAGCTTCACGGAGTTGGAATATACGTTTTGATAAGGTAATCAAAACATATGGCTTCATTAAGAATGAAGAGGAACCTTGCATTTATAAATGGGCAAATGGTTCAGTTATTATATTCCTTATTTTGTATGTGGATGACATTCTTTTAATCGGGAATGACATTCCTGCATTACAAGGAATAAAGGTTTGGCTATCATCTCAATTTGCTATGAAGGATTTGGGAGAAGCATCTTACATCCTAGGGATGAAGATTTATAGAGATAGATCTAGAAGATTGCTTGGATTATCCCAATCCATATACATTGATACTATACTGAAGAGGTTCAGTATGATTAATTCCAAGAAAGGCTATCTTCCGATGGGCCATGGAATTAACCTCTCTAAAAGGGATTGTCCGACAACCCCTCAAGAAAGAGAGAGTATGGATAGAATTCCATATGCTTCGGCAGTGGAATCTATAATGTATGCCATGACATGTACTAGACCAGACGTGGCATACTCACTAGGAGTAGTGAGCAGATACCAGTCTGATCCAGGTAGCAACCACTGGAAGGTTGTAAAAACCATCCTTAAGTATTTGAGAAATACTAAAGATCAGTGGCTTGTCTATGGTGATTCTGACTTAAAACTTGAGGGATATACTGATTCAAGTTTTTAGTCAGATCAAGATGATAGCAAGAGCGTGTCAGGATATATCTTCACTCTTAAGGGTGGGGCCATCTGCTGGAAGAGTTCCAAGCAGCATACAGTGGCAGATTCTACATGTGAAGCAGAATATATCGCAGCATCTGATGCCGCCAAGGAAGCTGTATGGTTGCGGAAGTTCATCACCGAGCTTGGAGTGACACCCTCCATTGATGGTCCAGTGCCTGTATTTTGTGACAATACTGGGGCCATAGCTCAAGCAAGAGAACCCAAAGCATATCAGCGGACCAAGCATATTCTACGTCGCTACCACCTGGTTCGAGAGATCATCGATCAAGGTGATATTGATCTTCAGAAGATTGACACAAAAGAAAATCTGGCTGACCCATTTACCAAAGTCCTCGGCATCAAAGAGTTCGACGAACACAAGTCGAAGATGGGTATTAGATACTGTGCCGATTGGCATTAGGCTAAGTGGGAGTTGTTGGAATTTGTATCCTAAATGTCAATCGTCAGCATGTTGATGATTGAATTTTGTAAATAAATTGACAAATTAATAAAGTGTTATTTGGCATTATTCATCATTTCATCTTCAAATGATCTCTTATATGATGAAGTCCTTAGGACTTATGTTATGATAAAGGAGGATTTATCTTTGAGTCCTTAAACTTGTTTGCGACGAAATGATATGTTGTTACTAGGACGACAACATTATCGAAATTAGGTCGTTGTGTGACATATACGTTGGTTGTCCTCTTAACCAAGGAATGTGGAGACACTGGTATGCCACACAAGTGAAGTGTAGAAGTACATTTCACTAAACGTGACCAATTCCGGAACGCTCTACTGTCGAGAGATGTTCCGAGTGGATATGGGTATAAGTTTGGCCCTCTGACCTGAGACCGCAACCTGTGACTAGCAAACAACTCACTGTACTTTGGTACCGGACTACCTGAATTTCTAATTCAGTGACGGAAGGTCACTGGGTGCAGTCAAGTACTTGCGTAGTCAGTTGTGAGTCAAGATGGAATTGACCCCTCCTGAAAATAGGAGATAATGTCTTGTGATTAATTTAGCAAAACCTTGGCCAGGGTAATCCCAGTAAAGAGTCACGGGATATCTAAAGTTAATCACATAATGGATGTACTAATTATAGGGTTGACAGTGAGCTCTAAGTCATCCTGGCATTAGGAGTCAAAGGGATTGAATTATACAGTAACCATAGTTCAGGGTTCCAGAATATTTGCTTCGCATATATTCGACCTATCCGGACGTCGGGTACCATTGCTAGATGGTCACATCGATTAGTATAGAAAATTGTTCCTATACTACCGGCTTAGGTTCGAGCCTATGAGGTCACACGCATAGAAGATTCCTGATTGATCAAGAAAGCTGATGAATGATTAAAAATCATTCAGGGATAATTTGGTCAATTTGATTAGCAAATTATCTTATAAAATAATTAAAGTAATTATTGAAGGATTAATTAGTAATTAAATTACTAATAAACTCAATTTGATTGAGTAATTGTGCTAAGGATGAGCCAAATTGAATTGGATTCAAGTTTGGGCTCAATCAGGGTTTTGACCTGATTGGATTAGGTCAGAACCAAAAAGGACTTAAGCTGATCAAATTAATTTTAAATTAATTTGTTCTTAATTGGGGATTGACCTAATTGAATTAGGTCCAACACAAAGTAATAATTCAATTTGATTGAGTTTGCATGAGCCAAAATTGAATTGGATTCAATTTGAGCTCAATCAGGGTCTGACCTGATTAGATTGGGTTCAACCAAATTGCTTTGTTTTAATTTGGGTTTGACCAAATTTAATTAGGTGCAACCCAAGGGGATTAGGCTCAGATGATGTGGCAATTATTGGTGACATGGAATTGGATTTCATGAATTTTAAATAAACAAATTTATTGCATGGCACATGGACCCATTGCTTGACACATGGCGACATTGTTTGTTATTTGAATTTAAATTCAAACATTAAGCAATGTGTTAAATGATTTTAATCACTCAAACCATCAGCCAAGGTGGCGTCTGAGTTTTTGAATGGATTAAATTCGAATTTCAAGAGGTGATTTTGAAATTTTGAAGTGTTTTACCTTGCCGCATGGATTTCAAATTCCTTCCCTCTTGCACATGTGTTTAAAATTTGAATTTAAATCAGATTTGGTTGAGATCTGATTTGGGTTGTTCCTATTCCTTTGCATGTGCCAACTAAAAGAGGTTTTCTGAAAATAAATTTTGAATTTTGAATGAAAATTCGGAGGCCATTAAAAGGGGTCAAACATGGGCACCAAAAATACATCCATTGCAGCCTTCTTCCTCACCCGCCTCCTCCTCCTCTTCTTCTCCATTTTAGATAGGGTTTTCAGGGTGAATATCTCGAAGATTCAAGATCAGATCTGAGTCCTCTACTTTTCTTACAAACCTCATCTCTATCTGCTTCAAGACGATTGATCAAGAGTTGATTGAATCCCGGCGGACAGATTTCAGCTTTCAAGTGTTCTGCAGCTGTTAGCACTGTTGCGGAAGAAGATCCTTCAGGACTTCGTGTGTACTTCTCGTAGAGGCCATTCATGTGCGTGGCTGCGAAGTCAAGAATCAGATTCACAACTTTCATCCATCATAAAAGGTATTAATCTAGCATTAATCATTTATTATGGTGTCAAGGTCTAGGTCCAATTTCCCGAGGTTTTACCCTCTTTTGGGGCTCCTCACGGAGATATCTCCAGAATCCATTCGATGGATATTCGGAGATTAATTGGAATAGAGTTCTTAAGTTTCAGATCTGATAGTTAATCATGCATAAAAGTTTTAGCATAATTGTTTAAACGATTCCGGCATAATCCTATATGTTCTTAAGGTGCTGATTTCTAGATTTGATCTTGTAAGCATGCATGAATTAAATTGTTTGATTCGGTTTTTCCGCTGCGTTTTAAAACTTAAAAAGAACTACGTATGGCTTGATCCCCTTATGAAGGGGTACGTAGGCAACCCGATCAGGTTCAGCCATGGTTTTCAAAAAAAAAAAAAAAAAAATTCAGCATGCTAAACACCGAAGAACCTAGGATTCACTTTCAGGCTGACCTTGAGGAAGTATTTGCAACCTTGAGGAGATCTCATATGAAGCTCAATCTAAATATATGTGCCTTCAAGGTCACCTCAGGGAAGTTCCTTGGACTTATGGTGACATAGCGTGGGATTGAGGCCAACCAGAAAAGATTCACACTAACCAAGTGGATGACTAGTTATTAAGGACTAAGTATTGGCAGTATTTCTCTTGGGGTGCACCATCCCTGCAAAAATAGAAGCTTGAGAGTAGCAAGAGGAGGATGAGCTGGAGGACTTCTGGATACTTCAAGTTGATAGGTCTTCCAGCTTAAGAGAAAGAGGAGCCAAGCTGATCCTCACTAGCCTAGAAGGAGTTATCATAGAGTATGCTCTGCTGCTTGGCTTCAAAGCATTTAACAACGAAGCCAATTATAATTCCCTCATCACTGGCCTTAAACTAACCAAGGAGCTTGAAGTCCAATACTTGAAGGCCTTCAATGACTCTGAACCCATTGTCGGACAAGTCCCACAATGGCCAAGTATCTTCAAAAAGTGAAGGACATCTCCTCAACCTTTAGTAAATTCGAAGTTCAACGAATTTTGAGGATAGAGATTTTCAAGAACAACCTACTCCCAAAGCTAGCCACTTGGATTGCATTGAGTTGAAGAAGACAGTCTACCCTGAAGTGCTTAAGAAGCCTAGCATTGAGGAGGAGCCAAGCTCGATCATGCAAACCAACTTCGAACCGAGCTGGATAGATCCCCTCGTTGACTACTTTTAGGATGAAAAGCTTTTTGAGGATAGAAAGGAAGCTTGGAGGCTTAGATACTAGGTGACTTGCTATGTCCTCCTAGAGGAAAAATTATACAGGTGGTCATTCACCCTACCTCAGATATCTCTGACATTTGAGGCAAACTATGCCTTTCGGAAGGTCCTGGAAAGAATCTTGGGCAACCACTTGGGGGGAAGGGTACTAGCATACAAACTTCTACGATAAGGCTGCTATTGGAAAACCATTTTGAAAGATGCGGCTGACTTCGTGAGAAGGTACGACCAATGTCAGCGACTTGCAAATGTCCAATGACAACTGGCGGCCCTGCTTAAGCCGATCGACATTTTATAACATTTTGCTCAGTGGTGGATGGATATCCTTGGACCTTTCTCATAAGCAACCGAGCAAAAAAAATGTCAAATAGTAGCCATCGAATACTTCACTAAGTAGGTTGAGGCCGAGCTGTTAGCTCGGATCTTAGAGAGAAATGCCCAAGATTTTGTTTGGAAGGTGATTATAGGTTGGTTCGAGCGTCCGCAGGTGATTGTCACTGACAATGATAGGTAGTTCGGCAATGCTCGTTTTAAGCATTTTTGCGTTGAGCTTTATATAGACCATCAGCTGACCTTGGCAGCCATCCTTAGACCAACGAGAACGCCGAGGTGACCAACAAAATGATATAACAAGGCAAACGATACTATAGGGATTAGAGACGAGGCTAGACTGAGCACAGGACTTTAGGAGGATGAGTTGCACAACATCTTTTGGGCATACCAGACCACATACTGAACCCCAACAGGAGAGATACCCTTCAGCCTCGTGTTTGGCATGGAAGTGATGATTTTGTTGGAGAACAGTCTACCATCCTATCGGCTGGACTCATCGACGAGTAGAGAAACCCAGGGAATCTCCAAGCCAATTTGGACTTGCTTGAAGAGATAAAAGAATGAGCTCGAATCTGGATGACTGCATAATATTAGTGCTAAGTAGCTCGATATTATAACTCCTGAGTGAAAACCAAATTCTTCTGACCCGGGGACTTAGTGCTTAGGAAAGTTGAGATGGTGCAGCCAGGAGAATAGGGCAAGCTCACACAAATTAGGAAGGACCATACAAGGTAATGGAGGTTAGTCATCTAGAAACCTATTACTTGGAGCAACTTGATGGGACATCTGTGCCTCAAACACAAAATTTAGCCAACGTACGAGCGTACCATTAGTAAAATAAACTGTTATATCATGTAACCTAACCATGAATGAATAAAACATCTTTTTTTTGGATTAGGAGGGGTTAATCCTAAATTTTGAGAGTCTAGCAAAGGTACTCATGAAAGGCCTTAGCCTACTTAACTATAGGATTTTCTCGTCATCATTATCTCTTATTAAAATTATGGTTTTAATCACTACAATAACTGTTACTTGTTGAAAAGTATTCAAATTAAGACTAATTAAATTGAAAATAAATAGCTGCCATCATGGCTATTATTTGTTATTCCAAAAAAATGATGATCAACAACAAAAAAAAAACCATTAATATTTCCTCAAATCACTCTTGATTAAATAAAACATACTTTTAATTATTGACTAAATAAAAAACTCGTTTAGGTTACATGATATTTGAATTGAGAAAATACACCATCTTTTTCATTGCACATATGCAAATAATGAACATGTGCCGCTGTTTCTATGGGTTGGTGGCTTTTATAATGGAATAAAATTTAAATAATGACTATATTTTAATAATCCTTTATTAATGTATGCAATACACCTCCCCACCGATGCTTTTATTGTAACAGCCATTATAACATTACATTAACAGATTATTTATTTATTCATGCTTTTAATCACCGATCCAATAGTACACATACTTGTATCTTATTTATTGATACTTCTGTCTGTTTAGTGGACGTGTTAAATTTTCTCATTGTTTGCAGGGCCTAATCGCCCTGTTCATTTAAGATATTCAATATAGGTAGTTTTTTTTCTCAAATTAGGTAGATTTGGTGTTAAGTATAAAAAGGGTAGGAAGGGATAAGCATGAGAAATATGAGGAGGCCGCATCTCTCATTGCAACGATTTTAACTACCAGAATCCTCTAGAATCTCATGGTTCTGTGAACTTCCTAGTTTGTCTCCTTGCGTTCCTGCACCTTCCTGCTCTAAGCGGAGGCATCTGATGGACAACTTGATCCAGAATCCAAGCAGGTTCTAGAGAACATATAAGATACATGGTTATCAGCATTTCCATCTAGTATCAGCAAGCTTACCCATAAGGCTAGGCTTTGATATCAATTTTTGTACTTTGAAAAAATGCATACAGTTTTAATATTTCGCAGTAAAAACATGGTTACGAATACTTCTAGCACAGAAGCAACAGTCTAAGTTGCATTCTATGGAGCACTATCCTTGTTTTCCTTGGACTGTAAATGTTTCAGTGCTAATAACAATTTGCATCAGGAAAAGAAAGAAGAAAAAATGTCATAGAATGATGGAGTTTATATTAAACAGTACAGTTATTCTATTATATTTTGACAAGAGAATTTGTGTATTTTTTCGTTCGAGGTGAATAGTGGAACCAAACCTAACTATCTCGGTGTTCAAAAGAGTCCACCATCTCTGGCATTGTGTCCTGTAACGAATAATTGCATATCTACTTCAGAGGAGAAGAATGATCTCAAGCACTATGTCCCTCCATGGTAAGCTTCCGTTTACTAATTATCTACTCTTACTACCTTAAAGACGAAAATTTTGAGAGATGAGTGACTGCTGAAGGAGTGTCAATATATTGCTGAACCCCTTGCCGTACTGCAAAGGTGACCACTATTGGCTCTACCAGCTTAGCACAAACATGATGATGAAGAATTCTAGTTCACACATAACTGTTCTCACCTTGTGGGCTGCTAGAAAAAGTAACGATTAACGCGAGCTATGGTTTCCAGTTTCTTTTTTTTTTTTTTTTCTAAGCTAGAGATTATTCAGGTTAAACTTAATCATTAATCAATCCCCAAAATAAAGGCTTGATGTAACGAAAGAATATTTCTCTCAACCCATTTATGTCAAATCTCTCAAAAGATATTTAAAAAAAATAAAAAAATTGGTAAAAGTAGGGTTTTAAGTCTCCTTTTCTTTCATATCCACATCCTTCAATTTAAAAACTAAGGTACCACTACAAGAAAATGGGGTTTTGCCGACTCTTCCCCGCCGACGCTAAGTAAAAGCGTCGGCCAATTTCGACAGGCCGCCAAAATAGGACGACGCTTTTATGTAGCGTCGGGTGAAATTTGAATACGACGACGCTTTAAAGCGTCGTCGGAGACCAAACCGCACCCAACGCGCGGATCTTTCCTTTTTCCTCCCCGATCCTCTGCCTTTTTTCACAAACCCTAACCCTTTCACCCAGCCGCCATCCCCCACCCCCCCCCCCCCTCCTTCCTCCCGGATCCCTCCTTTTTCCTCCCCGATCCTCTGCCTTTTTTCACAAACCCTAACCCTTTCACCCAGCCGCCATCCCCCACCCCCCCTCCTTCCTCCCGGATCCCTCCTTTTTTCTCCCCGATCCTCTGCCTTTTTTCACAAACCCTAACCCTTTTCACCCAGCCGCCATCCCCCACCCCCCCTCCTTCCTCCCGGATCCCTCCTTTTTCCTCCCCGATCCTCTGCCTTTTTTCACAAACCCTAACCCTTTCACCCAGCCGCCATCCCCCCCTCCTTCCTCCCCGATCCAAGTTGGCTACCCCTCTGCTTCGGATCCCCCTCCCCCTCCGAGCTTCGAGGACGACGGTGGCCATCGAGAAAGGTGTTCTACCCCCTCCGAGCTGAGGATATGGCGGTGACGGCGGGCGGGCTGTGGTCCGACGAGATGAGCGGCCATGGATGCAGGTAGATGGAGGCCCCCGTCCATCTCGTAAGTTTCATCTCCCCCTCACCTCTCCATCCACCCTTGCAGCCCCATCTCCCTCCAAGAACTCCTCCTCCTCTCACCCTCCGCTCATCGGAGGCCCAGGCCGCAGCTCGTGGCAGAGAAGAAATTGGATCAGGCCCCAAGGAACGTTCGAAGGGCTCGGAGGCATCTGGAGAAGGAGATCGGGAGAGAAGAGTATGTTCTGATTTTTTAATTTTTCTAGTTCTTCCGGTATTGTTTTTTTGTTTTTCATTTTCTTGATTCTGGAACCCTGCAAATCAGCGCATCTGAGGGCGATGGAGGTGGCCAAGGAAGCTGGTGCTCTGCTCTCCTACGACCCCAATCTCCGGCTGCCCCTTTGGCCATCACCCGCAGAGGTCAGAGAGTAGATCAGCGACGCCGAGCTGGAGTTCCTGACCGGGGAGAACTCTGTGGAAGATGAGGTTGCCATGAAGCTTCTCCTGGTCACCATCGGGGCCAAGGGATGCAACGCTAGTGAATACGACGTCGGGTGAAATTTGAATACACCAAGGTATTTGCAATTCCCAGTAATTAGAATCAAGCTGTATCTTCAATCGCGGGTTTTGTTGGTGACATCTGCTGTCGATCTTGATTTGCAATTCCCAGTAATCTCCTGCTATGAAGCTCTAGCGGCCCACCCTGAAGCTTAAGCCAAGAACCATCGGGGACAGCAAGTCCCCGATGAAAAATATTTTTTTTTAAAAAACGTAGGGCTAACGCCGACGCTTTTAAGCGTTGCTAAAAAGCGTCGCTAAAAACCGACCTTTTGCAACGTTTCCCAGCCGCGTCGAGAAAAATTTTTCCCACTCAGGTATCGTCGACGCTTCGGCGACGCTTTGAATAGCGACGGTCGGGTCTTTACCGATGCTTATAAGCGTCGGTAAAGGTTGAAAAATGCGCCGGAAAAGATCCTTTTTTTTGTAGTGTACATAGCCTCTAATTATAATGGTGAGATCCATTCTTACATAATTCGGTCCAGAATTCTCTCCTAATTTAAATAAGACTAGCTTTCGATAAACAAATATAACTAATAGAAATAAATATGAAAAAGCTAAAATTTTACGGAACGTAAATCTCAGCTTCTATATCAGCTTTGTCTTCTATTGTTCTATCTAATTCTTCTTAGATTGAAAGATACAAGCAGTGAAAGTCTTTCCTAAAAAAAAAAAAAAATCGGTTTGAACAACTCATTTTTCAGACCCTAAACAAAGAAATATCCGTCCAAACCAACTAGAGGATTGACATTATGTCATAGATGTCAAAAAATTATCCGACTTAAGAAAAAAGACTAAGTTATAGCCTCCAAAAATTCTGCGTGCGATTCAGCTTTCCAATGTGACGGATCTCACTTATAAACCTTATCCAACCCTACTCGCAGTGGCCAAAGTGGTCCACAACAAGTCTAGTGATCCTTCTAGATTAGGATTCTCCATGTTAGGTGATTTTACTTCTACGAAATTAAAATTGAAGATAGAAAAATACTTGCTTCTCCATCTCACAGCTGAACTACTTGGCTTGCTCGGAGATAGTTTCTGGTCTTGCTCTTCTTTGCTTCTCGATATTAGCGAACTACCCATCCCACTTCTCTATTTAGACTTCATGGCAGGGATGCTTCTTGCCATCCTTTCTCCTTGACGAGGACAATGGTGACTTCCCTCTATTTCGATCTTGATCGATCGACCTGTGGAACAAAGAGGCGAGAGCTTAGCCTCTCATAAGTGAACCTGCTTCTCATATGACCATCACAAACTTATTATAGGTTTTAACAAGTCGCTTCGCATGGACAGCAATCATGAGATGTATGTTTCCCTATGTTTTCAAAGCATGGATCATAAACACTTTCCCATTCTTGGCGAGATGATACTTCCTTTGCTGCCTATAAAAGATTGGATCAAAGCAAGGGTTCCCAAGAATGATTGGGCATGCATCCAAAAAAACTACTTCGCATGTTACCTCATCAATATTCTTCTCAATTATTGTGAATCTAAAGGTACACTGCTTGATGATTTTCAACTCGACATCTTTCTAAAATCCATCCGAAAAGGGAGGGATATGATGAGGCTTGGTCTGCAACCCTAGCATCCGAATAGACTTTCAGAGATAAGACTCTTCTAGCTTTCAAGTTCTATAATAACTTTGGTGATGCTCCATTTCATCTAAATCTTCAAGTGGAAGAGTTCCTCTCGCATCTCTAGATCTACCTTAGTTATTGTCACAGATTTCATCAAGTGAAGACCCATGTCGATGTATGTTTAGTCCCATATTGGTTATGCACTAGACAGATTTTGGGTACTTATACAGGGCTAAAGAATTTAAATAATACCTTTCAACTAGCTTTTTTAAAGATGGTCCCACATTGTTACAAATGGTATCCGAGCAAATGCAACCCATAGTCCATATGGACTAGGAGATGCTGCAGCACGACCCCTTTGAAGTTGACTATAGGCTAATTATGGTACTTGTGATTAGATATACATATATTTGAACCCTTAGCCTGACAAGTATGCCAAATCTTAAATAGAGGAAGTATGGAGGACCCATGTGGACATGTGCTTGTCCCATATTGGCTATATACTAGGTAGATCTTAGGTATTTATATATGGATAAGGAATCCAAATAATATATTTTGGCTAGCCTTTTTTAGTGAGGTCTTAGGCTCAATTTTGAATCTGTTTGCTCAAGCTCCGGTAGCTCCTCAACCTCTGTTACATTAAGGGCCGCCTTACCTTTCTTCTTACAATCCTTTGACTTCTTCCTCTTCGACTACAACTTGGGTGAAACTTCCAACACTTTTCTTAGTATATCCACTAATATTACAATGGTCGTAGTAATTTTTTTTGAGTCATGTTGATATGCTTCCTACTCTACTCCATTTTCTAATATAATTTTCAACCATCTTTCCTAAACTTATCACCTTTCTTGCCGTCCCTATGTTGCTTTTTCTCCTTAATCCTCATGGCTTCATGCTAGCTTCGATGATATCTTTAATTTTGAAGAATTTCGGCTCCTTTCGGATTCTCTCATAGAGACCTCCAATGTACTTCATAAAGATTGCATGATTATTATTAATAAAGATCCTAAGTGAGATAAATTGCTTGTGGAACTAGGTGATATAATCCTAGACTGATTGATCATGCTTCTATCATAGATACTGCCACTTGTTCCGCCGATCCTTCTCGTGGCCAATTGGGTAGAATTGGTTTTTGATTAAATCTTTGAATTGGATTCATATCAAGTTAGAGACGTCATTGTTCCTCGTATACAAATTCTATCAAATAAGAGCATGGTTAGAAAGCTTAAGATGGGCGAAATTTACCTTCTGGACTGTTGACCCCCTAATGGATTTTGATGAATACAAAACACTAGAGTTTAATTTATCTTAACAATTTACTTGAGGATTTCAGGTGATTAACTAAGAATATTGTTAAGAAATATCTAGGCAAGTTTCCATATTTTTCAAGAATTTATTGAAGAATTTTTGAGTTGAAGAAAACAGATCAGGGACAGCCGAGACGTCTCCGGGTCGTCTCAGAGACGTCTCTGGCACAGACAGGAAGAATTGGCACGTCTGGAGACGTCCCCGGCACCTGGTGAGGCGTCTCGCAGGGTCGGAGTCGACTCCCGACACTGCGGAGTCGACTCTCTCAGAGGCGGCAGAAAGGCCGATTTCAAGGGATGCGCGCGAGTCGCCTCCACAGGAAGCGGAGTCGTCCCCGCAAGTAAAAAGCAGACTTCCCGAGTCGTCCCCAGAGAGTGCGGAGTCGACTCTCTCAGAGAATTCCAGAGGACATATTTTTCAGAGATAAACCAGCAGAGTCGTCCCCGAGGCAGCGGAGTCGTCCCCATGCAAAAAGCGTAAACATCCTGAGACATCCCCGTAAAGTGCCGAGCCGACTCTCTCAGAAAAACAGAAAAACAAGAAGTCAAAGAGACCTTCTGCGGAGTCGTCCCCGTAAAGCGCAGAGTCGACCCCAAACAACGTCAAAAGAAAGTTTATACAGCCGAGACGTCTCGCGTTGAAGCGGAGACGTCTCCGGAGCGCCTGGGACGCGACTGACACACTTTTTCAGGTTTGTTTGAATTTCAAACTTCCATATCTTTGTGTCTAACGGCTATATTTGCTTTTCGATCTATAAAAGGGAGCTCTTGAGTGCCTTCCTATATCTTCTCACCAACCCAACACAAGATCATTCAAGAGAGAAGAAAGAAAAAGAGGTTCAAGGGAGTTAGAGCTTTCAAGAGGAGAAATCAAGTGCATTCAAGTTTTTTCAACTGATTTCGTGCTCAACCACTCACTCCCACTTGGCATTCAAAGCTCACATTCAAGCCAACGCGATCCACATCGGAAGAACCATCATTCCCCAAGCTTCCAACGGCCAAAAGGGTTCTTCCGGGTTTTAATATTTCTCATTTCTATATTCGCTTCATTAAGAGCTTTTAAATCCTTGTAAAACTTTTCATTATTGTGCTTGTTCCAGTCAAGGGACTTGGAACAAGGAAAAGGCATCCCAAGCCTAGGTGAAATTGGGGGATTGTAGGGTTCGTTGTTAGCCCGGAGTAAAACAACGAGTTGGGTAGTGCACTCGCAAAACTACCGGACTGTAATCTTGGATTATAGTGGAAATTCCCAAAGGTGCTTTGGGGAGTGGATGTAGGAGCAGTGGAAGCTCCGAACCACTATAAAACCTTGTGTTTGCCATTGACTGTTCTCATACCTCTATCTTTACTCTAGTTCATACATTTGTGTGTTTTATTTTTAATTAGAGAAAAAGTTTTAAAACACCCAATTTACCCCCCTCTTGGGTGACCATCTCTGGGCAACAAGTGGTATCAGAGCGGGTGCTCTGTGTATTTCTTGAAAGACCTAACCGTCTTAGCCAAAGATCTAGATGGCAACACCCTTTAACAATGTTCCTGCCGAGGGGCAAGCAACCAATAGACCTCCACTCTTCAATGGGACAAATTATACCTATTGGAAGACTAGAATGAGGATTTTTATTCAAGCACAAGATTATGCCTTGTGGAGGGTTATAATCAAGGGACCACACGAACCATCTCACATGGTTAATGGCATTCAAGTTTCCAAACCTGAGGAGGATTGGGATGAGAATGATAATAGGATGGTTCAATTCAACGCTAGAGCCATGAACTCATTATTCTGTGCTCTAGATGTGAATGAGTTCAATAGAGTTTCCACCTGTAATTCCGCCAAGAAAATATGGGATAGGCTTGAAGTTACCCACGAGGGTACAAATCAAGTCAAAGAGTCTAAAGTGAACATTCTAGTTCACAAATATGAGTTATTTAAGATGGAACCCAATGAAACCATTTCATGCATGTTCACACGCTTCACGGACATAATAAATGGTCTAAAGAATTTAGGTAAATCTTACACTAACCCAGAACTTGTGAGTAAAATTCTCAGGTCTTTGCCAAAAGCATGGAAAGCGAAGGTCACGGCGATCGTAGAAGCCAAAGACCTCAACACACTGGGGCTTGAACAACTTTTGGGCTCATTGATGACGCATGAGCTCACAATGAAGCAACATGAAGAAGATTTGCCAAAGAAGAAGACAATCGTACTCAAGGCTACTTCGAGTGTGTGTGAAGAAGAAAGTAGTGAGAGTGAAGAAGAAAGCGAAGATGAGGATTTGGGTTTAATAGTAAGAAAGTTTAAGAAATTCATGAGAAGAAAGAAACCCTTCCCAAGAAAGAAGTTTGGAGGGAGAAATGATTGGGAAAAGGAAAAAGAAAAGGAAAGAGACCCAATCATATGTTATGATTGCAAAAGACCGGGACACATCCGTTCCGAATGCCCTCAACAGAAGAAGCACTTTGGAAAGAAGAAGAAGAAGGCGTTGAAAGCAACGTGGGATGATAGTGACACATCCTCCTCCGAGGAAGAGAAGGAAGAGACCGCCAACTTGTGCTTCATGGCATTCGAAGACGATGATGTATGTCAAAGCTCAACTACAAATTTTACATTAGAAGAGTTATATGAAGCTTTTCAAGAACTCATGAGTGATTGTAGTATGCTAGGAGCAAAGAATAAAGAATTAAAAGCCTCCAATCAAAGACTAAAGGATGATATTAAAAACCTATTGATTGAGAAGGAGAGCGTTAAAAATGTTAACACCATTGACCTAAAAAATAAAAATTCAAAACTTAGCATTGAAAATGAAACGGCAAAAACACTAATTAAGGAATTGAATCTAAAAGTAAAATCCTTACTCAATTGTAATGCCTCATTTGCACAAAATGTTGAAACCCTTAAAAATGATAAGGAAGAATTGGCTAAAGAAAATTTGGTTCTTAAAAATGAGGTACATAAGTACAAACCAATTGTGGAGAAATTTACACAAAGCTCTGAAAAATTAAATCTTATTCTATCAAATCAAAGAGCTATTTTTAATAAAGTCGGATTAGGATATAAAACTGGCAAACAACAAAAGTACCTAAAGAATTTTTTTGTGAAAGCAAAAGATGTCAAAACTGAAAAACCTACATGCTTTCATTGTGGAAAAAGTGGACATAAAGCCTATTCTTGTATTCAAAGAAAGATTCAAACTAACAAGAGTACATTTGTAAAAGGTAAAAACACAACTAAAGTATGGGTGCCCAAGGGAACAAACTACACTAACCAAGAAGGACCCAAGAAAACTTGGGTACCTAAGAGCTTCACATGATTATTTCGCAGGTATGCCTTGCAGCCGGGAATAAAAAGAGAATGTGGTATCTTGATAGTGGTTGCTCAAGGCATATGACCGGTGACAAGAGTCTCTTCGTCACCTTGAAATCAAAAGAAGGAGGAGTAGTCACATTTGGAGACAATGCTAAAGGTCAAATCATTGGTGTTGGTAAAATCTCCATATCACCCTCCTCATTTATTGACAATGTATTGTTAGTTAATGGACTAAAACATAATTTATTGAGTAAAAGTCAATTTTGTGACAAGGGCTTTAAAGTGTCATTTGAATCTTCACTATGCATAATTAGTAGTCCAGTTGACAATGAGATCATACTTACAGGACATAGGCATGGAAATGTTTACATGGTAGACCTTGATGATCTCACCATGAAGGATGGCCAATGTCTTGTAGCCATGGATCCCAAAGTCAATGAGACTAGTTGGTTATGGCATCGTAGGTTAGGACATGCTAGCATGGATTTAATTTCTAAATTGATTACAAAAGATCTAGTCAAAGGACTACCAAAAATAGACTTTGAAAAGAACAAAATTTGTGCTGCATGTCAATTAGGGAAACAAACAAGAAGTTCTTTCAAGTCTAAGAACATAGTCTCAACATCAAAACCCCTAGAACTAATTCACATGGATTTGTTTGGACCCACTAGAACTGCTAGTCTAGGGGGTAAGAAATTTGGTCTTGTAATTGTTGATGATTTTTCACGTTTTACATGGGTTTCATTTCTTGCACATAAAGATGAGTCCTTTCCCGCTTTTATCAAGTTTCATAATAAGGTTTCGAATGAACTCAATCTTAAACTAAAAGCAATTAGGAGTGATCATGGTACCGAGTTTGAAAATCAGCATTTTGAAAAGTTTTGTGAAGAAAACGGTATCAATCACAATTTCTCGGCACCCAGGACACCCCAACAAAATGGGGTGGTAGAAAGGAAGAATCGCACACTAGCAGACATGGCTCGTACCATGTTGTGCGAATCGGATCTACCAAAGTACTTTTGGGCTGAAGCAATAAATACTGCTTGTCATATTTTAAACCGTGCTTTAGTTAGATCTATCTTAAAAAAAATGCCTTATGAGTTAATAAAAAATAAGAAGCCCAGTATAAGCTATTTTCATGTTTTCGGTTGTCGCTGCTTTATTTTAAACAATGGGAAGGACAATCTAAGTAAATTTAGTGCTAGATCAGATGAGGGGATCTTCTTAGGTTATTCCTCATCCAGTAGAGCATACAGGGTCTTCAACAAGAGAACTCTCGTTGTTGAAGAATCCATTCATGTTGTTTTTGATGAAGCTAATGGAGATTCTTCTAGAAAAGAAGAAGATAGTGATGCAGGTATACTTGAAGACAGAATGAAGGAGTTCTCCATACAAGACAAACAACTTGAAGATGAAGTCAAAGAAGATACAATTCAGCAAGATGAAGAAGATCAACCCCAAGCAAGAAATCAAGATCTTCCTAAGGAATGGAGGTATGCACATGGTCACCCAAGGGATCTAATCCTTGGTGATCCTTCACAAGGGGTAAGGACAAGATCCTCTCTAAGAAATACTAGTAATTATCTTGCTTTCGTTTCATAAATAGAGCCTAAATCACTAGAGGAAGCCGAAAAGGATGAAAATTGGATAAATGCTATGCAAGAGGAATTAAATCAATTTGAAAGAAATCAAGTTTGGACTCTAATGAAAAGACCCCCTAATGTTTCAATTATAGGCACCAAGTGGGTATATAGAAATAAACTAGATGAAGATGGAATAGTTATAAGAAACAAAGCTAGACTAGTTGCCAAAGGCTATAATCAGGAGGAAGTAATAGATTTTGATGAAACTTTTGCTCCTGTTGCTAGGTTAGAAGCTATTAGACTACTTTTGGCATATGCATACTTCATGGATTTTAAACTCTATCAAATGGATGTAAAAAGTGCCTTTTTAAATGGTTATATAATGGAGGAAGTTTATGTAGGACAACCTCCAGGTTTTGAAAACCACTTACATCCAGATTACGTTTATAAATTGCATAAAGCATTGTATGAACTTAAGCAAGCCCCTAGGGCATGGTATGAAAGATTAAGTAATTTTCTAATTGAAAATAAATTTAAGAGAGGAAATGTAGACAAAATCCTCTTCATTAAAAGAAAAGGGAATGACTTATTGCTTGTGCAAATTTATGTGGATGATATAATTTTTGGTGCTACTAATGATAGTCTTTGTCAAGAGTTTGCCAAGCTTATGCAGAGAGAATTTGAAATGAGCATGATGGGTGAGCTCAACTTCTTCCTTGGGCTACAAATAAAACAATCAGAGGAAGGCATCTTCATCAGTCAGTCCAAATATATCAAGAAAATGTTGGAAAAATTCAAGATAAAGGATGCAAAGGAAATCAACACACCCATGGGCTCAAGTTGCAAGCTTGACAAATATGAAAAAGGTAAAAGTATAGACTGCAAATTGTACAGAGGTATGATAGGCTCTTTACTTTACCTTACTGCTAGTAGGCCAGATATATTATTCAGTGTTTGCATGTGTGCTAGATACCAAGCATGTCCTAAGGAATCACACTTGCAAGCTGTTAAAAGAATTTTCAGATATCTAGTAGGGACATCTAATGTAGGCTTATGGTATTCTAAGCAATCTGACATAAATTTAATTGCTTATTCCGATGCTGACTTTGCCGGGTGCAAACTCGACAGAAAAAGCACAAGTGGCACATGTCAATTCTTGGGTGCTAATTTAGTTTCTTAGTTTAGCAAGAAACAGAATTCAGTGGCCTTATCCACAGCTGAGGCTAAATACATTGCAGCTGGGAGCTGTTGTGCCCAAGTGCTTTGGATTAAGCAACAACTCGAAGACTTCGGTATCAAAATGGACAACATACCAGTTAGATGTGATAATACAAGTGCAATTAATTTAACAAAGAATCCTGTCCAACACTCTAAATCAAAACACATAGAAATTAGGCATCACTTTATAAGAGATCATGTGCTGAAAAATGATGTGATGATTGAGTATGTATGTACTGAAAATCAATTGGCCGATATCTTTACAAAGCCCCTTTGTAAAGATAGGTTCAACTTCTTAAGGAATGCTTTGTGCTTATTTGATCCTAGCAAATAAATTGAACTTGTAATGCAATGCTTTGCTACTCAAGCTAGTAATCCACCACAAGGTCAGAAATAGCAAACCTAGCATCTATTAAGTGAAAGCATAAATCTATCTAAGTTAAATGACGAATTGTTTGACTTTCTGGAGGATGGTTACCCTCTCTTGGACTCTTCATAGAGATATTTTCAGAGCCTATTTCATAGGTATTCGAAATTTGGTCAAACATTCCTCATTTCAATATTAATAATTCAAAAATTATTATCAAACTTTTATAGGGTGTATTATTAAAGGGCAGGATCACAAACAAACTCACTCTATATTCACCAAAAGAAATCATGTTGATTAGTGTGGTTAAATAAAATAAATTGGGAAAAGATAGAAATCATTCAGAAAATTTTCAGTGCCGGAGACGTCTCTAGCAAATCACAGAGACGTCCCCCCGGCGAGACGTCTCGTGCTAGTCGTGGAGACGTCTCGGGGACCGAACGAGAGTTTTTAAAATAGGTGAAACAGCTCGAGCCGACCCGAGCTATCTTCTTTTGTCCCCGACAAAAACAAAAAACCCTAGCCTCCGTTTGCTCTCCACCTCAAACCGAACCAAAATCTCCCCATTTCCCTAGGGTTTTCGATTCATGGCACCTAAGAGAGCTAGGAGAACGGGTGGGAGGCGTCCTAGGGTAGCGACCGACGGCGAGGAACGGAGGGAAGAGCCTTCCGCGCCATCTCCTCCGGTTGCTCCGCCAACCACGACCCTTTCCTGTGCAAATCGCACAGTAACCACTGGTAGGTACATCGACTTTCAGTTTCTAGCAAATGAGGGGTTCTCTATTGGAGAGAGACTCCGAGCCCAAGGTTGGGAATACCTTTGTACCCTAAATACATCAACCTATCCCGGCCTAGTTAGGGAAATGTTTAGCAACATGGCCTTAGGGGACTCGGGGTACACTGGATATGTCCGAGGGACATTGATAGAGATTAATGAGGATGTTCTATCTAGTGTATTACAAATTCCTAAATATGGTGAGGCTCCGACCTCACACCCTCAAAGGGAAATTGCCCTAAACTTAGTTTTAGGACGAGAGGACTGCGGCCCTCTTGATGTGGTTAACTCCCAAGACCTCAATGCCGAGATGAGATTACTCTTGAGCATTGTTAACCAGGTCCTATTCCCAAAAACCGGCCGCTTCGATTTCGTTTCGGAGCGAGATTTAGTTATCATGCACCACATCTTACTAGGGATCCCCCTAAACCTCCCTAGACTTATGTTAAACTACATCTCTATATGTCATAGGTATTCTAGGTTTAGCATACCATATGGGATGATTTTCACTTTACTATTCAAACACTTCAAAGTTTCCATTCCTGAAAATGAGCCTGCAAAACCCTTAAGAAACACCGACTACTGCAATGAAAGTACAATGCATAGAATAGAGTTTCACAAGGTAGATGGATCATGGGTTAAGGTCCCAAAAAGAAAATCTCAAATCCTAGAGCCTGAGATCCCACATCAGGAGCCAGACCACCACTCTCCTCCACAGCCATATGGGCTTTCCTGATGTACCCTCCAGCTCAGCTGGATCTTCCACATCCATGCCTCCTCTTCCTCCAGTCAGTGGATCCTTCTCCCTGTCAGATGAACAGATGCACACTCTAGCATCTGTGATATGCCAGCAGATGAGAGAGGAGATGAGATCGTTGATCACTGCTGAGTTGGCTCCTCTTCGTACCTCACATGAAGGGCTTCTACAAGAATTGAAGGAGATCAAAACTCAGGTAGAAGCTACAGCATCAGAGTTGGTTCATGTGGGTACCCTCCAAACTATACGATCAATTGAGCTACAGGAGAAATTGAAGATCATATCAGATGGTCTTCAAGAGTTGACGAGCCCTGGAGGCAATTTGGGCACCGTGGCTGTCCAACTTAAAGGAAAAATTGAAAGGGCAAGTCTCGAGTTTGAAGCACTAGTAGCAGCCTTCCATCAATCTCAAGGAGATCAGTTCAAAACTCTACTGGACTCAATAAATGCATTTATAGAGGCAGCTGCTAGGGCTATTGAACAACGTCGCCGATGAGGGACATTTTGTAAAAAATCTAGGGTTCATCTGTTTTGTAAAACCCTAGGCTCATTTTGAAACTTCTTTTGTATTAGGAATCAATACTTGTAATGATTTCCTCTCTTAACTTTGTAATGACTTCAAATGATTGCAATGATATATGAATGTCATACAATTCCTTTGAAACTTTGTGTATGTGATTCTGTGATGCGCCATAAAAATCTCATAACATACCTTAAGTGTTCAAACTTGACACAACTTATCAATGCATATAAAACAGGGGGAGCACATCTTGTAATAACTATTTTAAACAAAAAAAAAGGTCTGAAATGAATTCCAAAACAAAGGGGGAGTGAAATGAATGCTGCATTCATTAATAGACCTAACTTGGACAGCGGGAGCATAACTTGAATATCCTTAAGTGAATCATGGTACCATGCTGAATTCCACTAGAAATTGTGTTTTAAGTACCTAAGAATAATTTGTCCCCTTCATTGTTGATGACAAAAAGGGGGAGTAGATATATAGAACCTATATATGGAGTATATGAAGTATATGGAGTAGAACCTAAATATGGAATGCAAAATTTACACTCATACTTAAAAGTTGAATTAGAAAAGACAAAATTGAAGAATATTGGCTGTAAGATAATTGCCCTTCTGGAAAAGAAAGGGGGAGTCAAAAAGTACTTAGCCTTCAATTGTCTTTAGCATCAATACTTTATTAATTTACATTTTAACTTGATTCAAATTCAGTTGATATACCAAAATTGCTCAAGAGCTACTAAGACCAATACTTATGCATAAGGGAAAAAAAACTGAAAATTGACTATTTTGAATTATGCACACTGTATCTAGCTCTAACCAAAACACAATACTTGTACATCTGATCAAATACTGTGTATATGTTTAAATTTCGAATTTTGCATATACTCAGTGTTTTGTCATCATCAAAAAGGGGGAGATTGTTGACCCCCTAATGGATTTTGATGAATACAAAACACTAGAGTTTAATTTATCTTAACAATTTACTTGAGGATTTCAGGTGATTAACTAAGAATATTGTTAAGAAATGTCTAGGCAAGTTTCCATATTGTTGCCCAAAGATGGTCACCCAAGAGGGGGGTGAATTGGGTGTTTTAAAAAACTTTTTGACTAATTTAAGATTAAAACACACAAATATATAAACTAAAGCAAGGATAAAGGGATAAGAGAAGACAACCACAAGCACACGGTTTTATAGTGGTTCGGAGCCTTCACTGCTCCTACATCCACTCCCCAAAGCGCCTTTGGGTATTTCCACTATAATCCAAGATTACAGTACGGTAGTTTTGCGAGTTCACTACCCAACTCGTTGTTTTACACCGGGCTCACAACAAACCCTAAACCCCCAATTTCTCTTAGGCTTGGGACGCCTTTCCCTTGTTCCAAGTCCCTTGACTTGAACAAGCACCACGATAAAAGAGTGTACAAAAGAATATAAAAGCTCTAGAAAGCAAATATAGCACTTATGAACAATGAAACCCGGAAGAATCTTTTTGCCGTTGGAAGCGTGGGAGATGTTGATTCTTCCAAGGTAGACCGCGTAGGGTTGAGTGTGAGCTTTGATTCCCGAGCGCGCGAGAGTGGTTGAGCTTGAAATCACTTGGGAGACTTGAAAGTACTTGATTTCCTTCCTTGGATGCACTCACTCCCTTGAGCTTTTCTTTCAAACTTCTCTCTTGAATGATTTTGCTTTGGGTTGGTTAAGAGTTGTTGAGAAGCACTTAAGACCTCCCTTTTATAGCCCAAAAAGCAAATATAGCCGTTAGAGATAAAGTAGAGAAGATTTGAAATTCAAATCAAACCTGAAAAGCTGTCAGTCGCGTCCCAGGCGCTCCGGGGACGTCTCCGCTACAGCGAGAGACGTCTCACCTACAGGATTTTACTTTTTACTTTATCTGGGGTCGACTCGGCACTTTACGGGGACGTCTCGCCTTGTCTGTGCTTTTTGAGTGGGGACGACTCCGCTATCTCAGAGTCGACTCCGCTTCCTTATCACCGCAAAAACCATTCTCTGGAAAACCCTGAGAGAGCCGTCTCCGCCATCTTGGGGACGTCTCGGGGAGTCTCCTTTTTGCTTGCGGGGACGACTCCGCGTACAGCGGGGACGTCTCGCGCATATCCCTTGAGAAACGTCTTTCTGCCGCCACTGAGAGAGTCGACTCCGCTTCTGAGAGAGTCGACTCCGCTAACGCGGGGACGACTCGGCAGGTGCCGGGGACGACTCCAAGTGTGCCAGTTCTTCCTGTTTGTGCCAGAGACGTCTCTGAAACTATCAGGAGACGTCTCGGCTGTCCCTGAACTTTTTCTTTAGCTCAAAATATTCTTCAATAAATTCATAAAAATTGTGGGAACTTGCCTAGACATTTCTTAACAATTTTCTAAGTAAAACACATGAATTCCTCAATCGAATTGTTAAGATATAATGGAATTTTACTCTAGTGTTTTGTATTCATCAAAATCCATTAGGGGGTCAACAATCTCCCCCTTTTTGATGATGACAAAACACTGAGTATATGCAAAATTTGAAATTTAAACATATACACAGTATTGATCAGATATACAAGTATAATGTTTTGATTTGAACTAGATACGATGTGCATCACTTAAATTTCCTTGTGCATAGGATTGATCTTTATAGTTCTTAAATGATTTTATCATATGAACTGAATTTGAATCAAGTTAGAATGATATATTGATGCTGAAGATAATTTAAAAACTAGATTCTTTTTGACTCCCCCTTTCTTTTCCAGAAGGGCAATTATCTTAAAATTAATATTCTTCAATAACCATATTCAATATTCATTCTATACCCCCCTTTCAATATCCATATCTTTCAATATTCATATTTCAATATTCTATTCCCCCTTACAATATTCTACTCCCCCTTTTTGTCATCAACAATGAAGGGGACAAATGATACTCAAGGTGTGCTCCCCCTGTCCAATGAGTTCAGTCATTCATATTACTCCCCCTTTGTTTGTGGAATTCATTTCATACTCATCGTTTAGTTTAACATAGTTATCACAAGATGTGCTCCCCCTGTTTCTTTGTATCACACAATCAAACACATACACAGAATTGGCAATGTACACAAGATTTTAAAAAGAAATTGTATTCATTCATATGTCATTGTAAGTCTTTGAAGTTAGTACATAAGAGTATTGATTTCAAGTACAAAAGGAAGAGTCATAACAAGTATTGATTTCTAGTACAAAAGTGTTTCACAATGGCCTAGGATTTACAAAAAGAAGATCCTATAGGATATCCATCATCGGCGTCGTTGCTCATGGGGCATTGTACTTTGTGCATAAGCCTTACAGGCTGCATCTATGAAGCCATTGATAGAATCCATGAGAGTCTTAAAGTGATCTCCCTGTGACTTGTGGAAACCTGCCACAAGTGCTTCAAACTCTAAGGTTGCCATCTCAATTCTGCCTCTAAGTTGGGCAACTAGGGTGCCCACATTGCCATCTGGCTTTGTCAACTCTTTGAGACTCTCGGAAATGGCCTTCAAGCTGTCTTTGAGCTCTATCGATCTGAATGTTTGGGTGGCACCTACCCCAACTATTTGCTGCTCTGTGGCTTCAATTTGAGCTCTAATTTCCTTCAGCTCTTGTCTGATGGGGGCCAGCTCTGCAGTCATCATGGATCTCATCTCCTCCCTCATCTGCTGACAAATAACAGATGCTAAAGTGTGCATCTGCTCCTCTGATAGGAAGGAGGTCCCACTGACTGGAGGAGGTTGTGGCATGGATGTGGAAGGTCCAGCTGAGCTGGAGGGAATATCAGGGATGTCCATGTGGCTAGGTGGAGGAGAGTGATGGTCAGGCTCATGATGTGGGATTTCAGGCTCTATGGTTTGTGCTTTTCTTTTTGGAACCTTGACCCACGACCCATCTATCTTGTGAAATTCCATTCTTCTCATTGAGCCCTCATTGTAATAATCGGTGTTTCTTAGGGCCTTTGCAGGTTCATTTGGTGGAATGGGAACCTTGAAGTGTTTAAATATTAAGGTAAAGATCATGCCATAGGGTATACTAAACCTAGAATACCTATGACATTGGGCAATGTAATTTAGCATGAGTCTAGGGAGGTTTAGGGGGATCCCTAGTAGGATATGGTGCATTATGACTAAATCACGCTCCGAAACAAAATCGAAGCGACCGGTTTTGGGGAATAGGACCCGATTGACAATGCTTAAAAGAAGTCTCATTTCTGCATTTAGGTCCTGGGAGTAGACAACATCAAGAGGGCCGCAGTCCTCTCTTCCTAGAATCAAGTTTAGGGCTATTTCCCTTTGGGGATGTGAGGTCGGTGCCTCACCGTCCTTAGGAATTTGTAGGACAGTGGATAGGACATCCTCATTAATTTCTACCAATGTCCCTCGGACATATGCAGTGTACCCTAAGTCCCCTAAGGCCATATCACTAAACATTTCTCTAACAAGGCCGGGGTAGGTCGAGATTTTGAGGGTGCAAAGGTGCTCCCACCCTTGGGCTCGGAGTCTCTCTCCAATAGAGAACCCCTCATGATCTAGAAAGGAAAAATCGATGTGCCTGCCAGTCGTGACTGTGCGATTTGCACAGGAAATCGTCGTGGTCGGCGGAGCAACCGGAGGAGAAGGCGCGGAGGGTTCTTCCCGCCGTTCCTCGCCGTCGCCCGCTACTCTAGGTCGCCTCCCACGGGTTGTCCTAGCTTTCTTTGGTGCCATGGATGCTAGGGTTTGCGATTTAGGGCAAATGGAAGCTAGGTTTTGAAGTGGAGAGCAAGTGGAGGCTAGGGCTTTCCGTTTTGGTCGGGAATGAGGGAGAAAGCTCGAGTCGGCTCGAGCGATTTCGACCTATTTAAAAAGCCCTCATTCGGTCCCCGAGACGTCTCCGCCACTAAGGCGAGACGTCTCCCCCTGGGGGGACGTCTCTGCGACTTGCCAGAGACGTCTCCGGCACAAAGAATTTCAGACTGCAGTTCCAGATTTTTGTTTAATCACCCTAATCAATCGTGATTTCTTTTGATAGACACAGAGTGAATTTGTTTGTGATCCTCCCCCTTAATAATACATCCTATAATGATTTGATAATGACTTTTAGATTATTAAGATTGAAATGAGGAATGTTTGACCAAATTTCGAATACCCATGTTATAGGCTCTGAAAATATCTCTATGAAGAGTCCAAGGGAGGGTAACCATCCTCCGGAAAGTCAAACAGTTCGTCATTTAGTTTAGATGAATTCATGTTTTCACATATGTTTGCCTTGAGGTGGGTTACTAGTTCGAGTAGCAAAGTAAAGCAATACAAGTTCACTTCATTTGCTAGGATCATACAAGCTCAACGCATTCCTTAAGAAATTGAATCTATCTTTACAAAGGGGCTTTGTAAAGATATCAGCTAATTGATTTTCAGTACATACATATTCAATCATCACATCATTTTTCATCACATGATCCCTAATAAAATGATGCCTAATCTCTATATGCTTTGACTTAGAGTGTTGAACAGGATTTTTTGTTAAGTTGATTGCACTTGTATTGTCACACTTAATTGGTATATTGTCCATTTTAATACCGAAGTCTTCAAGCTGTTGCTTAATCCAAAGAACTTGGGCACAACAGCTTCCAGCTGCAATGTACTCAGCTTCAGCTGTGGACAAGGCAACTGAATTTTGTTTTTTGCTAAACCAAGAAACCAAATTGGCACCCAAGAATTGACATGTCCCACTTGTGCTTTTTCTGTCGAGTTTGCACCCGGCAAAATCAGCATCGGAATAAGCAATTAAGTTTATGTCAGACTGTTTAGAGTACCATAAGCCTACATTAGATGTCCCTACTAGATATCTAAATATTCTTTTAACAGCTTGCAAGTGTGATTCCTTAGGACATGCTTGGTATCTAGCACACATACAAACACTGAATAATATATCTGGTCTACTAGCAGTAAGGTAAAGTAAAGAGCCTATCATACCTCTGTACAATTTGCAGTCTATACTTTTACCTTTTTCATCCTTATCAAGCTTGCAACTTGAGCCCATGGGTGTGCTGATTTCTTTTGCATCCTTCATCTTGAATTTCTCCAACATTTCTTTGATATACTTGGACTGACTGATGAATATGCCTTCCTCTGATTGTTTTATTTGCAGCCCAAGGAAGAAGTTGAGCTCACCCATCATGCTCATTTCAAATTCTCCCTGCATAAGCTTGGCAAACTCTTGACAAAGACTATCATTAGTAGCACCAAAAATTATATCATCCACATAAATTTGTACAAGCAATAAGTCATTTCCTTTTCTTTTAATAAAGAGGGTTTTGTCTACATTTCCTCTCTTAAATTTGTTTTCAATTAGGAAATTACTTAATCTTTCATACCATGCCCTAGGAGCTTGCTTAAGTCCATACAATGCTTTATGCAATTTATACACATAATCTGGATGTAAGTGATTTTCAAAACCTGGAGGTTGTCCTACATAAACTTCCTCCATTATATAACCATTTAGAAATGCACTTTTTACATCCATTTGATAGAGTTTAAAGTCCATGAAGCATGCATATGCCAAAAGTAATCTAATAGCTTCTAATCTAGCAACAGGAGCAAAAGTTTCATCAAAATCTATTCCTTCCTCCTGATTATATCCTTTGGCCACTAGCCTAGCTTTGTTTCTTATTACTATTCCATCTTCATCTAGTTTATTTCTATACACCCACTTGGTGCCTATAATTGAAACATTTGGGGGTCTTTTCATTAGAGTCCAAACTTCATTTCTTTCAAATTGGTTTAATTCCTCTTGCATAGCGTTCATCCAATTATCATCTTTTTCAGCTTCTTCTAGTGATTTAGGCTCTATTTGTGAAACGAAAGCAAGATAATTACTAGTGTTTCTTAGAGAAGATCTAGTTCTTATACCTTGTGAAGGATCACCAAGGATTAGATCCTTTGGATGACCATGTGCATACCTCCATTCTTTAGGAAGATCTTGATTGTTTGATGGAGGTTGATCTTCTTCATCTTGCTGATTTGTATCTTCCTTAACCTCATCCTCATGTTGTTTGTCTTGTATGGAGAATTCCTTGATTCGGTCTTCAAGTATACCTGCATCAACATCTTCTTCTTTTCTAGAAGAATCTCCATTAGTTTCATCAAAAACAACATGAATGGATTCTTCAACAACGAGAGTTCTCTTGTTGAAGACCCTGTATGCTCTACTAGATGAGGAATAACCTAAGAAGATCCCCTCATCTGATTTGGCACTAAATTTACTAAGATTGTCCTTTCCATTGTTCAAAATAAAACATCGACAACCAAAAACATGAAAATAACTTATATTTGGTTTTTTGCCTTTTATCAATTCATATGGTGTTTTCTTTAAGATAGATCTAACTAAAGCACGATTTAAGATATAACATGAGGTACTTATTGCTTCAGCCCAAAAGTACTTTGGTAGATCCGATTCGCACAACATGGTACGAGCCATATCTGCGAGTGTGCGATTCTTCCTTTCTACCACCCCATTTTGTTGGGGTGTCCTAGGTGCCGAGAAATTGTGATTGATACCATTTTCGTCACAAAACTTTTCAAAGTGTTGATTTTCAAACTCGGTACCATGATCACTCCTAATTGCTTTTAGCTTAAGATTGAGTTCATTTGAAACTTTATTATGAAACTTGATAAAAGCGGGAAAGGACTCATCTTTGTGTGCAAGGAATGAAACCCATGTAAAACGTGAAAAATCATCAACAATGACAAGACCAAATTTCTTACCCCCTAGACTAGCAGTTCTAGTGGGTCCAAACAAATCCATGTGAATTAGTTCTAAGGGTTTTGACGTTGAGACTATGTTCTTAGACTTAAAAGAACTTCTTGTTTGTTTTCCTAATTGACATGCCGCACAAATTTTATTCTTTTCAAAGTCTATTTTCGGTAGTCCTTTGACTAGATCCTTTGTAATCAATTTAGAAATTAAATCCATGCTAGCATGCCCTAACCTACGATGCCATAACCAACTAGTCTCATTGACTTTAGGATTCATGGCTACAAGACATTGGCCATCCTTCATGGTGAGATCATCAAGATCTACCATGTAAACATTTCCATGCCTATGTCCTGTGAGTATGATCTCATTATCAATTGGACTACTAATTATGCATAGTGACGATTCAAATGATACTTTAAAGCCCTTGTCACAAAATTGACTTATACTTAATAAATTATGTTTCAGTCCATTAACTAACAATACATTATCAATAAATGAGGAGGATGATATGGAGATTTTACCGACACCAATGATTCGGCCTTTAGCATTGTCTCCAAATGTGACTACTCCTCCTTCTTTTGATTCCAAGGTGACGAAGAGACTCTTGTCACCGGTCATATGCCTTGAGCAACCGCTATCAAGATACCACATTCTCTTTTTATTTTCGGCTGCAAGGCATGCCTGCAAAATGATCATGTGAAGCTCTTAGGTACCCAAGTTTTCTTGG
This sequence comes from Phoenix dactylifera, assembly GCF_051530095.1. Lineage (NCBI taxonomy): Eukaryota > Viridiplantae > Streptophyta > Magnoliopsida > Arecales > Arecaceae > Phoenix > Phoenix dactylifera. Next base: position 8,005,813 of record NC_143195.1, on the reverse strand, counting down.
GTCCTTCGTGGTTAGTGTGGTTGGTTCCCTTAGGCACCCATACTTTAGTTATGTTTTTGGCTTTCACAAATGTACTCTTGTTAGTTTGGATTTTTCTTTGAATACAAGAGTAGACTTTATGTCCAGTCTTTCCACAATGAAAGCATGTAGGTTTTTCAGTTTTTACATCTTTCGCTTTTACAAAGAAATTCTTTAGATACTTTTGTTGTTTATTAGTTTTATAACCTAATCCGGCTTTATTAAAAACGGCTCTTTGATTTGAAAGAATGAGATTTAATTTTTCAGAACTTTGTGTGAATTTTTCAACAATTGGTTTGTACTTATGTACCTCATTCTTAAGATTCAAATTTTCTTTGACTAGTTCTTCCTTATCTTTTTTAAGAGATTCAACATTTTGTGCAAGTGAGGTATTAATATCGAATAGGGATTTTAATTTTAGATTTAATTCCTTAATTACTGTTTTTCCCTTTTCATTTTCAATACTAAGTTTTGAATTCTTAATTTCTAGGTTAGTAGTATTAATATTTTTAACGCTCTCCTTTTCAATTAATAGGTTTTCAATGTCTTCCTTTAGTTTTTGATTGGAGGCTTTTAATTCTTTATTTTTTGCTCCTAACATACTACAATCACCCATAAGTTCTTGAAAAGCTTCATACAATTCTTCTAAAGTAAAATTTATGGTTGGGTTTTGACATACCTCGTCGTCCTCGAACGCCATGAAGCATAAATTGGCGGTCTCTTCCTTCTCTTCCTCGGAGGATGATGTGTCACTATCATCCCATGTTGCCTTCAATGCCTTCTTCTTCTTCTTTCCAAAATACTTGTTTTGTTGAGGGCATTCGGAACGAATGTGTCCCGGTCTCTTGCAATCATAGCATATGATTGGATCTCTTTCTTTTTCCTTTTCTTTTTCCCAATCATTTCTACCTCCAAATTTCTTTCTTGGGAAGGGTTTCTTCCTTCTCATGAATTTCTTAAACTTCCTAACTATCAACCCCAAGTCCTCATCTTGGCTTTCTTCTTCACTCCCACTGCTCTCTTCTTCACACACACTTGAGGTAGCCTTGAGTGCGATTGTCTTTTTCTTCGGCAACTCTTCTTCATGTTGCTTCATCGTGAGCTCATGCGTCATCAATGAGCCCAAGAGTTGCTCTAGCCCCAAGGTGTTGAGGTCTTTGGCTTCTACGATCGCCGTGACCTTTGCTTCCCATGCTTTTGGCAAAGACCTGAGAATTTTACTCACAAGTTCCGGGTTAGTGTAGGATTTACCCAAGCTTTTTAAACCATTAATTATATCCGTAAAGCGTGTAAACATGCATGTGATGGTTTCATTGGGTTCCATCTTAAACAACTCATATTTGTGAACTAGAATGTTCACTTTGGACTCCTTGACTTGATTTGTACCCTCGTGGGTAACTTCAAGCTTATTCCATATTTCCTTAGCGGAACTACATGTGGAGACTCTATTAAACTCATTTGCATCTAAAGAACAAAATAATGAGTTCATGGCTCTAGAATTGAGTTGAGCCATCCTATCATCATTCTCATCCCAATCCTCTTCAGGTTTGGGAACTCGAATGCCATTAACTATGTGTGATGGTTCTTGTGGTCCCTTGACTATAACCCTCCACAAGGCATAGTCTTGTGCTTGAATGAAGATTTTCATTCTAGTCTTCCAATAGGTATAATTTGTCCCATTGAAGAGTGGAGGTCTATTGGTTGCTTGCCCCTCGGCAGGAACATTGTTAAAGGGTGTTCCCATCTAGATCTTTGGCTAAGACGGTTAGGTCTTTCAAGAAATATAAGAGCACCTGCTCTGATACCACTTGTTGCCCAAAGATGGTCACCCAAGAGGGGGGTGAATTGGGTGTTTTAAAAAACTTTTTGACTAATTTAAGATTAAAACACACAAATATATAAACTAAAGCAAGGATAAAGGGATAAGAGAAGACAACCACAAGCACACGGTTTTATAGTGGTTCGGAGCCTTCACTGCTCCTACATCCACTCCCCAAAGCGCCTTTGGGTATTTCCACTATAATCCAAGATTACAGTACGGTAGTTTTGCGAGTTCACTACCCAACTCGTTGTTTTACACCGGGCTCACAACAAACCCTAAACCCCCAATTTCTCTTAGGCTTGGGACGCCTTTCCCTTGTTCCAAGTCCCTTGACTTGAACAAGCACCACGATAAAAGAGTGTACAAAAGAATATAAAAGCTCTAGAAAGCAAATATAGCACTTATGAACAATGAAACCCGGAAGAATCTTTTTGCCGTTGGAAGCGTGGGAGATGTTGATTCTTCCAAGGTAGACCGCGTAGGGTTGAGTGTGAGCTTTGATTCCCGAGCGCGCGAGAGTGGTTGAGCTTGAAATCACTTGGGAGACTTGAAAGTACTTGATTTCCTTCCTTGGATGCACTCACTCCCTTGAGCTTTTCTTTCAAACTTCTCTCTTGAATGATTTTGCTTTGGGTTGGTTAAGAGTTGTTGAGAAGCACTTAAGACCTCCCTTTTATAGCCCAAAAAGCAAATATAGCCGTTAGAGATAAAGTAGAGAAGATTTGAAATTCAAATCAAACCTGAAAAGCTGTCAGTCGCGTCCCAGGCGCTCCGGGGACGTCTCCGCTACAGCGAGAGACGTCTCACCTACAGGATTTTACTTTTTACTTTATCTGGGGTCGACTCGGCACTTTACGGGGACGTCTCGCCTTGTCTGTGCTTTTTGAGTGGGGACGACTCCGCTATCTCAGAGTCGACTCCGCTTCCTTATCACCGCAAAAACCATTCTCTGGAAAACCCTGAGAGAGCCGTCTCCGCCATCTTGGGGACGTCTCGGGGAGTCTCCTTTTTGCTTGCGGGGACGACTCCGCGTACAGCGGGGACGTCTCGCGCATATCCCTTGAGAAACGTCTTTCTGCCGCCACTGAGAGAGTCGACTCCGCTTCTGAGAGAGTCGACTCCGCTAACGCGGGGACGACTCGGCAGGTGCCGGGGACGACTCCAAGTGTGCCAGTTCTTCCTGTTTGTGCCAGAGACGTCTCTGAAACTATCAGGAGACGTCTCGGCTGTCCCTGAACTTTTTCTTTAGCTCAAAATATTCTTCAATAAATTCATAAAAATTGTGGAAACTTGCCTAGACATTTCTTAACAATTTTCTAAGTAAAACACATGAATTCCTCAATCGAATTGTTAAGATATAATGGAATTTTACTCTAGTGTTTTGTATTCATCAAAATCCATTAGGGGGTCAACACATATTTTTCAAGAATTTATTGAAGAATTTTTGAGTTGAAGAAAACAGATCAGGGACAGCCGAGACATCTCCGGGTCGTCTCAGAGACGTATCTGGCACAGACAGGAAGAATTGGCACGTCTGGAGACGTCCCGGGCACCTGGCGAGGCGTCTCGCAGGGTCGGAGTCGACTCCCGACACTGCGGAGTCGACTCTCTCAGAGGCGGCAGAAAGGCCGATTTCAAGGGATGCGCGCGAGTCGTCTCCACAGGAAGCGGAGTCGTCCCCGCAAGTAAAAAGCAGACTTTCCGAGTCGTCCCCAGAGAGTGCGGAGTCGACTCTCTCAGAGAATTCCAGAGGACATATTTTTCAGAGATAAACCAGCAGAGTCGTCCCCGAGGCAACGGAGTCGTCCCCATGCAAAAAGCGTAAACATCCCGAGACGTCCCCGTAAAGTGCCGAGCCGACTCTCTCAGAAAAACAGAAAAACAAGAAGTCAAAGAGACCTTCTGCGGAGTCGTCCCCGTAAAGCACAGAGTCGACCCCAAACAACGTCAAAAGAAAGTTTATACAGCTGAGACGTCTCGCGTTGAAGCGGAGACGTCTCCGGAGCGCCTGGGACGCGACTGACACACTTTTTCAGGTTTGTTTGAATTTCAAACTTCCATATCTTTGTGTCTAACGGCTATATTTTCTTTTTGGTCTATAAAAGGGAGCTCTTGAGTGCCTTCCTATATCTTCTCACCAACCCAACACAAGATCATTCAAGAGAGAAGAAAGAAAAAGAGGTTCAAGGGAGTTAGAGCTTTCAAGAGGAGAAATCAAGTGCATTCAAGTTTTTCCAACTGATTCGTGCTCAACCACTCACTCCCACTTGGCATTCAAAGCTCACATTCAAGCCAACGCGATCCACATCGGAAGAACCATCATTCCCCAAGCTTCCAACGGCCAAAAGGGTTCTTCCGGGTTTTAATATTTCTCATTTCTATATTCGCTTCATTAAGAGCTTTTAAATCCTTGTAAAACTTTTCATTATTGTGCTTGTTCCACTCAAGGGACTTGGAACAAGGGAAAGGCATCCCAAGCCTAGGTGAAATTGGGGGATTGTAGGGTTCGTTGTTAGCCCGGAGTAAAACAACGAGTTGGGTAGTGCACTCACAAAACTACCGGACTGTAATCTTGGATTATAGTGAAAATTCCCAAAGGTGCTTTGGGGAGTGGATGTAGGAGCAGTGGAAGCTCCGAACCACTATAAAACCTTGTGTTTGCGATTGACTGTTCTCATACCTCTATCTTTACTCTAGTTCATACATTTGTGTGTTTTATTTTTAATTAGACAAAAAGTTTTAAAACACCCAATTCACCCCCCTCTTGGGTGACCATCTCTGGGCAACATGGACACTAGTGTATCTATATATAGTAAAATATATTTCTAACTAGTCTAGCCAGTTATCGGGTTTCTTCAATGCTAACTTGATCCGATCGAAGAAAAAAAAGATTTTCTTGAACTCGCTCAACTCAAATCTCTTAAAAGAAATTTAGAGAATAAATGAAAGAATTAGCAAAAATAGGGTTTAGGTCCTTTTTTTATTGATTTTTATCTTTCGATTAAAAAAGAAAGATACACAGCCTCTATATATAATGGTGAGGTCCACCCTAGCACAATTTGGGTCAGATTCTTCTTCTAGTTCAAATAGACTAGCTTTCCATAAATAGACATACTTAGTAAAAATAAATATAAAAAAGCTAAAATTCTCTAATAAGGAGATCTTAGCTCTTGCATCAACTTTATCTTCTATTGCTCTACCTAATTCTTCTTAAATTGGAAGGCATATCTAATCAAAATCTTTCGAGAAATTTTTTTTTTTGTTTGACCAGTCTGTTTCGAAGCCCAAATGATGGAATTTTGATCCATTTTAATCCTCTAGGAGATTGGTGCTCCTACATCCTGTTCAGCCCTACTCGTGGTGGCCAAAATGGTCTATATTGAGTCTAATGCTTCTTTTGGATTGTTTTAATGCTTGGAGTTCACGCATTGGACTGAGTCATGGAACTATATCGAGCAAGCTGCTCGACCAACTTGTCACTAAGATCCAAGCAAAGGAGGTCCACTTGATTGCTATGATTAATTGGCTCCACATTGGAGCCTATTAGTACCTTCCATTCCCTGCCAATAATAGCCTCTTCCATTGATATAGGTGAGCAGGAAATGTAGCATTTACAAATCTTAAAGTGGAGGGGGAACCGGAGATGTTTACAGTATTCATTAAACAGAATTATTTAATCGCTGGACCATATATCTTCGTGGCAGCTAAATGATAGAATTCTTTGCTAAATTATAGTGGAGCCATCAAACTTGAGTCTAATTTATGGGCAAGAAAGAGATAGGAAAAGATGAAGGTATGTAAGTGGGGTTGGTTGAATCCCAAATGATACAGTGAAAGATAGGTACAACGGAGGAATTAGAACTTCCTAGGTGGGATAGTGAGTTTAATATTCTAATGGGTCCACAGCGACATAAGGCGTAAAACAATGGAAGAGTTGGTCATTTTAAAAAATTTACATCTTGAAATACTACTTATCTCCCAGGAACTACAACCCTCAAGATGGACGCAAGAAGAAGACAACAAGCAGAGATGAAGCAATGGCCGAGCTTCTTCAAGTGGTAGGAACTCTTCCATAGACTTGAAAATAAGTGTGCATATATGCATCTACTTTGACTGGGAACATTAAAATGCTTCCAAGGATCCATTTAACCTCTTATTCAGCTGCTTCGTTTGTGTTTACAAGGTTGAATCAATCAAGCCTGATAACTTCAGTGCCCATGTAGTGGAGAAAAAAGAAGACTACGTTCGGGTCGAGTATGAGAGCCCTATAATGGGGGTGCATGTTCCACTCTCATTGTCTAATTAACACTCACACAAACTCTTTCGAAAGCTGTTTAATGTAGAATCTAACCATGAATTCTTTCGTGTAGTTCGTAGATGATGTCGAGTTCTGGTTCCCACCAGGCAGTAGAACTGTCGTGGAATATCGATCTGCATCTCGTTTGGGGAACTTTGATTTTGATATCAATAGAAAGAGAATAAAGGTGCACTCTATGATACACCATCTAATGTTTTGCAAATTTATTTGTTGAAATGGTCTCTCCAGGCCAGTTAGCCTAATACCCTTTTCATGTGACTCCTTCGTATATCATGAATTTAATTGTGAAATGTTCCATGCTGACCAAGCCAGGCATTGCGATCGGAACTCGAGAAAAAAGGATGGGCATCAGAGACTGACTTCTGAGAAATACATGTTAAATTGGAAACATCAAGCTCCAAGTTTTCACAACATGAATTCATCATCTTCTTCCACATTTGAGCAGAGACTTCGCCACTCAAACAATCCTGTCTAATTTTTGTGACATTGCCTTCATTATTTATGTTTCCCAGTTGTTACATGTAAGAGCCGTCTGTTCTGAACTTTGCTGCAGAAATGCTAATCTGGAGATTAGTGTGCTGCAGGAATCAGATAATTTCCCAATTTCTCATAACATTGTTAATTTTCCTCCTCGTCCTTTTGCAGCAAAAGATTATTCAGCATCTAAATCCTCAACTCTCAGTGACATCACTCTTTAAAAATGTCTCCGTAACTCTCTAGGTGTCATATGCAAACAGCCACCTACTCTTTAACATCAAAGTGGCAAATTAAACTTGTTTCATAAACAACGTATCTCCTCAGACAAAACCCATTGTTCCAAGGGATCCCATGAAAGGTCATAAAGGGATAGTTGGAAACCATAGAAACGGTACAGAATTCACAGTACCGACCTCCTGTAACTCGCCAACCTCATTTGTTGTGCATGGTGACAGAATGATATGAAACCGGTCCTTCCTAAGATCCATAAGCTCACGCTGAATAACTGATGCATTTGTAATGATAATTTCTACATCTTCCGGCAAATATTTTACAAAACATTCAAGAAAATGAGTACCTCTTATCGTGTCGGCAAATATTTAAAGCTTTCTGGACCACCAGGTGAACCATCTCTCGTATCGCGTCGGATAATTGCCCAATAATGGTGAGTACCTCTTCCCCATCTCCTTATCATTGTCGATTTAGATTCGAGAAGTTCTGGCTATCATACCCCATATCATAGGAAATTATTCGGGAGGCTTCGAGGGTGCCAATGCAGGGAGAAGCTATGTACAAGGTGTCCCACAAGTTGGAGATAACTAAGCGGTGGTGGGATCAGGAGGAGGTAGGGAACATCTTTAGGAAGGTGGAGGAGGCCGACTATGCCATTGCTAAGCTGCATTCCCAAGAGGAGCAGGGGGTTAACAGATGCGGAGCTAGGGGAGCTCAGATGTCAACTATCTCTGCATGATTCACTTCTTTGATAACTGGAGATTTTGTGGATGTAGAAGTTCAGAATCCATTGAATCGGGGAGGGTATGAGATACGGGCTGAAGTCGGCAGCCCCAACTGACTTCAGCCCCGTTCTTTTTGGGAAGAGCCGGAATAGAAGATCGCAAACCAATCCTCTCCGACTCCTCCGGGGGCAATCGGGGCGAGGGCATCGCAGGCATCTCGCGGCACCCCCCTCCAGCTAATCCGCGGCCAATCCGGCCACTCGACTGCCATAATTCACGCGGCAGAGAGCCATTGCCCTAGGGCTATAAAGCCCTTTCCCCTCCTCCAGATCACCGCCGAGCTCCCTCTTCTTCCTCTCCTCCCTCTCCTCCCTCTCCTTCCTCTGTTCTTACCTCTCAAGTGACCAGCGTGTCTTTCCGACCGAGCGCCGTTCGGATTCTTGTCGCGGTCTTTCCCTGTTTCGAGATCCATCCTCTTGGTTCCAAGCACTGCTACCGCCGCCGCTTGTCCACCGAATCGAGCAACCGTAGCAAGGATCTGCCTCTCCGCCACTCGTCGGTAAGCCCTCTGCCCTTTTGGTTCTTCGATCTAGTCGAATCAAGCATGGCTTTTCTCCCTTTGTTTTGGCCCCAAACCGAGACCACTCTCAGTCTCTTCCTCCCCGTCAGTCACCGCCGCAACCGCCAGCCGCCACTGCAGCCGGCTGACCAAAATTTGTTCGTCGGCTTTCTTGTAGACCTAAGGATGACTTAAAAAGGATGTCGTTGTCAAAGTCTTAACCAACAAAGAAATATTTTTATATTTACTCTTACCATCCTCTATTCGATGAATAGTGGTTGTAGGAGGTCGATCCATAGGAAGGCGATTGGAGTACACAAATAGAGAATAGAAACTCCATTAAGGTTTATTTTTTTAAAAAAAAAATCATTGAGGATATTCGATTAATCACTAACCAAGCAGAGCTATTTTTCTAAAAAATAAACAAAGAAAAGAAAGAGAGTTTTTGCAATTAAAATAAGAATTCCAGAATGCATAAAATAAATTGCAAACTATTAAATTAAAACTTAGACACGGATTGCATAAAAGAAAATTGTTGGATTGCATAAAAAGCAGAAATTAAACAAAACCTATAACACGGACTGCATAAAGGAAAATTGATAAATTGCATAAAAAAATGATTACAAAAGTAAAAATGGAGATCGGAAGCCTAATGCTTCTTTTCTTCTACAAATAAAATTAAACAAAGGGAAAGAAGAAAACAATTGCATTTTTTTTCTCACGATGGAACTCTCTCTCTCTCTCTTCAGTTTCTTTTGTTTCCTTCTTTCAAAACAAAGCATAGCTTTGTTTTCTTTTTTTTCAAATGGGAGCTTCCCCCTCCCTACCGAGGGCCTCTCTTCTTATACCCAACTCTCCCCCTGATAGATCCCCTGAGAGCGCGCTGGAGATGGATGCGGAAGAGCCGATCGGCTGGAAATGCAATGGATGGGGCGCAGTGCAGGGATTTAGAAAATCGCTGGGAGTGCGGACGGACGCCGATCCGGAAGGAGCTGGGATGCAGACGGATGGCTGGATGCGCAGGGTGCTGGAACGGACACTTGGGATGCATTGGAGAAGAGGAATGGGGTGCTAATGGCTGGGAACGCGGGAGGATTTGCTGCTGTGAATGCGTTGGGTCGAGCGGAAGAAGAGAGGATGCGCACGTGGCCTGGATGGTGAACGGCCGATCGTGGAGGATGCTGAAAATCCCCTGCTAATCCGCTGCTGTGACCGGAAGAAGAGGAGATGGGGAGGATTTGCTGCTGGTGCAACACGGAGGAGGACGTAGATTTCCTTCTTTAGGCCACGGGATGCTGAAGGGCTTAAATGCATCACGGGATGGACGCGGGAGGCTGAAGAGCGCTGCGGGATCGCTGGGAATGTTGATCACGGAAGAGATCCAGTTGCATCGTGGGGCCAAGGACGTGGAGATCACTCGGAAAGGGAGGAGATGCGGACGGTTGGGACGTTGGAAAAATTCTGAGAGCGCGGGAGGAAGAAGAAAAACATTGTTTTCATGGAACACTGTTCATATGAATGGTATTTTCTCGTAACACTGTTCATATGAACAGTTTCTTCACGGAACACTGTTTATATGAACAGTAATTTCAGTAATGAATAGTAACTTCAGGAATGAATAGTAATTTCAGTTATTATTCATTAGATTTGAGGTTAAAAAGGTCTTTTCTTTTGTGATGAAGTGAGAGTGGTGCAAAGAGAAGGGATCCATAGCTGAAATATGCCTGATCGCAATTGGTTTAGATGAACTTCTATCCATAACAATAGGGACGAATCGTGATGATGCAGTGGAAAGATAGGGAATAACCCGGATTTTAGGTAGGCTTGGGTCGGAAGGACCTTCAATTACAATAAGAAAACCAAAATAAAGAAATACATTTTTTTAAGAGTTATATGCTGGAGAACTTTAGAAAATTAGATTCAAAATAGTGCTAAAATGTGCACATATGTGCACTTAACACTGACCGTCGCCCAAGGGATGGCCTCCGGCCACCCAGTCGGCCCTCTCCCTTCCCCCGGTTCCCACCTCCCCTGCCCATGGGGGGAGTTCGGTGAGGAAGAAGGCCCACGGTGGGCCGTGAGCAGTACGATGGGCCCATTGGGCCCTGCTCACCGTGGGCCCCACTTGGGCCCGGTTCACCTTAGTTGGGCCCTATTTGGGCCGTACCCTTGTGGGCCTACCTTGGGCCCAGTCCAAATCCGAAATCCAAAAATCCGAAACCCGTAACCCGAATCCGAAATCCGAAACCCGAAACTCAGTTCAGACCCGAAACCCAATTCAGACCCGAAATCCGAAACCCGAACCCGTTTGGCCAATAAATAGAATTTTGCAGTGAAGCCCTGCACAGTATATTATTTCACAAAAGAGCCTTCTGCAATTTGTATTTGATCTCTATAGGAAAGATTTGTTACATAAAGGTCCTCATCTATATTTATTTGGTCCTTTTTCTCGATTTTTATTACGAAATGGTGCTATGTAATTAGATATTGGTCCCTGAAATGAATTTTTATTTCATAAATGAACCAATTAGAGGCCAACCTTGGGGGGCCCTATTGGGCCGGGTCTATGCGGGCCCATTGGGCCGTGTCCGATGTGGGCCCTATCGGGCCATGTTCATTATGGACCAACTCTGGGCCCTGTTGGGCCGTGCCCAGTAGTATTATTTCTGAATTTTGTTTAGCTCTAAAAATTAACAAGAAATTAATTAAATTTAAATAGGTGAATCTGATCCGTCTATCTGAAGTAGGAGTTAAGCGAAAAGAGGTAAGTAACTTAAAGCTTCAAAGTGCATTTTTCTAAATTATTTGGTAAAATAATTATTAGTGGATTAAATTTTGAAATATGTTTTGTATTTAGTAAAATGGGTCTGGCATGTTAAATTTCATTTGAAAATTATGCTCTGAAATTCGTAAACTATGACTGGGCAATTTATGTAATCTGTTTATATATATATGTGTTACGGGGGAACTAAGCCGCCATGCTCCACGTGACCGGCACGCGCGCCCATGAAGACTACGGCTGTCCTTTGATCCAGCAATCCGACCCCGAGTCGGACATCTTCGGCTCCACAGCCCGACCTCGGGTCGGCTGCCCCCTGATCCAGCACTCCGACCCCGAGTCGGAGATCTCTTGATAACGACAGGCTGCTTCCCAGAGGCACGCCGAGGCCTCCTGCTCCACTACTCCCTGCAACGGCTGTATCCGATGCTGTTCCACGATCTCCTGTATCAGCCGTACAAAGCGGAACTCCACTACGTCCTGTCATGGCCGTACCCAGCGCTGCTCCACGACGCCCTGTAACGGCCATGTCAGTGGCCACTCCATCGCGCCCCACGATGACAAACCCCCCTGAGAGACCCCCCAGCCAGGTATATATGCGGCTGGGGGGAGAAGGGGGGGGTAAGCAATATCTTCCAGAGCACTCTCTTGCTTGCGATTATCATTTCTCCTCCTCCTCCAATCTCCTCTGACTTGATCGTCGGAGGGCCCCCACTACCCCAGTGGTGGTGCGAGGCTTGCTTGCAGGTTTTCCGGTGGAAGGTGGAGCGTAACCAACACCAACCAAGACAACTCAGACGGAACCCCGTTCACACCGCTGTGTCAATCGTTCTCGGTTTGGACCACCAGCAACAGTTGGCGCTAGAGGAAGGGACTGATCTCAGAGCGATCGTAATGGCACGGCGAGGTGGTCGTGGAGCTTCCAATGCCTCCGGTCGCGGGGCCTCTCGCGCCTCCGGCCGGGAGGCCGCTGCGTCTCCAACACATTCTCAGCAACACTCAACCGTTCCACCCCCGATTCAGATGGTCGAAGCCGCTCAGTTCGACCAGTTAGCCCAGCAGGTCCGCACCCTCGCGGAGGCAGTGCAGAACCTGCAGAGTGTGATGTCTCGGGCGCCGCAGCGGGCCCAGGAGCCGCTGCTCCCTGAGCGCTCACCTGTCCTCCTTAACCCGCGCTCCTTCCTCTCCCATGGGGAGGAGCGCCGGCGCGAGGAAGATTCTCGAGCACGGTCCATTCTGCCGGGACCGTCCCATCGAAGCTGCGCGGGGTACAAGAGGCGGGCCCGGGCGCGTTCCCAGACCCCCCAGTCCTCAAGGAACCCGCGCTCCAGTCGGTCCCCCTCTCGGTGCTCCTTGTCTCCCACCCACCGGTCGCGCTCCCTGGACCGGCGGGTGGACGATCTCCACCGACAACTCCAGGTCCTGAAGGGCCACTCTAAAGATCCCTTCGCCGACTTGGAGATCTCCTCCCAACCGGCGCTTGCCTCGAGGATCCTGCGGACCCCAAATCCGCCGGGATTCAAAATGCCGGCGATCGAGCCCTATGACGGGGCGGCGGACCCGCGGGATCACGTGGAGAGTTTCAGGACTCTTATGCTCCTCCATGGAGCATCAGATCCCCTCCTCTGCAAGGCCTTCCCGGCGACCCCCCGTGGCCCAGCCAGGGCGTGGTTCGCCGGCCTGGAGGCTGACTCTATCCAGTCCTTTGACCAGTTCACTCGCCTCTTCATCAGCCATTTCGCCGTCAGTAGCCGGCGGCGATTGGTTTCCGACTCCCTCTTTGATGTCCGGCAAAACGAGGGAGAAAGCCTGCGGGATTACCTTACCCGCTTCAACAAGGCTACATTGGAGGTCCGGAACCTGAGCCAGGAGGTGGCTCTCTCAGCCCTGAAGCGTGGCTTCCGGAAGGGCAGACTCACCTTCTCCCTGGACAAACGCCTGCCGCGGAGCTTCCCGGAGCTGTTGTCTCGGGCGAACCAGTATGCAGACGCCGAGGAGGCAGCCGCCCACCGGAACAAGGAGGCCGCCGAGGCCCCTCTAAAACTCGGGAAGAAAAGGCGAAAAAAGGCACCCCAGAGGAGGAGCCCGACGCCTCAACATCGGCGCAGAAGCCCGTCACCGGCGAGGAACCACGGCGCCCCACGCCCTCGTTCTCCGCACCGACGCTTCAACCGGTACACCCCACTCCTGGCCCCCCGGGCCCAGATCCTTATGGAGGTCAAGGGGCGGGAGAACCTCCCGGTCCCGAGGCAGATGAAGAAAATCCCTAGGAGGAGGCCCTCTCGAGCGTACTGTGAGTACCACCGAGACCACGGCCACGACACCGAAGACTGCTTCCAGCTTCGGGACGAGATCGAGGCTCTCATCCGCCGAGGGCGTCTCGGTCGATATGTAAACGACCGACGTCCCCCCGCAGACCCGCGCCCGGCCGACCCGGCCCCTCAGGAGCCTCGGGAGCAGAATCGACCCGTCGCGGGCGTGATCCACACCATCACTGGGGGCTGCTCTCGGCCTGTGAGGAACGCAGGGGGCTCGGTGGAAGCATCAGGGGTGGCCGTCGCGAAGAGGCAGCGGGTCGGAAATGTAATCACTTTTTGTGATGAGGATGTAAAGGGAGTTCAGACCCCCCATGATGATGCCATGGTGATCTCCCTCACTATGGCGAACTATGATGTAAGGCGTGTTCTTGTGGATAGTGGAAGCTCAGCTGATATTTTGTTTTACGAGGCCTTCCAAAAGATGAGCTTGTCCCGACAAGTGTTGCACAAAACATCCACCCCCCTCATAGGATTCACTGGAGATGCTATCTCGACCGAAGGAGTCGTTGAGCTGCCTGTGACTGCGGGCGTTGCACCCGCAGAAGCCACGGTGCGGCTCGGGTTCTTGGTCGTCCGTGTTCCCTCGGCCTACAACGCTATCCTCGGACGACCCGGACTGAACGCCCTTCGCGCGGTAGTCTCTACATACCATTTGCTAATGCGGTTCCCCACGGCGGCCGGGATTGGAGAGGTCCGAGGTGACCAACCGACCGCACGGCAATGTTTCCTAGCAACTCTCAAAGGGAAGAAGCCCGTGGAGGCCCTAAGCGTCGAGTCCCTTGACGCCAGAGACGAGGTGGCTTTGCGGCACGGGGAGCCGGCCGAGGGTGTGATCGAAGTTCCCCTTGAGGAGGGTCGCCCGGACCGTACGGTCCGGGTCGGTGCCAACCTCGACTCGGAAGCTCGGCTCAGGTTAGTGGAATTCCTCCGAGCCAATGCTGATGTATTTGCCTGGTCGGCGGCCGATGTACCCGGGATCGACCCGGAGGTCATTTCTCACGCCCTCAACGTCGACCCGACCCACCGACCAGTAAAGCAGAAGAAGAGACACTGTGCCCCGGATCGGATCCGAGTGGTCGACTAGGAGGTAGACAAGCTCTTGGAGGCAGGATTCATAAGGGAGGTCAGCTACCCCGAATGGCTGGCAAACGTCGTACTTGTCCGGAAGGCAAGCGGGAAGTGGAGGATGTGCGTCGACTACACCGACCTGAACAAGGCGTGCCCCAAGGATAGCTTTCCGCTTCCACGGATAGACCAACTGGTCGACGCGACTTCCGGATATCAGCTGCTGTCTTTCATGGACGCCTTCTCCGGCTACAACCAAATAATGATGGCTCCGCAGGACGAGGAGAAAACTGCCTTTATAACAGACCGGGGGCTGTACTGTTACAAGGTAATGCCCTTTGGTCTGAAGAATGCTGGCGCCACTTACCAGCGCCTCGTCAACAAAATCTTCAAAGGGCAAATCGGCCGGAACATGGAGGTGTACGTGGACGATATGCTGGTGAAGAGCCGCCATGCCGACTAGCACATCGCGGATCTGGAGGAGACTTTTGCCACCCTGCGGAAGTTTCGCATGAAGCTGAACCCAGCGAAGTGCGCCTTTGGCGCTTCGGCCGGGAGGTTCCTCGGTTTCATTGTCAACCAGCGGGGGATCGAAGCCAACCCTGACAAAATCAAGGCCATCCAAGATATGTCCCCTCCGACCAAAGTGAAGGAGGTTCAGGAGCTCGCTGGAAGGGTCGCCGCGCTCGGACGATTTGTGGCAAAATCGGCCGAACGCTGCCAACCGTTCTTCAAGGTGTTGAAGCGTCCGAAAGACTTCCTTTGGACGACCGAATGTCAAGTGGCATTCGACCAACTCAAGGAGTACTTGGCGTCTCCTCCCCTGCTGTCCAAGCCGCAAGAGGGGGAGATGCTCTACCTCTATCTGGCGGTCTCCCCAACCGCAGTCAGCGCAGTACTGGTTCGGAAAGAGGCAAAGCTCCAGAAGCCTGTGTACTACATCAGCCGGGTCCTACGGGATGCCGAGACGCGGTATGCGAAGGCGGAAAAGATCGCCTTCGCGCTGCTCACTGCGGCCAGGAGGCTTCGCCCCTATTTCCAGGCTCATCCTGTCACCCTCTTGACCGATCAACCACTGCGGCAGATCCTCAGCAATCCTGAGAATGCGGGACGGCTGGTGAAGTGGGCAGTAGAACTTGGTGAGTTCGACATCCGCTACCAGCCCCGACCCGCCATCAAGGCCCAAGTGCTCGCGGACTTCCTCGCTGAGTGCACTGTGCAGGAGGCGGAACCTAGGCCGCCGGAAACACCCAGCCTCGACCTCCCAATCTGGACGCTTCACATTGATGGGTCGTCGAACCCCGAAGGTGGAGGGGCCGGGCTGGTCCTTACCAGTCCCGATGGAGTGATAGCCGAGTATGCCTTGAGGTTCGGATTTCCAGTGACCAACAACGAGGCGGAATACGAGGCCCTAGTCACAGGACTCAAACTCACCAAGGAGCTCGGCATCCGGCGTTTGAAGGTCTTCACCGACTCCCAGCTGGTGGTCGGGCAGGTCCGAGGGGAGTTCGAGGCTCGGAGCCCGACCATGCAGAGCTATGTCTGGAAGGTGCAAGCACTCATTCCCGACCTCGGCAGTGTTGACATTCAGCAGGTCCCGAGAAGCGAAAATGCCAGGGCCGACAGGCTGTCCCGCTTGGTGGGCGCAGACGCGCACAACTTGTCGAGGGCGATCTACCTGGAGACCCTGGATGCCCCGAGCATCGGCGAGGCCGGAGCGGTGATGGCGATTGATCCGGAGCCATCTTGGATGGACCCGCTCGTCGCCTACCTCGCCGAAGGAATCCTCCCAGAGGACGAAGGTCAAGCTCGGCGACTCGTCATGAAGTCCGCCCACTACGTACTCTATGAAGGGAGGCTGTATCGGACCTCGTTCACCGCCCCCCTCTTAAGGTGCCTCCGCCCCTCGGAAGCGGCCTACGCCCTCAGCGAAGTCCACGAAGGCATCTGCGGATCGCACCTGGGGGCTAGGTCCTTGGCGCATAAGATCATGAGGCAAGGCTATTATTGGCCTACCTTGTTGGAGGACTCGAAGGATCATGTGCGGAAATGTGACGCCTGCCAGCGCCACGCCAACGTCCAGAGAGTCCCTTCTGTCCCCTTGGCACCAATCACTGCACCCTGGCCCTTCGCCCAGTGGGGAATGGATATCCTCGGACCATTCCCCGTCGCTTCAGCTCAGCGGAAATTTTTGATTGTTGCAATCGACTACTTCACCAAGTGGGTGGAGGCAGAGCCGCTGGCCACTATCACGGAGGTGCAAGTCCGGAAGTTCGTGAAGAAGAACATCATTGTCTGATTTGGGGTACCTCGGGTCCTCATCTCGGATAATGGGCGACAGTTCGACAACAAGCATTTCCGTGACTTCTGCGAGGAGTTCGGGATCGAGCATCGGTTCACATCTGTGTCGCATCCCCAAACCAACGGCGAGGCCGAGGTCACAAATCGGACAATCCTCCAAGGAATCAAAGCGCGAATCGGTCGGACGGGGCAAGCTTGGGTCGAAGAACTCGAGAATGTCCTTTGGGCGTATCGGACCACGCATCGGACCCCTACCGGGGAGACGCCTTTCAGCCTAACCTATGGCACGGAAGCCGTTGTCCCCGTGGAGCTCGGACTCCCTTCACCTCGGGTGGCCGCGCACCGACCCGAGGCCAATTCGGAACAACTCCGAGGGAACCTGGATCTCTTGGAAGAAGCGAGGGAAATGGCGCAGGTTCGGATGGCGATGTATCAGCGGAGGGTGGCCCGATATTACAACTCCAAGGTCCGACCGAAGCTTTTCAGAATCGGAGATCTGGTGCTAAGGCGAGCTAAAGCATCTCGACCTGCGGAAGGTGGGAAGCTAGCGCCAAATTGGGAAGGCCCATATAAGGTTCGCTGGGTAAACCGACCTGGCTCCTACCAGTTGGAGGCCCTAGATGGTCGAGAAATTCTAAGGAGCTGGAATTTCGCTAACCTGCGGATGTATTACCAGTAGAACGACGAT
This sequence comes from Phoenix dactylifera, assembly GCF_051530095.1. Taxonomy (NCBI): domain Eukaryota; kingdom Viridiplantae; phylum Streptophyta; class Magnoliopsida; order Arecales; family Arecaceae; genus Phoenix; species Phoenix dactylifera. The sequence continues at coordinate 7,988,512 of NC_143195.1, read as the reverse complement.
GCCAGAAAGACAGTTCAAAAATGTATAACGCTTTGCATTTCAATAATTTCTGGTTACAACGGCGTGCTCGTGTGATTACAAGAAATTCCCAGGGGAGAATTAGGGTGTAAAGAAAGTAAAGAAGAGGTGGAGACTCCGAGGAGCTGAAGATCTGGGATCCCGAAACCTCCATCTGAAGCGGTTGCAATCCCGTCGGAAGTGGGTGCTTCCAACCGGAGGCGCCATCGGCGTCTCACGAAAGAGACGAAGAGCCGGCGCGGATGAAGAAGAAGTGGACGAAGGAGAAGTCCACACTGCCTCCAACCGGAGGCGCCATCCACGCCCCACGAAGAGGATGAGGAGCCGCCGCCGACGAAGCTCCCGCTGCCTCCAGAGGAACGCCACCTCCAAGGGATATTCCGGTCCTCCCCAGTGTTAGGGGAGAGAAGGAATACGAGGGGGAAGAGCATATGGAGGCGCGGTCCCGGATCAGGCGTCTGGTGCAGAGCTCAATCGGGAGGCTGAACTTCAAGGAGGGGAGATGTGATCCCGGATGAAACGCCTAGAGCGGAGTTCCGCCGGAGAGACCCTCCTTGCTGATCCCAGATGAAACGGCTAGTTGGCTGAAGTCGCGAGGGGCGCGCCTCCCGTTCCTTCGGCAGGAGTCTCTCAGCCATGCGCCAGAGAGAAGGTCCACGATCCATGGCAACTTGAACAGCTCCGGCTTGGCAGGCTCCATCGCACCTGCACCTATATTTATAGCCAAACTGCGGCCCCCCGGTCGTTCCGATACGGGTGGCTCCAATAAATGCGGGCGCACTGAATCCGGAGCCGATCCGGCTCTCAAGGCGTATCTTCCCGCGATTTCCTAAGCGTCATTCTCCTTAATCGCATTTTTTGTGCAGGACACTCCGGGTGCCCTGTACCCCTAGGTCCACGTATCTCCGCCCGCGCCCAGGCCGCATCCGCCTCGAAGAACGCGCGCATCGCGGCCGCTTAACTGACACTCCTCGCAAGCAGCAACTGGCAATCCGATTTCCCAGGTAATCCCTCAATTAGCATTTAATGCCCATCTGGTGTTCCCCAGGCGACGCTTGGAGAGGAGGAGAAACACGATCGCAGCTGGCCACGGAGAAATCCCGTCGGGCGGCAAGCGACAGGCGCACGACCAGCGAGCGGAATTTCCTGAGGCCTGACAACCCTCAGATGCCAGGCTAACCCGATGATCATCCCGGGAGCAGACTAGCCTGAAGCCCCGACCGGTCGCCTCGGCTTGCGCCAGCCTTGGCCGACCAACGAGCGGAATTTCCCGAGGCCCGGCCCTCGGATGCTAGGCTAACCCGATGATCATCCCGGGAGCAGACTAGCCTGAAGCCCCGACCGGTCGCCTCGGCTTGCGCCAGCCTTGGCCGACCAACGAGCAGAATTTCCTGAGGCCTGACAACCCTCAGATGCTAGGCTAACCCGATGATCATCCCGGGAGCAGACTAGCCTGAAGCCCCGACCGGTCGCCTCGGCTTGCGCCAGCCTTGGCCGACCAACGAGCGGAATTTTCCGAGGCCCGGCCCTCGGATGCCAGGCTAACCCGATGATCATCCCGGGAGCAGACTAGCCTGAAGCCCCGACCGGTCGCCTCGGCTTGCGCCAGCCTTGGCCGACCAACGAGCGGAATTTCCCGAGGCCCGGCCCTCGGATGCCAGGCTAACCCGATGACCATCCCGGGAGCAGACTAGCCTAAAGCCCCGACCGGTCGCCTCGGCTTGCGCCAGCCTTGGCCGACCAACGAGCGGAATTTCCCGAGGCCCGGCCCTCGGATGCCAGGCTAACCCGATGACCATCCCGGGAGCAGACTAGCCTGAAGCCCCCACCGGTCGCCTCGGCTTGCGCCAGCCTTGGCCGACCAACGAGCGGAATTTTCCGAGGCCCGGCCCTCGGATGCCAGGCTAACCCGATGATCATCCCGGGAGCAGACTAGCCTGAAGCCCCAACCGGTCACCTTGGCTTGCGCCAGCCTTGGCCGACCAACGAGCGGAATCTCCCGAAGCTCGGCCCTCGGATGCCAGGCTAACCCGATGACCATCCCGGGACCAGACTAGCCTGAAGCCCCGACCGGTCGCCTCGGCTTGCGCCAGCCTTGGCCGACCGACGAGCGGAATTTCCTGAGGCCTAACCCTCGGATGCCTGGCTTAGTGCCGGAAGAATTTTCTGAGGCCTAACCCTCGGATGCCTGGCTTAGCGCCGGAAGAATTTCCTGAGGCCTAACCCTCGGATGCCTGGCTTAGCGCCGGAAGAATTTCCTGAGGCCTAACCCTCGGATGCCTGGCTTAGCGCCGGAAGAATTTCTTGAGGCCTAACCCTCGGATGCCTGGCTTAGCGCCGGAAGAATTTCCTGAGGCCTAACCCTCGGATGCCTGGCTTAGTGCCGGAAGAATTTCCTGAGGCCTAACCCTCGGATGCCTGGCTTAGTGCCGGAAGAATTTCCTGAGGCTTAACCCTCGGATGCCTGGCTTAGCGCCGGAAGAATTTTCTGAGGCCTAACCCTCGGATGCCTGGCTTAGTGCCGGAAGAATTTCCTGAGGCCTAACCCTCGGATGCCTGGCTTAGCGCCGGAAGAATTTCCTGAGGCCTAACCCTCGGATGCCTGGCTTAGGGCCGGAAGAACTTCGAGAGTCAGGAGTCGGCAAAACGCCGCCAAGAGTTAAAAAGAAAAAAGAGGAGGACGAAAGCGAGATGAAGAAACATTCGACTTGTATTAATTGTCATTGCTTCAGGGCCAAGGCCCATACAATTTGGCAAAATGCCGACATGCAAAAAAGAGGACAACGAAAGGTACAAGAGGTCAGCTTGGAGAAACCCCCGGGTCGGGAGCGTCGGGCTCGTCCGCAGGGGGTAGGGAGGCGGTAGGAGAATCAGCAGGCGATGGCGCCGGAGAGGAGTCGAGAAGGGAAATCCCACTCAGGTCAACTTCGGGGTACTTAGCCGACACCCTTGCCAGGCCCTCCTCGAAGCCTAAGATGAAGGATTCGGACCCCGCGTCCGACGCGTCACGGACGAACTCGTCAGACTGACGATAGGCCCGTACCGCCTCCGACATATCACGGGTGAACTCGGCGGACTGACGATAAGCCTGTACCGCCTGGCGCCCGATCTCCGCACTCTTCTCGGCCAGCGCCGCCTCTGCTCGCTCCGTGATCTGAGCCTTAGCCTCCAAGACCTTCGCCACAATCCGGTCTTCAGCCTCGGAGGAGACCCTCAGCAGATTAGCCTGAGCCTCCTTATGCTCCGCCTCGGCAGCAGTGCGAGCGGCCTCAGCTTCCTCCAGGCGCGAACGGAGCTCTTGGTCGTTCGCGCGGGACCTCTCCAAGGCTGACTCCAATTCGCCCAGTTTGGCTTCAAGAGACCGGGTTCGGTTGCGGGCGCTGTCGGCAGACCGCTGAGCCTTCTCCCACCTCTCTCGATAGTCCGCGACCTTCCGGGACTGCTTTTCAGCTCGTTCCTTCGTCTTCTTAACCCTGCTTTCGAGGCCCGAGGCGACTTTGAGCTGCTCCCGAGCTTCCAACAGTTGCTTCTCGAGGGCGGCGAAGCCGAGTGCCCGCTCTTCGGCCTCCCGGAGCCTCGCCTCGAGGTCCCCGGTCGTCCTGCCCGCCACAGCCTGGCCTCCCTCTTCCACTGCTTTCAGTCGGTCCTCGGCCTTCGCCAGAAGCCCCGCCTGTTCCTTGTAGCACTCCTCTAGACGGATCATGTACTGGGCGAGCTAAGAGATAGGAAAAGTGAGGGCGTCAGGCGGAGAACAACAGAGCTAATAAATGGTGAAAAGCGGCCAGAAGAACACTCACCGACATGAGATAGACACAGCTGGCAGCCCCGACGTCAGAGACCCCCAACTCCCGGACCCGCCGACGGTCCTTCTCCAGCAGCACTGTTTCGATGAGGTTTCGGGCGCCATCGGTAGTGAAGGCCGACCCCGATTTCTCCCCGGAGCTGGATGGTGGTTCTGCAGCCTTACCCTTATCCATCGCCTGGGAAAGAGTCCTGCTGATTGTGCTCGGGGCGGGGGTCACTCCAGGAATTGATAGGGCCCCGCTCGGCCGGGGCCTCGGCGCATCCCTCCTCGGATCATCAGGAGCCGGCTGAGTCGAAGGCCGGACCGGGGACCGATCACGCCCGACCCGTCCGTCTCGAGCGGGCTCGGATGATACCTCCGAAATAGCGGCAGTCTCACCACCGGAGGGCTGATACAGCGTCAGCTGCCGGTCCGTGCCCACGGCGTCTCCCTGATCGGTGGGCCCGGACTCGTCGGTCGGCGTCGGAGGCACCTCCCTGCGGGACTTCTTCGCCGGCGGGGCCCCGCTCGGAGGAGCTCGTTTCCTCCTCCGGACCGCTTCCAGTAGGGACGACCTACCAACAGCCGGTCCCTTGTCCGACCGCATGACGTCGTCAATCTCTGCAACAAGAACGAGATGGTCGAGGGCTGAGAAACCGAAGGAAAGAACGAGACGAAAGAGGAGAAAAGAGTCAAAAAAGAAATGGTGGCGGGCTCACGGTCGGTGGGGACCGAGCTCAGACCGACATTCACCAAGGTATCCTCGGAAATAAGGCGGGCCACCGGGGGGAGCTGGCCCTCGGCAACCAACCCCTTCAAGGCGGCCAAGCCATCGGATTCCTCCCTCGACAGTCTCGATAGGCCGATCGGGGACTTCATCGGCGTCTCCCAGGTCGCCCTGATTTCCCAAGAGGGATCTACATCGATGAAGAAGAAACGCTCCTTCCAGCCGTGAATGGAGGAAGGAGCCTCTTTGACGAGGCCGCACCCTCGCCGCGCCGCAAAGCACCACCACCCTTTGTCCTGGGGGTGGCCACTCAGGCTGTAGAACTCCCAAAAAACATTCAGAGTGGCGGGAATCTCGTGCATGCGGCAGAGAACCTGGAAGACCGTCAGGGCACGCCACGAGTTCGGCACCAGCTGCGTCGGCGCAACTCTTAAACCCCGGAGTACCTGCACGACTAAGTCCGAAGGGGGAAAGCGGAACCCGGCCTGGAGAATGCCCTCATTGATGGCGATCTTCCCTGGAGGAGGATGGGACATCCTCTCCTCAGGCCCCGGGAGCGTAACGTTGCAGGCCTCGGGAAGGTGGTACCGAGCCACGAGTTTGTCTAAGTCCTCGGCGACCAGCTCCGACTTAATGCGGTCTGCTCTCACTTCGCCCATTCCTAATGGCCAATACCTACGGTCAGGACGGGGACAAGAAGGGGGGAAAGACCGGAACGACTGGGGTACACTAGTACAAAAGGAGAAAGTACGAAGAGCCCTAAGTAGAAGAATGGGGTAACTCACCGGAAGAGAAGGAAGAACGGCTCCGGGAGCGTCAAAGGAGAAGCAAGCGAACAGTCCGACGGCAACAACGGCAGCGCAAAGGGGAAACTCGAAAATGTCTGTAAAGAGGAAGACGGACGGGGGAGGGCCCCCGGTTAAATAGGCGGAAAGGCGGGTGATGCCTCGATGACGCCAGAGGACGCCTGGCCGCCGAAGGGTCGCTCGCGCCCCAAAGGCAAATCGACGCCATTAAGGAAGGATGTCCGCCGAAATCCTCAGACTGCCAGGTCAGCAACAACCGCCATACGCCATAAAGAAGGCGGGAAGCTCGAAGCGCGCGCGCCTCTCCGAGGGATGGCGGCAATCTTGAAGCATCACTCCCTTCACCCGTTCCCCTTCTGGTTCCAGGCTCGAAAGTGGGGGGCTACTGTTACGGGGGAACTAAGCCGCCATGCTCCACGTGACCGGCACGCGCGCCCATGAAGACTACGGCTGTCCTTTGATCCAGCAATCCGACCCCGAGTCGGACATCTTCGGCTCCACAGCCCGACCTCGGGTCGGCTGCCCCCTGATCTAGCACTCCGACCCCGAGTCGGAGATCTCTTGATAACGACAGGCTGCTTCCCAGAGGCACGCTGAGGCCTCCTGCTCCACTACTCCCTGCAACGGCTGTATCCGATGCTGTTCCACGATCTCCTGTATCAGCCGTACAAAGCGGAACTCCACTACGCCCTGTCATGGCCGTACCCAGCGCTGCTCCACGACGCCCTGTAACGGCCATGTCAGTGGCCACTCCATCACGCCCCACGATGACAAACCCCCCTGAGAGACCCCCCAGCCAGGTATATATGCGGCTGGGGGGAGAAGGGGGGGGGTAAGCAATATCTTCCAGAGCACTCTCTTGCTTGCGATTATCATTTCTCCTCCTCCTCCAATCTCCTCTGACTTGATCGTCGGAGGGCCCCCACTACCCCAGTGGTGGTGCGAGGCTTGCTTGCAGGTTTCCCGGTGGAAGGTGGAGCGTAACCAACACCAACCAAGACAACTCAGACGGAACCCCGTTCACACCGCTGTGTCAATCGTTCTCGGTTTGGACCACCAGCAACAATATGCATTCTCAGCATGGCTATGATCTGTTCTATTCTGTTCTGGCCCCGCCAATGGGGATTATACGTTGGACCTATCGACTTGTAATCTGTGAGGAACCAGTTTCGACACCGCGCCACCGATGATTATAATAGTGGATTTAGACACCGACTGCCATCGGTGGATAAATATAGTGGATTTGGCACTTTTGTGCAACACCGGCTGCCATCGGTGGATAAATATAGTGGATTTGGCACTTTTGTGCAACATCGGCTGCCATCGGTGGATAAAAATAGTGGATTTGGCACCTTGTGCAACCCATGCCACTGGGTTACGTGGCCATAGCCTGTTTATGTTGGAATTCTGGTATCAGAGTTTTTGTAAAAATGATAATAAGTTTCGAAAGAAAAATATGCTTACTTGTGATTTGAATTTTCGGTCATTATTTTGTGTTTTGATTTATCATCTGATATGCTCTGACCCCACTTTGGGGTATTTTGTTACTTACGGGGCTAGTATAGCTCATTATCTTGTTTTCTCTGTTTTTCAGATCCAGAGGCTTGATCGCACGGGATTGGAGAGTGCGTTAGATTTTTCGACGATTCTTTCAGTTATTGGTCTTTAGTTAGATTAGCTTGGACATTTGAATTATGTTGGTATATGTTATTCTGAAATTTTGTAAGACTATTTTTGAATAAATTTAAAAATTTATGTCATCCTTAAACATCTGTATTTGCTTTAATATGATCTGATGCCTTGCACGCCTGTGCGGCCCGTCGTGCAGGCGTGCGGCATCTGCCGCGCCTTGGGCTGGGGGCGTGACAGATTTGGTGGTATCAGAGCTTAGGTTTAAGATCACTAGAGATCATAAGAGAAACAATCATATTTAAGCCTAAGTTTTAGGATTCCTAGGATTCGTCGGAAAGGTTGAGAGATGGGTAAGAACTAAAGAAGGGGATAATGTTTATTTGTTTTTGCTAACTATTTCATATTATTCTGTTTGGATGATTTTATGACATTTATATATTTTCACTGAATCAGAATGCCGCCTCGCCGTGTTCGTAGCCTGAATCAGATGGTTGGGGGCTCTCGAGGAAGAGTCCCTACGAACCAAGCAGACGAGGCATTGCAAAGCTCAGGGCCCCAGGGTCAATCAATGATGACTCTAGAAACTGTCGCCGGAAATCAAACTCGGGTGCTCGAACTGATCGAGGAGGTCGTCGGGCTAGTACGCCAACAAAGGCAACAACCTCAGCAACCAGTCCAGCAGGATGTTGCTCCTCCTAAGCAAAGAAGGAGTATAGCAGAATTCAAAAGAATGGCTCCTTCGGCTTTTAAGGGCACTACTAGTCCTCAGGAGGCTAAAATTAGATAGATGAAATGGAAAAAGCCTTCAGGCAATGGAGTGCACTGATGAAGAGAAGGTCAGATTTGCCATTTATATGCTTCAGGACCGAGCCCATCATTGGTGGAAATTAGTGGAGCGCACATTAGCACACGAACATGAGCCAGTAACCTGGCAGAGGTTTCGCACAGCCTTCTACTCTAAATATTTCCCTTCAAGTCGCCTTAGGGAGCTAGAGAGGGAATTTCTAAATCTATCTTAAGGAACTATGACCGTGGACGAGTATGAGGCAGAGTTTGATAGGTTAGCTCTGTTTGCTCCCACCCTCATCATAAATGCAGAGTCCCAGATGAGGAGATTTGAAGAAGGATTGAAGCCTCACTTACGTCGGGGTTTGGCCGCGGTGCACTCAACAAACTATGATAACCTAGTAGATAGGGCCAAGAATATGGAAATTGTCTGGAAGAAAACACAAGAATCAAAAGATAGAATACAAAAGAAGAGGAGCAGAGATGATGATACTCATAGTGGACAGAATTCTAGTAGGACAGCAAAATCTCGTAATAGGTCTGGGCAATCAGAAAAGCAGAGATCTTATGAAGAGACTATTCAACAAGACCAGTCCAAATGTGAAGCATGTGGAGGTGCCCATAAGACAGAACTCTATAGACGATTATCTGGCGCATGTTTCAAATGTGGCCAACAGGGTCATAAAATAGCAGAGTGCCCTCGCAGTCGGCAAGTGTCACAATCAGATCAGAGGCCCCAAGCTATAGGGACCCAACAAGTACAAGCTTCTCCTGCTCCAGTTCAGTTGGCTCAGCCTTCTTCTGAGCAGCAGACAAGGGGAGACCATGCACACAGGGTCGTATTTACGCCCTGACTCAGCAGGATGCTCAGGCATCCAACACTGTGGTGTCAGGAACACTATCGGTTGCTTCTGTTTATGCTTACATATTGTTTGATTCTGGTGCTACATATTTCTTGTGTCATCTACATTTGTGCGAAAACATAACCTACCTTATGTACCGTTAGAGTACGATTTGCATGTTAGCACCCCTGCCGGGAGTGGGATGATTGGTAATCAGGTCAGCAAGACTTGTCCAGTTCAGATAGTAGGTAGAGACTTGCCTGCTGATTTGATAGATATAGATATGCATGATTTTGACATAATTCTTGGTATGGACTGGTTAGCGTCACACTTTGTTACCATTAACTGCGATAAAAAGCGGGTAAAATTTTATATCCCTGGAGACATTGAATTTAGCTTCATAGGTAGTGGTGCTTATACTTCTCCTCGAGTTGTCTCTGCTATGCAAATTAAGCGGCTACTCATGAAAAGGGAGTATGGCATATATCGCCACAGTAGTTGACACTAGACAGATCAAAGATTGGAAGATATTTCAGTAATAAATGTATACCCGTATCCATTATTTTCGATAAGGAAACTCAGTCCGCGCTATGTGAGCCCCTTTGAAATTTTGGAAAGAGTTGGAGCTGTCGCATACAAATTGGCACTCCCACCTTCACTGTCTGGAGTTCACAATATTTTTCATGTTTTCATGTTAAGAAAGTATATTCCAGACATGAGCCTGACAGTCAACTTTAAAGACCACGCAATAGCACGTATCTGGTAGGATAGTGATTACGGGTATCGATCCACAGAGATTGGGGTACAGTTGTTTTTCTTTAAAATAAAAATATTTAAAAGAAAGAGTTTTGTGAAGAAAATTAAACTAAGAAATTTAATAAAGAAAATACAATTAAAATGATATCAGTTTGAGGGAACCTAGGGCAAGGAATTCACCACTAACATCGGAACAAGGATTATTTATAATTTATTTCGTTCTTGGATTAACATGCAAATTGGCTACAAGCCTAATAAGCATTCGAATAGAAATTCACAAAAGTAATTTAGGCATAATCCATCTTCAGTTGGCATGAAATGTCTACCCTAGTCTAATGCGGTAGCACACCACATCTTCCTTAAGCATGGACTATCTTATATTTACCTAGTGATCATGAAGAACAGTTGTATAAACTTCACATTTAAAATCACAGAAATTAAATATGAGATGAAATAAAATATTCATTAGAAGCAAAATAAGGTTTATACAACTCCAAGAATAGAAATCAAAAATATAAAACCCTTGGCCCTTTGTTAGGGCTGCATCCAGCCCTAGTGAGGAGATCAGCCTTCCATGGAGTGGTAGACGGCAGCAGCAGCACAGCAGCAGGCTTCCATCTTCATATAAAAATCTTTTCCTTCCATCCCACTCTCTCTATTCTTTTCTCTCATTTTTTATTCTCTCATGGGATTCGGCTCACTCCCTCCCCTGTTTCCTCTTCTTCCCGTGGGAAGTCACCTTGAGAAGAACTGTGGAATCAAAGCCCCCGCTTGCTGATCCTTCGATAGGGAAGAAGGAGGAATGCCCCCTCTCATCAGAAATCCTTCCTTTATATAGGCAGCCATCTCTTTCTCCTCCTCAAAGATAAGGATGCATGGATTGAACTGATCTAGTCGTTGGAATAGGAAGCCGTTGGATTAGCTCGGTGAAGTGATCCGAAAATGTTGGAGATCTGATTCGGATCCTTGGAGAAAATCTACTTGCTGTTCTGGAACTTGGAGAGCACACAGAAGAAGCCGATGTTGCTGTTCCACGGTTGCATGGGATAAGCTTGTGATCGATGGAGTTAACGATGGGAAGATTCGGTCCATATTTGATTCTAGATGTATGTCCTGAATGCAGGGGGGCTGGGAAGGACACTTACGTGGATAGTGTGCAATGAGAAAGATCTTGGCTGTGCTTACGGCTAGGAAGGCACGGGAGGTTGGCTGGGATGTTTCATGCACACGTGAAAAAAAAGAACTTGTTTTAATGGGTGAATGCATGAACAGATTGAATGCGAATGGCTAAGATGTGATGCAGGGGAATTGGGATAAATGACTGAATCGAAATCTGAGAGGATCTAATTTGCAGAGTGCGTGCGATTTGGGTTCAGAAATTAATGAATTTGACTTGACCTGCATACATTAGATTCAATCAATAAAAATAATCAAACTTGAATTATTTCTAATGATGAAGGTAACACAAATTTTTAGTTGAATTTACAAAATATGTGAATTAAAATAATGATAAATGCTATGAATAAGATATTAATTTATGCATTATTTAGCACTTATCACACCCCCCAACCTACATTTTGCTAGTCCTCGAGCAAAATAAAAGCTAACTCACTTTCGCAGGAATCGCGATTGCATTTACCGTATGCAATAAGGCTTTAAACCCCTAGGTGGCCCTAGTGGATGAGTTTTGTCTCGTGAGGATTTTCGGCTCAGATACCCACAAACTGCTGTCGAAAGAATTTATTTTATTGTTTTATAAAATCTAATTTCAAATGCATAAGTGCCAATAATTTCAAAAGCACACAAAGTTTTAATTACTAAGTCAGCCCAAATCCTAGGTCAAGATGCAATTAGAGTTGAGGTCATTAAGTTTCCGTTAGGGAGTTGTAAGACTTTTTATACTTGGGTGCTCGGTGAAATCTGGACCATACACAAGCTAAGACTTTAGATTCTCCAAAATACTGCTAAAGCTGGTAGTTTTCAAGAATTGGTCAGATAAAACCTAATCACTGATTCAAAATCATCCTATCTTGCAGGATTCCGAGAGTTGTGGATGTTTACTTTAATACCTCATGGGCTTTATCTGTAATATTCCAGTTTACCTGAATATTTACAACGACGGCTTTCACACTATCGTCTTTTTCAAGGTCAATATTATTTTCTCTTTCTTTGTTTTTTTTTATGCACTTTTACTCTTGTAATGATTCCTCCGTGTAACGAGCATTCAGTCAACACTCCCACACCAGATGGCATAAGGTGTTGGGCATCAAGACTCCCCTACGGACCTATGCTCGGGTTCATCATCACAAGCCCGCTGACCTTTAACAATAGGTAGCCCTTTTCGATGTACCTGACTAAATTCACACTTTCTTTTTTTTACTTTTTTTTATTTTTTTTTATTTTTATATATATATATATATTTTTGAGATAAAAGTGAATTAGATAAGTATGAGTCATCAGGACTCAAGGTTGCTACCAGACTTAACAACATAATGTTGAACCTAACCCTTAGAAGTGCAGGCCATGTGTGTTGTGAAATTCCAAAGTAAAAATAATCTTACAACTTACTAAAAGAATTTTTAATGAAAAGAACTCAAATTGACTTATTCCTGACTAATCATTGGGCTTTTTAGATTTTATATACTTTGTGTGATTATCATTTCAGCACTAAGGCATAGAAATTAGGTTTTTTTTTTTTGAAATTCACTTAAAAATGTGAAAATGCAAAAAAATCCTTCAAAAATTCGAATCCTATACCCCCCAACCTAGATCAGACATTGTCCTCAATATTTTTTTTTAAAATATTATATTATTATTTTTATTGTTTTATATATTTTTTATTTTGGACAAAAATATGATGCATATGGAGGATAGAAGCATTTTACCGTAGTTGCATCAGTAATATGAGGGATCCTGTTAAGAAAATAAAAAAAAAATGCGACAAGAAAATATGCAAAAATAACCTACGAGAATTGGGTTGCCTCCCAACAAGCGCTAAGTTTAACGTCTTCAGCCAGACGCAGTGCATCCTTATCAAATCATACCGGGTTCATGCGGGGTTCTCCAAGGAAGAAAATTTGTGGAAGACTGATTGTTAAGCAGGAAGTTGACTGCTTCTATGGCCTTGTCTATATCAAAGTCAAAATGGGCCAAGTATGTTTTCAGAGGGTTATCTACCAAAATATAGGAAAGGGTTTCTTCTATAAGATCGTCCATTTTATCTATTAGGAAGCACTCAACTTTCTTTGCAGGTTGATCAGAGGCACGAAATATATTTAACTTGACCTTCATATTTCCAAAGGATATATTCATCACCCCAGTTCTACAATTTATACTCGCATTGGCTATAGCTAAAAAGGGGCGCCCAAGGATCACGGGGATTTGTTTCTTAGGATTAGGCTCATGTTCCATATCAAGGACGATAAAATCTACTAGAAAATAGAATTTGTCTACCTTGACAAGAACATCTTCAATTATTCCTCGTGGTATTTTTACAGATCGATCAGCCAACTGAAGGAATACCGAGGTTGGTTTTAACTCACCTAACCCAAGTTTCTCATAAACTGAGTAAGGTAAAAGATTGACACTTGCCCCTAGATCTAAGAGTGCTCGATCAATGAAATTATTTCCTAAGACACAGGAGATGGTGGGAGCACCAGGATCTTTGAATTTTGGTGGAGTGTTGTGTTGGAGAATAGAACTCACTTGCTCAGTTAGGAAGACCTTTTTAGGCACATGTGTCCTAGATTTTCGCTTTTGGGTACAAAGGTCTTTGAGAAATTTGGCATAGGAGGGAACTTGTCTAATAGCATCAAGAAGCGGGAGGTTGATTTTGACTTGTTTGAAAACCTCCATTATCTCCTCTAGTGAAGTTTCCTTTTTGCCAAAGGGAGAGGGTGAATTAAGAGCTTCAGGAAATGGAGCCTTTGGGATGTGAGTTTTGGCCGAAGGTGGACTAACTGAGGAAGAAGAAGGTTTTAGATTTTCATGTGATACATTTCTCTCCTCCTCTTTACCTTCCTTATTGTTTCCCTCCCCAATCGTATTGTCTACTACACGTCCACTCCTTAGGGTAGTCAAAGCATTGGCTTGTTCATGATGAATTGTATTTAGTTGATTTTCTTGAGCCATGTTGTTGCCCAGGTAGACAACCCAAGAGGGGGGATGAATTGGGTTTTAAAATAATATTTACAATTAAATGGTTTGTGAGATACTAATTAATCCTTTTTGCAAGTTGATTAATTATATGCTATGTGCAGTTAACGAAATGAAAGTGAGAGAGACAAATGCAATCACAAACACAATGATTTTATAGTGGTTCGGAGCTAACCCTTGCTCCTACGTCCACTCCCCAAGCCTCACTTGGGAATTCACTATAACCCCTCGGATTACAGCCGGTTGTTTTACAAGCTCACAACCCAACTTGTTGTTTTACGAGGTCACAACGAACTCGGTCGGTTTTTCCAGGCTCACCGACTAGAACCGTCCGATTATTTTTCCGGGATCACAATCGAACCCTTACACCGTTGGTTTCAACCTAGACTCACCAACAAACCTATATACCCTTGATTCAATCCCCTGATTGAATCAAGTAAGAACCAAATGGAAAGAACAAAGACAAACAGAAAAATAGAGCTTCTAAAAAGCAGATATACAGCGATATATATAAGAGAAAAGTTAAGAGCCCTCAAACATGTTTGAGATGAAGTAGAGAAGGGCTTCTTGAACTTTGGGTCTCCTCTTGAATGTCTGGAAGACTTGAAGGCAGGAGGAGACTTCTTTAATGCTGGGAAGAGTTGGTTGACTGGAGTTAATGGGCCTCTTCCTTCTTTTCCGTTGAAATCAGTTTACAGATGAAGGATTCTTGTTTTCTTTTAGTGGAATGTTACTTCTCTGCTTTGCTACAGTCCTCTGTGGCTATTTAAGCCATTCCCCACGGAAACTAGCCGTTAGACACACTTTACTAGCCGTTCTGCACATTCTGCACATCCTGACAATGTGTCCGTTGGGGTCGGAGTCGACTCGCGCGATCTGGAGTCGACTCGGCTGTAGCAGGAGTCGACTCATGCTTTTCTGGAGTCGGCTCGGCAACTGTTCCAGATTTGAATTAAAGTGAGCTTCTCGACTGGGAGTCGACTCGACTTAACCCGGAGTCGACTCGCCAAAATCTGGAGCTGACCTTGCACTTTTGGAGTCGGCTCATCCCAAGAAATCCATAGATGTATTCTTCAACTTGGCTCACTCGAGTCGACTCGTGAATTCTTGGAGTCGACTCGGCGCTCAGAGGCCGAACTCCCGATCTTCTGTCTTTTGGCTCGTGCAGTCTTGGAGTCGACTCGAACTGTTCCGGAGTCGACTCGGCTCTCAGTATCCGAAAAGCAGTCTTCTGTCTTTTTGGAGTAGCGCTGCCTTGGAGTCGACTCGAACTATCTTAGAGTCGACTCGCGTCTCAGAGACAACAATACTGTCTTCTGTCTTTTTGGGGTCGTGCTGTCTCGGAGTCGACTCGGGCTTTGCGGGAGTCGACTCGCCTCTCAGTGCCCGAAAGTTGGTCTCTGATTTTTGCCTTGTATAACACTGAGAGTCGACTCTCGCTTTCTTTGGAGTCGACCTGCCAACCATCGGAGTCGACTCGCGTTCCTCAGGAGTCGACTCGGCTCTCAGGGTCCGAAAACTGCTCTCTGACTTTTTGTCTGTAACTCCCTGGAGTCGACTCATACTGCTCTGAAGTCGACTCGGCTAGCATCGGAGTCGACTCGCGCTCTTCAGGAGTCGACTCGCTGACAGGTTTTGAGTTGTATCTTTCTGCTTGTCTGTCTGTTCTCAGTCGGAGTCGACTCGTAATGTTTCGGAGTCGACTCGAGCCTGTGCCAGTGCTTCTGATACGCTTGGAGTCGACTCATAATATCCCAGAGTCGACTCGAGTCTCAGACTTTGGTTCATCTTGACTTCTCAACTTATCCAAAATATCTTGAACCAAAACCAGATGCACTTAACCATAAATTTATAAGATTTTCACTGAAACACTAGATTGAATTCATTAGTAATCATAAGATATACTCAAATGCTTTGAGCTCATCAAAATCAAATAGGGTTTTAATCAATCACTCCACAATCTCCCCCTTTTTGATGATGACAAAACATTAAGTATATGTAAAGTGAATTGCACAACAAACACGGAAATAAAATCTATAAATGAATTCAAGTGTCTGGTTATTTAATTTATCCAAACTTGAAAGGTGTGATACAATAAATTTTGGAGTTAAAGCTCCCCCTTTCATTTGAAATTATATAAGCCTTCATGTCATGCAATCAATTGTTTGGCTTATATGTCTTTAATGATTTTGCTCTCTTAAAAATTCAGATTCTCCTCCTCAACATATGCATTCAACTTTGTTTTGATTCTCTGAATTTTCTTTTAATGCATTGAAGCTTTTGAACTTAAATTTTTGGTTTTTAGAGGAAAAATCTGTTAATTTGTTCTTGAGTAGGATTCAACTAATCTCCGAATATCCCCCGAATAGATTTTGGAGATTACTCCATTAGGAGCCCCAACAGAGAGATAATGAGCTTCGAGGTATCAAATCCACTTAGAACAAATTATTGTGTGTTTTAAAAGTTTTTCTTTTTATTGATTTTCATTGATTCCTTTTTTCTTTTACATATCTATTAAATATATTTCTCCCCCTTTTTGTCATTGCATCAAAAAGGAAGTAAGCAGAACACACAAGCAAGCGGAGATCAATTTGCACAATTTTGAAGAAATTTGTCTACTCATTGTATTGATGTATATGTAAGTACATTTGTGAATACAATAAGTAAAGCAGTAAATACATGTCAAAGTAAACAAAATAAGCTAGGGCTTCCTCGAGGAGGATGCGGCTCCCTTGGGCAGTCTGGACTGATGTTCCATGAGTACGGTGACCGCATCGGTGACGTGCCCTAACTATGTGATAATGGCCGAGGTGGCCCTGCTGTGTGTCGTGGAGAGCTCGGTCAGAGTCTCCTGAAGTGTGTCCAGCTTGGCGATCAGGACATTCGCCAAGCGCTCGGCCCCCTGACTAGTAGTGCTCATATCATGTCGGATGTCATCTTGCATCTTCCGTGTGTTGCTTGTGACATCGCTCATGTTGGAGAACTGGGCTTGGATCAGGCTCCTGACGTTGAAGATCTCCTCTCTCAGATGAGCCGTCATCTCGGTCACGGCTGATAGGGAGGGAACCAACGCAGAAGAGGGGGCAGTGGGTGGACCTCTGAGCTCCCTCAAAAGATCGTCCCGAAGATCTCTGACAATCTCCTGCCGCAACTCCCGGAGCTGCTCAGGAGAAATTCGAACCTCCATCTGCTGAGTGGGTGGAGCTGAGGAGGAGGGTCCGGCTGAGGTGGTGGGAGCTGAGGTGGAGGGAAAGGTAGGATAATCTGAATCTGGGTCAGGACTGGGGGAATGTCTGGTAGTAGGTGTGGAGAAAGATGGTTTCCTAACCCATGTTCCCTCTACCTTATGAAACCCCATCCTGTGTAGGGTTTCCTCACCCATGCGATCTGTCCATCGCAATGCGTGAGAGGGTTCCCCCTCAGGAATAGGGATCTCGGACTCCCTAAAGATCAGGGTGTACAGCATCCCATAAGGAAGGGTGAGCCTAGGTCTATCTAGTGGCTCACATAGGTATCTATAGATCATCTTGGGGAAGTTGATAGGGGTGTCCTGGAGAATGTGGTACATGAGGGCTAGGTCCCTTTCAGACACAAAATCAAATCGGCCGGTCTTAGGAAAAAGGGTCCTAGAGATGATGCTCAGGAGGAGCCGCATCTCAACTGACAGTGAGCTGGCGGACACCTCATCTAATGGGGACTGGGGTGGACTCCCTAAAATGGCCGTAAGGGCCTCAGTCCTATCCTCGGGGTGTGTAGGAGATACCCCTACTTGGGGAAGATGGAGGATTTGAGCTATGAAATCCTCTGAAATAAATAATGGAACACCTGCTACGGTTCCCTCTATACCCCCATTGCCCCTACGCACATTACCATAAAACTCCCTAACTAGACCAGGGTATGTGGGGAGATCTAAGGAACAAAAGAACTCTAAACCCTGGGCCCGCAACCTCTCTCCTATAGTGAAGCCCTTCCGGGAGATATAGTCAAAGTTGACATATCTCCCGGTGGAGACCGCCTTTCTGGCGCACGGACGCGAGGGAACGGGCCTCGGCGGGGAACGAGCCGGAGGTTGTGGCCTCACGGGATCGTTCCGAGCCTTGGACCGTCGCTCGGCACCGGTCGCAGGTTGGGGCCTCTTCCGGCTTGGGACAACGGTTTTCCGAGGCATTCTAGACCTAGAGAAGAGGAATGAACCCTAAGGGATGGAAGAGGGTCGACGGAAAAGCCCTAAGGACGGTCGGAGACGACGTAGGAGACGGCTCTAGGATTTATGAATAGTGGCGGCGGTGAATAGAAGTGTTGATTAAATGCTTGGATTAGGGTTAAAAAACCCGGATCCCGACCTCGAGTCGACTCCACTGAGTCGCGAGTCGACTCGACCTCGAGTCGACTCCAAAATATGCGCGAGTCGACTCCCCTAATGCTGTCATCGACCTCGAGTCGACTCCCGTCTATGTGCGAGTCGACTCCTCCTTATGAGCCGACTCTGAAACGTATCCGAGTCGACTCGAACTCTGGCACGCACTTAAAAATCATGCTATTTTCGTGCCAAACAAGAGATAAGCACTAAGTTTATGATCTGACTTGATAATCATCGATGAGAGACTCTAAATTCAACACCACCTAATCATCAAAATCAATGGACTAGTGGAGAACATCACTAGGATGGATCAATCACTCCTAATCCTCTCCTAAGCACACTAAATCTCTCTTCACTTAAAGGTTTTGTGAAGATATCAGCTAATTGATCATTAGTGCAAACAAATTGGAGTGTCACATCACCATTCAGAACATGATCTCTTATGAAGTGATGTCTTATCTCAATATGTTTAGTTCTTGAATGCTGAATTGGATTTTTGGTTAGATTAATTGCACTTGTATTATCACAATTAATGGGAATTTTGTCTTGCTTAATGCCATAGTCTTCAAGTTGTTGTTTAATCCACATGATTTGAGCACAGCAACTCCCGGCAGCTACATATTCAGCTTCAGTAGTAGATAATGCAACCGAGTTTTGTTTCTTGCTAAACCATGAAATTAAGTTTTCTCCTAGGAATTGACATGACCCGCTAGTACTTTTTCTATCAAGTTTACAACCAGCAAAGTCTGAATCTGTGTATCCTATTAAGTTCAGACTAGATTCTTTAGAATACCATAAACCTATACTTTTTGTTCCTATTAAGTATTTAAAGATTCTTTTTACTGCAATTAGATGAGATTCCTTAGGATTAGACTGATATCTAGCACACATGCATACACTAAACATGATATCAGGTCTACTTGCAGTGAGATACAATAAAGATCCTATCATACCTCTATACATCTTTTGATCTACAGATATACCTGATTCATCTTGGTCTAGTTTGCATGATGAGCTTATGGGTGTGCTGATTGACTTGTTTCCCTCCATATCAAACTTCTTAAGCATCTCCTTAATGTATTTAGTTTGATTGATGAAGATCCCTTCTTTTGATTGTTTGATTTGAAGCCCGAGGAAATAGTTCAGCTCTCCCATCATGCTCATTTCAAACTCACCCTGCATCAAGTCAGCAAACTCTTCGCAGAGGCGATTGTTAGTAGCACCGAAAATAATATCATCAACATAAATCTGCACTACTAACATATCTTTGTTTTTCTTCTTTAGAAACAATGTTGTATCTACATTTCCCCTAGAGAACTCATGTTCTAGTAAGAATTTGCTAAGCCTTTCATACCATGCTCTAGGTGCTTGTTTCAAACCATAAAGAGCTTTGTTCAGTTTATACACATGATTAGGATATTGATGATTTTCAAAACCAGGAGGTTGTTCTACATACACCTCCTCATTAATATACCCATTCAAAAATGCACTCTTTACATCCATTTGAAATAATTTGAAATTCTTGGAGCATGCAAATGCTAATAATAATCTAATTGCCTCTAGTCTAGCTACAGGAGCAAAGGTTTCATCAAAATCTATACCTTCTTCTTGATTATACCCCTTTGCTACTAGTCTAGCCTTATTCCTTATTATAATTCCATTTTCATCAAGTTTGTTTTTATATATCCATTTGGTGCCTATAATTGAATATTCAGAAGGTCGTTCAACTAGATTCCATACCTTGTTTCTAGTAAATTGGTTTAATTCTTCTTGCATTGCATTTATCCAATTTACATCTTTTTCAGCTTCTTTTATGTGTTTGGGCTCAAAATGTGAGACAAAAGCTAGATGATTATTTAAGTTCCTAAGAGAAGCTCTAGTCCTAACAGGTTGAGATGGATCATCTAAAATTAATTTCTTAGGATGCCCGTGAGCAAACCTCCATGCCTTAGTCAGCCCATGATCCACAATAGTCTCTTGGCTTGATGATGCATCTCCAATTAATTTTTGATTATCATCTTGTAACGTCATCTCATCTATCTTTTTTTCAAGAATTTCAGCATCATCATCAAGATTAACTCTCTTACTAGAAGAGGTATCACTAGAATCATCAAAAACAACATGTATGGATTCTTCTATAACTAGGGTTCTTTTATTAAAGACTCTATAGGCTTTACTAGTTGTAGAGTACCCTAAGAATATACCCTCATCAGATTTAGAGTCAAATTTTTTTAGATTATCTTTCCCATTATTATGAACAAAACACCTACATCCAAAGACATGAAAATAATTTACCTTTGGTTTTCTGTTTTTCCAAAGTTCATAAGGTGTTTTCTTTATAATGGGTCTCAATAAAACTCTATTTAATATATGACATGAGGTATTGATGGCTTCTCCCCAAAAGTACTTAGGGAGGTTACTTTCACATAACATGGTTCTAGCCATTTCCTCTAGAGTTCTATTTTTTTTTTCCACAACTCCATTTTGTTGTGGTGTCCTAGGTGCAGAAAAATTATGAGTTATCCCCTTTTTACTATAAAACTCATCAAATAAATGATTTTTAAATTCGGTTCCATGATCACTTCTAATAGCTATGACTGAAGTATCTCTAGCATTGGTTACTTCCTTAAGAAATTTCTTAAAAACTAAAAATGCTTGATCTTTATGAGCTAAGAACATGACCCAAGTGTATCTAGAAAAATCATCTACAATAACTAGACCAAATTTATTTCCACCTAGACTTGTGGTTCTAGTTGGTCCGAATAGATCCATGTGTAGTAGTTCTAGAGGTCTAGAGGTAGAGACACACTTTATGGATTTAAAGGAGTTCCTTGATTGTTTGCCATATTGACAAGCTTCACATATTTTATTCTTTTCAAACTTTAGTTTTGGCAAACCTATCATGGAATCTCTTTTAACTAGTTTAGATATTGTGTCCATGCTTGCATGACCTAACTTACGGTGCCATAACCAACTAGCATCATTATCCTTAGTTTCATTAACAACTAAACATGGGTTATGTTTGGCAAGATCCTCAAGGTCTACAACATACACATTCCCACGTCTTATTCCTTTAAAAACTAAACTATTGTCATTTGAGTTTGTTATGATGCATAGTGATGGTTTGAACATAACATCATAACCTCTATCACACAATTGACTAATGCTTAGTAGATTATGCTTAAGACCATCAACATATCGAACATTATCAATAAAGGTTGAAGGGGTAATTTGTACTTTACCTATACCAATGATGTGACCTTGGTTATTGTCTCCAAAAGTCACAGCACCTCCCTTCTTAGCTTCAAGGGTGAAGAATTGATCCTTGTCACCCGTCATGTGTCTTGAGCAGCCACTATCCAAGTACCAACAATTTTTGTCGACCTTGGCTGCAAGACACTCCTACACAAGCAAATCATATACATTTAGGTACCCAAGTTTTCTTGGGTCCTTCATGGTTAGTAACGTTGGTTTATTTTGGAACCCAAATTCTTTTAATTTTTCTTTTAATTTTACCTTTTCTATAATCACATACATTTGCTTTATGTCCTAATGTTCCACAACAAAAACAGGTTATTTTCTTAGTTTTACTTTCCCCTGCTTTAACAAAGAAGTTACTGTTGGGGTATGTGGAGACCATTGGTGATGAAGAAAATTGAAGGAGAATCAATTCTGCATAATTCTGTCTGGCGGACTGTCGGAGTCGACTCGAGCTACAGTCGAGTCGACTCGGGAACAGTCGAGTCGACCCGAAAGGAGAAAGGCCAGAAGACCGAGAAAACCATGTTTCTGTCTCGACTGTCAGAGTCGACTCGAGATACAGTCGAGTCGACTTGAAGCAGCGTCGAGTCGACTCAAGCTACAGTCGAGTCGACTCTAGATCGTGCCAGTTTTGTCCAGACGTGCCAGAGTCGACTCGAACCACAGCCGAGTCGACTCGGGCTCGCGAAAAATCGTACGGACGATTTTCTTTTGGTGTTTTTGGTGGTGTTTCGACGGCTATGATCATCTGAAGGTCTTGAGACTATATATAGGACTCATGAGAGCCCTAGGAGGAGAGATATTTAAGGATAATTTTTGAGAGAGACTCTTGTTTTTGTGCGGCTAGGGTTCTAGAGAAGAAGAGGATTGGGATCCTACTTCTTGTGCAAAGGGAATTCTGTGTGAATCTCTTGTAGAGCGATCGCGTGTGATCGTTCGGGTGTGTGCTATCTCTGTAATCTGTTCATCCTAATTGAGATTTGGAGCGGTGGAGGACGTAGGCTATTTGTAGCCGAACCTCGTTACATCTTTGTGTTTGCTTTGCTATTTTCTTCCTATTTCTTCTTCTTTTGGTTTGATAATCCGCTGCGGTGCTCAAGTATTTTACCCTATTGATACCACGGGGTAATCTTTTGCCCTTCATAGCGAAAGCGAAGCGGTGATCCTTGAGTCCGGTGTCGAGGGAGCGAGAGAGTGCTTATCCGTTTGCTTCTCTCTTTGCTTGTCCGATGTTGGTGGTTGTACCGGTGTGAGTGGGTTCCGGTGCGGGTCGCTGCCAACAAGTGGTATCAGAGCTATTGGTATTCTACAATGGCGGATGAAGGGAAGTTGCGAATTGAGAAGTTCAATGGCACGAACTTCGGATTTTGGAAGATGCAAATAGAGGATTATCTTTACCAGAAGGATCTCTATTTACCTCTTGGAGGTAGAGCGAAGAAACCAGAGAAGATGTCCGATGAAGACTGGGAGGTCCTCGATCGGAAGACGCTCGGCACCATTAGATTGTCACTTGCATCCCAAGTGGCATTCAACATCAAAAACGAGAAGACGACGATGGAGTTGATGGCAACATTGTTGCGGATGTACGAGAAACCCTCAGCATCAAACAAGGTATTTCTCATGAAGAGGTTGTTTAATCTTCGTATGAAAAATGGCGGCAGCGTAGCAGAATACTTCAACGAGTTCAACGGACTCACGGCCCAGTTGGAGTCAGTGGAGATTAGTTTTGACGATGAGATTTGGGCATTGCTAATCCTCTCCGGACTGCCTGATAGCTGGGAGGGCCTGGTGATGGCGGTGAGCAACTCTTCGGCGACGGGGAAGTTGATCTTTGATGACATTGTGGGAGTGCTTCTGAGTGAAGAAGCAAGAAGGAAATCTTCTGGAGCTACGGAGTCGTCTGGAAGTGCACTAAACATCTCTAACCGGGGAAGACAAAAGAAGGACGGTCGATTTCGAAGCGACTCGAAGTCGAGATCCAGCAGGTCTCGAGCACCTCAGAACAAGGGAGCGAAGTGCTGGAACTACGGAAAGATGGGACACTTTAGGAGGGACTGCAAATCTCCTAAAGGGAAGCAAGGCGACCACACCGAAGGAGTCAGCAAGGATCTGGCAAATCTTGCTGAAAACGGTGACATGGATGCCCTCGTTCTATCTTTATCTACCGGTGACGAGTCTTGGGTGATAGACTCAGGCGCGTCTTTCCATGCTACATCCCAACGAAAGCTTCTTGGAGGATATGAGAAGGGAGACTTCGGCAAAGTCTACTTAGGGGATGGAGAGCCTTGCACCATACAAGGAAGGG
This sequence comes from Phoenix dactylifera, assembly GCF_051530095.1. NCBI lineage: Eukaryota > Viridiplantae > Streptophyta > Magnoliopsida > Arecales > Arecaceae > Phoenix > Phoenix dactylifera. Next base: position 7,965,080 of record NC_143195.1, on the reverse strand, counting down.
GAAGCGCGGAAGTGAAGTTGATTTCTGGATCTTCACTTGAGCTTGAGGACGTACGGCACGTGCCTCAACTGCAGAGGAATCTGATTTCTGTTGGACAGTTGGCGAGCCAGGGGTACAAGACTATTTTCACAGTTGATCAGTGGAAGATATCCAGGGGTTCGTTGATGGTGGCTAGTGGCAAGAAGGTTGGGACACTTTATATCGCCAACGGCACGGAAAACTTTATTGGAGTTGCTGCAGCAGATGTGGACGCCAAGTTATGGCATTGCAGACTTGGGCACATGAGTTATCAGGGACTGGAGGTGATGCACCAGTTGGGAAAGCTGCAGGGTCTCAGGAGTGTTGAGATGGACTTCTGTGAGGATTGTATTCTCGGAAAGCAGAAGCGTGTTTCATTCAACAAAGAAGGTAAACCTCGGAAGCAAGAAAAGCTAGATCTCGTGCACACGGATGTGTGGGGGCCTGCACCGGTTTCTTCCATTGGTGGATCTCAGTACTATGTTACTTTTATTGATGATGCTACCAGGAAGCTTTGGGTGTTCTTCTTGAAGCACAAGTCAGAGGTATTTGGGGTCTTTAGGAGATGGCAGGCAATGGTAGAACTCGAGACAGGAAGGAGGTTAAAACGCCTGAGATCAGACAACGGTGGTGAGTATTGTAGCAGAGAGTTTGAGGACTACTGTGCAGAAGCTGGGATCGTCAGGCAGAGGACAGTTCCAGGGACACCACAACAAAATGGAGTTGCTGAAAGGATGAACAGAACAATTAATGAGCGTGCCAGGAGTATGAGGATACATGCTGGATTGCCACAGTAGTTTTGGGCAGAAGCAGTTAACACTGCTGCCTACTTGATCAACAGAGGGCCATCAAAGAAACTTGAATTTGGAATTCCTGAGGAAGCATGGACAGCGAAGAAGATTGATTTGGCGCACTTACGAGTATTCGGTTGTACCAGTTATGTCCATGTTGATTCCAATCAAAGAAGCAAATTAGACGCCAAATCAAAGAAGTGCATTTTCGTTGGATACGGAGGTCAACAGTTTGGGTATCGTTTTTGGGATCCCGAACACAGGAAGATCATTCGTAGTAATGATGTGGTATTTAATGAGAAAATGCAGCAGAGCACTGAATCAGAAACAAAACCTGTTGAGCCGTGTTTTGTGGATCCTGAAGAGGAGTTTACAAATTCTGGTCAGAAGACTCAGTCAGAGCAAGAACCTGAGGTATTGGCACCCTCTCCACAACTAAGAAGGTCCACTCGTAGTACTCATGGGAAGCCTCCTCAAAGGTATGATGGGACTCTTAGTTATTTGCTGCTCACAGATAATGGCGAACCTGAATGCTTCACGGAGGCATTGGAGGTTGATACCAGGAAGGAGTGGGAGTTGGCCATGGATGATGAGATGGAGTCATTGGAGCAGAATCAAACGTGGAATTTGGTGGATCTGCCCAAGGGGAAGAAAGCACTGTCAAACAAATGGGTTTACAGGCTGAAGGAAGAGCAGAATGGGAAGAAACGGTACAAGGCCAGGCTGGTTGTAAAAGGATTTCAGCAGAGAGCAGGTATCGACTTCACGGAGATCTTTTCTCCTGTAGTCAAGATGAGTTCTATTCGGGCGGTGCTGAGCATGGTGGCAGTAGAGAATCTTCACTTAGAGCAGCTTGATGTGAAGACAGCTTTTCTTCACGGAGATCTCGATGAGGAGATATATATGCAGCAGCCGGAGGGATACATTGCAGCTGGCACGGGTGACTTGGTTTGCAAATTGAAGAAAAGCCTCTATGGTTTGAAATAGGCGCCCAGGCAATGGTATCTCAAGTTCGATAGTTACATGCTTGAGATAGGATACAGGAGATGTCAGGAGGATCACTGTTGCTACTTCCGGGACTTTGGTACATCTTATATTATCTTGCTATTATATGTTGATGACATGTTAGTTGCAGGAGCTAGCATGCATGAGATTGCAAAATTGAAGCTGAAGCTGTCAAGAAAATTTGCAATGAAGGATCTAGGAGCAGCGAAACAGATCCTTGGGATGCGGATCAGCAGAGATAGGTCTAAACATATCCTTAGACTATCTCAGGCGGAGTACATCAGCCGAGTACTCAAGAGATTCTGCATGGAGGATGCCAAACCTGTTGGCACACCACTAGGTGCCCACTTAAAGCTTTCAAAAGGACAAAGTCCGAAGACGCGGGTGGAGGAGCTCAATATGTCAAAAATCTCGTATGCATCGGCGGTGGGGAGCTTGATGTACGCTATGGTCTGTACGAGACCTGACATTGCTCAAGCAGTGGGAGTTGTGAGTCGCTTTATGAGCTGCCCAGGCTTGGAGCATTGGCGTGCGGTCAAATGGATACTGAGGTATCTGAGAGGCACGAAGCACATATCAATGTGCTATGGAGGTTCTGAGATCCGGTTACAGGGCTTTGTGGACTCAGACATGGCAGGGGACTTGGACGGCAGGAGGAGCACGATAGGGTACTTGTTCACCCTGGGCAGTGGAGCCGTCAGTTGGATTTTCAGGTTGCAACCAGTTGTTGCATTGTCGACTACGGAGGCGGAGTATGTGGCAGCCACAGAGGCGCAAGGAACTAATATGGCTTCAGGGCTTGATGAAGGAGCTTGGGAAGGAGCAGAAGGATTGCATGTTATATTCAGATAGTCAAAGTGCAATTCATCTGGCAAAGAATTCAGCTTTCCATTCAAGGACGAAGCATATTGACATACGGTACCACTTTGTGAGGTCATTGCTCGAGCAGGAACTCGTCAAGTTAGAGAAGATTCATACAAGTCAGAATCCTACAGATATGTTGACGAAGGTCGTCACGGTGGAGAAGCTGAGGAGTTGTTCAGCTTCTGCTGGTCTTCATGCTTGAAGACGTTGAGGAGGCATCGTACCTATCTCACTAGGATGATTCAGTTTCAGTGGGAGCACAGAGGAGAGCCAAGTAACAAGAGGATATACCCAAGGTCTCTAAGTGGGAGATTGTTGGGGTATGTGGAGACCATTGGTGATGAAGAGAATTAAAGGAGAATCAATTCTGCATAATTCTGTCTGGCGGACTGTCGGAGTCGACTCGAGCTACAGTCGAGTCGACTCGGGAACAGTCGAGTCGACCCAGGAGGAGAAAGGCCAGAAGACCGAGAAAACCATGTTTCTGTCTCGACTGTCAGAGTCGACTCGAGATACAGTCGAGTCAACTCGAAGCATCGTCGAGTCGAGTCGAGCTACAGTCGAGTCGACTCTAGATCGTGCCAGTTTTGTCCAGACGTGCCAGAGTCGGCTCGAACCACAGCCGAGTCGACTCGGGCTCGCGAAAAATCGTACGGACGATTTTCTTTTGGTGTTTTTGGTGGTGTTTCGACGGCTATGATCATCTGAAGGTCTTGAGACTATATATAGGACTCATGAGAGCCCTAGGAGGAGAGATATTTAAGGATAATTTTTGAGAGAGACTCTTGTTTTTGTGCGGCTAGGGTTCTAGAGAAGAAGAGGATTGGGATCCTACTTCTTGTGCAAAGGGAATTCTGTGTGAATCTCTTGTAGAGCGATCGCGTGTGATCGTTCGGGTGTGTGCTATCTCTGTAATCTGTTCATCCTAATTGAGATTTGGAGCGGTGGAGGACGTAGGCTACTTGTAGCCGAACCTCGTTACATCTTTGTGTTTGCTTTGCTATTTTCTTCCTATTTCTTCTTCTTTTGGTTTGATAATCCGCTGCGGTGCTCAAGTGTTTTACCCTATTGACACCACGGGGTAATCTTTTGCCCTTCGTAGCGAAAGCGAAGCGGTGATCCTTGAGTCCGGTGTCGAGGGAGCGAGAGAGTGCTTATCCGTTTGCTTCTCTCTTTGCTTGTCCGACGTTGGTGGTTGTACCGGTGTGAGTGGGTTCCGGTGCGGATCGCTGCCAACAGTTACTAAAGAGTTTTTGCTTATTTTTAGGTTTATACCCTAAACCTGCTCTATTGAATACAGCTCGTTGACTATTAAGTATCATCTCTAATTTTTCTGAGCTATATGTAAATTTTTCTACAATAGGCTTGTACTTTTCAAGTTCGAGTGTCAATTTTTGTTTTTCTGTTTTCATATTATTTAATTCTTTTGTGAGACTCTCTTTTAAGATATGTTTATTGTTTTTAAGTTCTACTATTTCTTTGTTCAGCCTTTCGTTATCTTTAGTTAAGGTATTATTCTTTTGAATTAAGATTTGATTGCTTGTCTTAAGTTCTGAATTTTTTTTGATAATAATATCTTTTTCTTTAACTAATGTATCATATTTTCGGAGGTGAGTTTGGTTAGTTAGTTTTAATTCTTTGTTTTTAAGGTTTATTGTCTTGTACTCGTCCATTAATTCATTGAAGGCATCATATAGTTCATCGAAAGTAAAATCTAAATGTGTTGCGGATGTTACCTCATTGTCGTTAGCCATAAAACACAGATTGGCCTTTTCTTCTTGTTCTTCATCTAATGATGATGATGATGTGTCGGAGTCCGATAGGGTGGAGACGAGGACTTTCTTCTTCTTGTACTTGCTCCCCTTCTTCAGCAAAGGACACTCAGCTCTAAAGTGCCCTGGCTTCTTACACTCATAACATCCAATCCCCTCATTTTCCCTTTCCTTACCTTTATCCTTGTGATAGGAACTTGAGGAGTCTCTTCTTTGATGTGAGGACTTCTTCCGGTTGATAAATCTTCTGAATTTCCTTACAAGGAAAGCCTCATCATCATCTCCCTCATTGTCTTCTTCTTCACTGCTACTACTGCAAGATAAGTCTTTGTTAGTAGAAACAGATTTTAATGCTATTACCTTTTTCTTGTGAGAAGACTCTTCTTCGCTGTGTTGTTTCATTGTGAGCTCGTGCGTCATTAGGGATCCAAGAAGTTCCTCAAGTGGAAGCTTGTTCAAGTCTTTGGCTTCTTGGATTGCCGTCACCTTGGCTTCCCATGACCTTGGTAGACAGTGAAGAATCTTTCTGACAAGTTCACTGTTAGTATAATTTTTGCCAAGGCTTTTTAGGCCATTGACAATGTCAGTAAACCTAGTGAACATGCAAGTGATTGTTTCATTAGAATCCATCTTAAATAACTCATACTTATGAACTAATATATTTATTTTGGATTCTTTGACTTGATTCGTGCCCTCATGGGTCACTTCAAGTCTATCCCAAATCTCTTTTGCAGAATTGCAAGTAGAGACTCTATTGAATTCATTTCTATCTAATGCACAGTAAAGCACATTCATTGCTTTGGCATTGAGTTGTGCCTTCCTAAAGTCATTGTCATCCCAATCTTTTTCAAGTTTGGGTACAGTGACACCCTCTACATAGGTGGATGGGATGTATGGTCCATTTAATATAATGGTCCACATCTCATAGTCTTGGACTTGGATAAATATTCTCATCCTAGCCTTCCAATATGAGTAGTCGGATACATTAAAGAATGGGGGTCTTTGGGTAGACTGGCCCTCAATGTGGGAAGATCCAAATGGGGTTGTCATTTTGATCTTTTACTCTTTGGGTAAAAAGAGTTCAGGCTCTGATACCACTTGTTGCCCAGGTAGACAACCCAAGAGGGGGGGGTGAATTGGGTTTTAAAATAATTTTTACAATTAAATGGTTTGTGAGATACTAATTAATCCTTTTTGCAAGTTGATTAATTAGATGCTATGTGCAGTGAACGAAATGAAAGTGAGAGAGACAAATGCAATCACAAACACAATGATTTTATAGTGGTTCGGAGCTAACCCTTGCTCCTACGTCCACTCCCCAAGCCTCACTTGGGAATTCACTATAACTCCTTGGATTACAGCCGGTTGTTTTACAAGCTCACAACCCAACTTGTTGTTTTACGAGGTCACAACGAACTCGGTCGGTTTTTCCAGGCTCACCGACTAGAACCGCCCGATTGTTTCTCCGGGATCACAATCGAACCCTTACACCGTTGGTTTCAACCTAGGCTCACCAACAAACCTATATACCCTTGATTCAATCCCCTGATTGAATCAAGTAAGAACCAAATGGAAAGAACAAAGACAAACAGAAAAATAGAGCTTCTAAAAAGCAGATATACAGCGATATATATAAGAGAAAAGTTAAGAGCCCTCAAACACATTTGAGATGAAGTAGAGAAGGGCTTCTTGAACTTTGGGTCTCCTCTTGAATGTCTGGAAGACTTGAAGGCAGGAGGAGACTTCTTTAATGCTGGGAAGAGTTGGTTGACTGGAGTTAATGGGCCTCTTCCTTCTTTTCTGTTGAAATCAGTTTGCAGATGAAGGATTCTTGTTTTCTTTTAGTGGAATGTTACTTCTCTGCTTTGCTACAGTCCTCTGTGGCTATTTAAGCCATTCCCCACGGAAACTAGCCGTTAGACACACTTTACTAGCCGTTCTGCACATTCTGCACATCCTGACAATATGTCCGTTGGGGTCGGAGTCGACTCGCGTGATCTGGAGTCGACTCGGCTGTAGCAGGAGTCGACTCATGCTTTTCTAAAGTCGGCTCGGCAACTGTTCCGGATTTGAATTAAAGTGAGCTTCTCGACTGGGAGTCGACTCGACTTAACCCGGAGTCGACTCGCCAAAATCTGAAGCTGACCTTGCACTTTTGGAGTCGGCTCATCCCAAGGAATCCATAGATGTATTCTTCAACTTGGCTCACTCGAGTCGACTCGTGAATTCTGGGAGTCGACTCGGCGCTCAGAGGCCGAACTCCCGATCTTCTGTCTTTTGGCTCGTGCAGTCTTGGAGTCAACTCGAACTGTTCCGGAGTCGACTCGGCTCTCAGTATCCGAAAAGCAGTCTTCTGTCTTTTTGGAGTAGCGCTGCCTTGGAGTCGACTCGAACTGTCTTGGAGTCGACTCGCGTCTCAGAGACAACAATACTGTCTTCTGTCTTTTTGGGGTCGCGCTGTCTCGGAGTCGACTCGGGATTTGCGGGAGTCGACTGGCCTCTCAGTGCCCGAAAGTTGGTCTCCGACTTTTGCCTTGTATAACACTGAGAGTCGACTCTCGCTTTCTTTGGAGTCGACCTGCCAACCATCGGAGTCGACTCGCGTTCCTCAGGAGTCGACTCGGCTCTCAGGGTCCAAAAACTGCTCTCTAACTTTTTGTCTGTAACTCCCTGGAGTCGACTCATACTGCTCTGAAGTCGACTCGGCTAGCATCGGAGTCGACTCGCGCTCTTCAGGAATCGACTCGCTGACAGGTTTTGAGTTGTATCTTTCTGCTCGTCTGTCTGTTCTCAATCGGAGTCGACTCGTAATGTTCCGGAGTCGACTCGAGCCTGTGCCAGTGCTTCTGATACGCTTGGAGTCGACTCGTAATATCCCGGAGTCGACTCGAGTCTCAGACTTTGGTTCATCTTGACTTCTCAACTTATCCAAAATATCTTGAACCAAAACCAGATGCACTTAACCATAAATTTATAAGATTTTCACTGAAATACTAGATTGAATTCATTAGTAATCATAAGATATACTCAAATGCTTTGAGCTCATCAAAATCAAATAGGGTTTTAATCAATCACTCCACATATGTATTGTCCCCTAGGATTACTCACTAGTTGGCTTGGAAGCTTTCCTTCCTCTCGCTTGTTCAGTGCATTAGCTAGTTGCCCCATTTGGGATTCTAGCTTGGCGATAGATTGCGTGTGAGAGTGCACCAATTGTGTAATGGTTTCCAAACCTTGAAGGGAGGTCAACACTTTCTCCTCAAAGGCTGTGTTTCTATGGGGTGGAGGAGGAGTGTGTTGAAATTGAGTCGAAGGACGGTAGGGATTAATATTCTGAAATGGTTGAAAGTTTTGGGAGTAAGGTTGGGAAGTATTGGGAGTCTGCTGCTTCCAAGAGAAGTTTGGATGGTTGCGCCATCCCGGGTTATAAGTAGTGGAATATGGATCATTACCCGGTCGGGACTGTGTTTGAGCAGCGTTGACTTGTTCTTGAACAAATTCAGGGAATTGAGCTGCCGAAAGGCATTCATGAATAGGGTGAGACGGGCTAGAACAAAGAGCACAGACTTGTGCTTGGGAAAAATTTGGAAGCTGTTCTCTAGACATTAGCTGGTCCAATTTGTGGGATAGTGCATCTACTTTCTCGGATAGACCTATGGACTGGCTAACTTCATATATGGTTCCTTTTCTTTGAGAATTCGGGGGTGCTTGACGAGCGGAGGAGGCATGGTGGAGGGAATTTTCATTAAGGTTCTCAAACAATTGCCATGCCTCATGGTCACTTTTAAGCATAAAAGTTCCCTCGCATGCGGCATCGATCATCTGACGGTTTCGTTCAGTCAATCCGTCATAGAAACATTGCACTAATTGCCATTTGGGTATTTGATGATGCGGGCATTTTTGGAGTAAGTCTCTAAATTTTTCCCAAGTTTTATGAAATTCCTCCCCGTCAGATTGGGAGAACCTCGTGATAGCACGCCTAAATTGGTTTGTTCTTCCTATGGAAAAATATTTCTTTAGAAATTCATGTTGCATTTGAGCCCAAGAGAGAATAGAATTGGCTTCTAATGAATGGAGCCATTGTTTAGCTCTATCCTTAAGGGAAAAAGGAAACAGCCTAAGTTTCAGAGCATCATCAGTGAAGTTCTGAATTTTGACAGTAGTGCAGATCTCAAGGAACTCATCCAAATGTTTATATGGGTCTTCATTGTTGAGTCCATAAAAAGAGGGAAGCATTTGGATGACACTAGACTTAATTTCAAAATGTGCAGCAGCGGTGGTATCAGGTAGTCGAATACAAGATGGAGAGGTATAAATAGAAGGAGTAAAGTACTCCTTTAGCAGTTTGGATTGCTCTTCAGCCATCTCGACAAGTGGTGTAGATCCTATGGTTCTATAGGTACGGATTTCGGCTCGAAGGGTCCTAATAGAACGCTCTATTTCAGAATCAAAAGGTACTAATTCAGGAGATCTGGAATGACACCCTAGCATACACTAATGCTTTTCTAATCAGTCAAGTGCGGTCAAGCATGCATTAAAAGAAAAAGACTTCAAATCCTTATGTTTGCCCAAAAATCACTAGACAGCTCCTAACTGGTTTGAAGAGGGCACCTAAGCCTCCAATCCGGTCTAATGAACTGAGTTGACCAGGTAAGCTCCCAGGTAAGTGGGGGGGTCACGATGCGTTGCAAAGGTCCCACTTAAAAACCACTTGCCTCGAACAGATGAACTGTCTCCCTTGGGACAAAGCTTGCCTAGACATCAACTGAGCCACAGAGCGAAATTGGTGCAACTTTCGGTGATCTTCGTCCTATTGAGCTCGAATGTTCCTAGGGACCAACGTCTAATTGATTTTAATTAATGTGATAGCTATGTGAGAATTGATTCACCTAATTTGGGCAAGAATCTGGTGATGAAATTCAATTCTTATCTTGTTGGGGTGATTGCCCTTACTATGTGCGGATTAATTGGTGTATGTGTATCAAGCATGCATTCATACTTTTGCTGAATTTAAAATCAAACAATCACCACACAAAGAAATTTAAATAAGAAAGGTTTAGATGTTACCAAAGGGAATTTCCCCAGCAATTTTTTTATTTTAAAGCAAACCTCTACAGTCTCCCTTTTCCAATAGTTTCTTTTTTGATCGCCCCAGATTTTCTCTTCGATTCCTGATCAAATAATACCAAACGAAAAACCCAAAAATTAGTAAGAGAGAAAAAAAGGATAAGTAAAGTAACAAAAATAGAAAATATTTTTATTATTATTTTTTTAGATATATATATAATTATTATTATTTTATTTTTATTTATTTTTTAAAAAAAAAACTTTTTATGAAAAGAAAAACAACTATGCTAGCAATCCCCGGCAACGGCGCCAAAAATTGACAGTCAACTTTAAAGACCACGCAATAGCACGTATCTGGTAGGATAGTGATTACGGGTATCGATCCACAGGGATTGGGGTACAGTTGTTTTTCTTTAAAATAAAAATATTTAAAAGAAAGAGTTTTGTGAAGAAAATTAAACTAAGAAATTTAATAAAGAAAATGCAATTAAAATGATATCAGTTTGAGGGAACTTAGGGCAAGGAATTCACCACTAACATCGGAACAAGGATTATTTATAATTTATTTCGTTCTTGGATTAACATGCAAATTGGCTACAAGCCTAATAAGCATTAGAATAGAAATTCACAAAAGTAATTTAGGCATAATCCATCTTCAGTTGGCATGAAATGTCTACCCTAGTCTAATGCGGTAGCACACCACATCTTCCTTAAGCATGGACTATCTTATATTTACCTAGTGATCATGAAGAACAGTTGTATAAACTTCACATTTAAAATCACAGAAATTAAATATGAGATGAAATAAAATATTCATTAGAAGCAAAATAAGGTTTATACAACTCCAAGAATAGAAATCAAAAATATAAAACCCTTGGCCCTTTGTTAGGTTTGCATCCAGCCCTAGTGAGGAGATCAGCCTTCCATGGAGTGGTAGACGGCAGCAGCAGCACAGCAGCAAGCTTCCATCTTCATATAAAAATCTTTTCCTTCCATCCCACTCTCTCTATTCTTTTCTCTCATTTTTTATTCTCTCATGGGATTCAGCTCACTCCCTCCCCTGTTTCCTCTTCTTCCCGTGGGAAGTCACCTTGAGAAGAACTGTGGAATCAAAGCCCCCGCTTGCTGATCCTTCGATAGGGAAGAAGGAGGAATGCCCCCTCTCATCAGAAATCCTTCCTTTATATAGGCAGCCATCTCTTTCTCCTCCTCAAAGATAAGGATGCATGGATTGAACTGATCTAGTCGTTGGAACAGGAAGCCGTTGGATTAGCTCGGTGAAGTGATCCGAAAATGTTGGAGATCTGATTCGGATCCTTGGAGAAAATCTACTTGCTGTTCTAGAACTTGGAGAGCACGCAGAAGAAGCCGATGTTGCAGTTCCACGGTTGCATGGGATAAGCTTGTGATCGATGGAGTTAACGATGGGAAGATTCGGTCCATATTTGATTCTAGATGTATGTCCTGAATGCAGGGGGGCTGGGAAGGACACTTACGTGGATGGTGTGCAGTGAGAAAGATCTTGGCTGTGCTTACGGCTAGGAAGGCACGGGAGGTTGGCTGGGATGTTTCATGCACACGTGAAAAAAAAGAACTTGTTTTAATGGCTGAATGCATGAACAGATTGAATGCGAATGGCTAAGATGTGATGCAGGGGAATTGGGATAAATGACTGAATCGAAATCTGAGAGGATCTAATTTGCAGAGTGCGTGCGATTTGGGTTCAGAAATTAATGAATTTGACTTGACCTGCATACATTAGATTCAATCAATAAAAATAATCAAACTTGAATTATTTCTAATGATGAAGGTAACACAAATTTTTAGTTGAATTTACAAAATATGTGAATTAAAATAATGATAAGTGCTATGAATAAGATATTAATTTATGCATTATTTAGCACTTATCAGAGCCATGTGGCAGAAGCGGCTCTCTTGCAGCTTAGACAAGATTTTGAAAGTGAATCCTAGGTTCTTCGGTATTAAGCATGCTGATTTTTTTTTTTTTTAAAACAATGGCTGAACCTGATCGGGTTGCCTACGTACCCCTTCATAAGGGAGATCAAGCCATACGTAGTTCTTTTTAAGTTTTAAAACGCAGCGGAAAAACCGAATTAAACAATTTAATTCATGCATGCTTACAAGATCAAATCTAGAAATCAGCACCTTAAGAACATATAGGATTATGCCGGAATCGTTTAAACAATTATGCTAAAACTTTTATGCCGTGTCCGATGTGGGCCCTATCGGGCCATGTTCATTATGGACCAACTCTAGGCCCTGTTAGGCCGTGCCTAGTAGTATTATTTCTGGATTTTGTTTAGCTCTAAAATTAACAAAGACTTAATTAAATTTAAACAGGTAAACCTGATCCGCCTATGTGAAGTAGTGGTTAAGTGAGAAGAGGTAAGTAACTTAATGCTTCAAAGTGCATTTTTCTAAATTATTTGGTAAAATAATTATTAGTGGATTAAATTTCAAAATATATTTTGTATTTAGTAAAATGGGTCTGGCATGTTAAATTTCATTTGAAAATTATGCTCTAAAATTCGTAAACTATGACAGGGCAATTTATGAAATCTATTTTTATATATATGCATTCTCAGCATGGCTATGATCTGTTCTATTCTGTTCTGGCCCCGCCAACAGGGATTATACGTTGGACCTGTCGACTTGCAATCTGTGAAAAACCGGTTTCGACACCGCGCCACCGATGATTATAATAGTGGATTTGGACACGGACTGCCAACGGTGGATAAATATAGTGGATTTGGCACTTTTGTGCAACACCAATCGCCATCGGTGGATAAATATAGTGAATTTGGCACTTTTGTGCAACACCGGCTGCCATCGGTGGATAAAAATAGTGGATTTGGCACCTTGTGCAACCCATGCCACTGGGTTACGTGGCCATAGCCTGTTTGTGTTGGAATTCTGGTATCAAAGTTTTTGTAAAAATGATAATAAGTTTCGAAAGAAAAATATGCTTACTTGTGATTTAAATTTTTAGTCATTATTTTATGTTTTGATTTATCATCTGATATGTTCTGACCCCACTTTGGGATATTTTGTTACTTACTGGTCTAGTATAGCTCATTATCTTGTTTTCTCTATTTTTTAGATCCAGAGGCTTGATCGCACGGGATTGGAGAGTGCGTTAGATTTTCCGACAATTCCTTCAGTTATTGGTATTTTAGTCAGATTAGCTTGGATATTTGAATTATATTGGTATATGTTATTCTAAAATTTTGTAAGACTATTTTTGAATAAATTTAAAAATTTATGTCATCCTTAAGCATCTGTATTTGCTTTGATATGATCTGATGCCTTGCACACCTATGCGGCCCGCCGTGCGGGCGTGCGGCATCTGTCGTGCCTCGGGCTCGGGGCGTGACAGAAGGTGACCGGAACACCAGATTCTTCCATCAATCGACGATCATCCGGAGGCAGAGAAATAGGATAAGAGCTGTTAGGGGAGATGATGGTCAGATTACAGAGGATCCTAATGCTATCAGGTGGGTCTTTGAGCAATTCTTTCGTACTAGATGGACGGATCAGGTGGAGAGTATGAGTCCGCAGGTCATGTAGCCCCCAGCGGTCGGATGTCAGAGGAGGAGAATGCAGTGTTGATTAGGCTGATCTCTGCCGAGGAGATCCAGGAGGCTTTCTAGTCCCTTGCTGAGGATAAGGCACCGGGTCCAGATGGTTTTCTCCTTATTTTCCTCAAAAGGTACTAGCCATTGATTAGATGGGATGTGGTGGAGGCCATTCAGCAGTTCTTTAGCATAGTTGCGATGCTAGCGGATTGGAAGAGGATATTTGTTACCTTGATTCCGAAGAGACAGGACGCCATAGAGTTGTGTCACTACCGGCCGATCAGTTTGTGCACCCCTTAATACAAAGGGTTTTGTGAGGTCTCTTTCCTTTGCCATACTAGTAAATGGCTCGTCTATACACTTCTTCGAGTCTTCGGTTGGGCTGCAGCAGGGGTTTCCACTCTATCCATTGCTCTTTATTCTATGCCCGGATGCACTATCCAAAGCCATTCGGCGTGTTGTGGAGACCCAAGTTTTGGAGGCATACAGACCTGGGATGGTGCCTATTCAGATATCGCACCTCCTATTTGTTGACAGTCGCTTCTGGTGTGGACTACAAGGCAGATAGCAAGGACCATCCGGAGTATTCTTGGGGATTACCGTGCAGCTTCCAGGTAGTGGGTTAATCTAGCCAAGTTGGCGATCAGCTTCAGCCCGAAGACCAAGCCACAAGCGAAGGCATTTATGAAAAAGATACTGGGAGACGGAGAGCAAAAGGACACTATGAGGTACTTGGGAGTCCCCATCATGGGGCATCGTCTCAGACATGATGACTGTGCTAATACAACCTCGAGGGATGGCAGATGGGCGCACTTTCTATGATGGGCAGAGTGACTTTAATGCAGTCGGTTCTCAATTCGATTCCAGTCTACCTGTTATCAAATACTATTGTGTCGGTGTCGCTTTTGAGGTCTCTGAAGCAGCTGTTTAGAAACTTTATTTGGGGCAGACAGGAGACCAGAAGGGGCATCCACTGGTGGCATAAGAGGTCATCTGCCAGTCGGTCAAACAGGGTGTCTTGGGGGTCCAGTCTTGATAGCAAGGCAGGAGGTTTTGGCGGCGAGACATATGGCCAGGTACATCCTGGAACTCGACAGCCTATGGAGTGCCCTATTGAGAGCCAAGTACGAACCTCACATGGAGGTTGCGGATTTTCAGGCTGGGCGTCGGTGCTCCTTCATTTGGAGGGAGATTTGTTTGTATGCAGCAATGGTGCTTGCTGCAGTCAGGTGAGCAGTTGGCGATGGTCAGTCCACTAGTGTATTGGAGGATAGCTAGATACTCGAGCAGCCGCTCTGTCGAGTGCCGACCCTAGTTGATTCAGCGAGGTTAGAGGGTTGCAAAGTTAGCGAGTTGATCGCCCCGGGGGGGAGCAGATGGATGAGACACTTATTAGGGAGGTCTTTGGGGGGCAGTTGGCCGAGAACATTTTGGCCATCCCATTTTCTATGGAGAAGACAACAAAATTTTTGGTTTAGGCAGCCACAGGTAGGTCTAAGGTGCAGGCCACGAATTTACAGGAGGTGATGGGAGGGGATGCTGTCAAGCAAATGGATGGTAGATGGATCTGGAGTACGCGTGTTCACCCCCGTGTAGCCTTGTTCCTATGGAAAGAGGCATGGGGTTGTTTACTGACCAGGAGCATATTGGCAAGGAGGGGAGTCAGTATCACCCGAGCTATGGTAGATGTCGTCATATGGAGGAGACCATCAGTCATGTTCTTCTTGAGTGCCCACAGGCAGCATACATTTGGAAGTGGGTTGCATTCCCCTTGCCTCAGGCCATTCAATCTGCTAACAATTTACTACACCAGATGAGAGTTGCCTTGTAGAGCCTGCAAACGATGGGGTGGAGAGTCACATGTGCTTACCTGGAGTATCATATATGGTTGGATAGGAACACACGGATCTTTGAAGACAGACGGGTGCCTTTGAGAAGTGTGGTAGGGAGAGCTCTTCTTCAGGCTGCTGAGGTCACCAAGGCTACCATGATGACCTCATCTAGGATGCGTAAGGACATCTAAGACCCCCTTTCTGCTGTTATAGTGCCCAGGATTGTCCTTGTCTCTTGGGTGCCCCCACCTTCTGACGATTTTAAGGTGAACTTCATTTGTAGCATCTCAGGCAATGGAGATAGAGCAGGTGTGGGTTTCGTGACCAGGAGTCATGACTCATGGCTGATTGCTGCATGAAGCCGAAACACTGCTAGATTGACAGCTATAAGGGCGGAGCTCAGGACAGCATGAGAAGGCATCACTTATGCGAGATGGGTGCTGAGAGCAAAGCGGATCCTTCTTGAGAAGGATGCTGCCATGGTGATCGGCTGGATACGAGGGGAGGGGTGGAGGGGATGAGACCCCTTTACTCTGCGACATCCATCGGATGGCAGAGCAGTGCAGTGCCTTCCAGGCTGTGCATATGTACCGGAAGACGAATAGGGCTTCAAGCTAGGTTGCCACCTATGTCGCCCAGCACTCCAAAGAGGTCTTCTAGGCACATCAGGGATTTTCTCCTCCACCGCTATTATATTTTCTCACTTTTGATTCTGTTGGCTGCATCTATACTGGAGTAGAGTGAACAATCGTTGTACCAAAAAAAAAAAAGTTTGTTGCATCTAACAAACCGTATCTTTTGAGCACTTACAACAAGAGAGGTAGTAAATTATTATGCAGTATCTAGGAAACATACGGTGTATGTCATTCTCGGTGCAAAAACATTCTTCATCAAATCAGTTGCTTCTAATTCTGATAGTGGTGTCACAACGTCCATCCTGCTCAAGTTTGCAAGAGTTGGAAGTATAGTTTAGAGAACTGCAGAATTTTTAATGAAGAGTAGGATTCTCATGACGCAACCTTAACTGAGTTGAGCCAAAAGTATTACCTTAGCCGGTAATAACAATTGGCTAGGAGATTTCAATTGGTTGCCCAGAACAAGCATGATGAGTACCGTCTCTGTACCTGGGGTACTGCACCCTGCCCTCGCATAAGATCCAACAACATCGTACATATAAACACATCCCTTCCTGGAACCAATAGTTCAAAGAATAAACACAATAATATGTGACATAGAGGTGTTTGTGTCACACACCAAACCCTCACCTGAGCGAAGCTTAGAGCGATCCCTGGAGATGATGTAAAGCCTATAACATGAACAAAATTTAATAACACCCAAAATTTAAATTTACACATAATTGCCACAATAAATTCAGCTAAATAACTCCATCATAGTAAAATAGTAAAACTTATTCAATTACAAAATTTTTAAAATTATTTATTTGGTATCAGAAAATAAAGTAGCTAACTAATGATTTTGTTGCTTAAACTTCATATCCAATCCATCCAAAATTAAGCATCCTACAATTTTGTAAGAAAAGTGAAGATGTGGTGCAAGCTTTATAACCGAGTAAGAATCTCCACACTCATACTAATATAGATATAGTAAATTTAAAATAAAGTTTGCAATAAACTATATTGAAATATAGGTAAAAATCATAAAATTTCAGCCTGCCAAAACTCGAATAAATCCATATATATACACATAAATGTAAATCATCAAATATCTCGTCTCATTCAAAGAAACTATATTACATATATCATCAATTTAAAAATTTTTGTCCAGTAGTGGTTTCATATATCCTGTCTTCCATTATTATCCTATTTTTTTATTAGAAATTATCTTTTCAGTTTGAACTATCTATGGTCACGCTTCAGCTCGTGACTGGCAAACCATAATCCCACATTTGGCCCATGGTTGCGAACCATAAACATACACTATGACTCATGGAAGCAAACCATAATGTCTCAATTCTGCCTATGACTGGCTATCCATAATACCAATGCTTCAGCCCACGGCAGCAAACCAAAGTGTCATGATCCAACCCATGACTAGTAATTCAAAATATGGCTAATCCAAATCTTTTGACACAACCATCTAATTATTCGATTTTCTTCTTGCCAAATAAAATAAATTTTATACTATATTTCTCGCCAACTCCAAGACAATAAGTATCATATTTGAAGCAACCAAAATCATCAATATTCGATACATGTAAACAGTAAAGAAATATATTTATATTAATATCATCCGATGCAAAACTAGAAATCATCATATACGATACATATACATATACATATATATATATATATATATATATATATATATATATATATATATATATATATATATATATATATATATATAGGTGATCATGTACAGGGATCCTTATCTCTACTGATGACCAAATCAAGCACAATGGGTACGAGCCCACACCTCAATATATGAACTAGGATGCATAGTACCTTGCACAATGCTTTCTTGCCCAAATGATCGGTCCCATGCAAAGCCAACCCTAATCATCAGAATAGTCATAGATGCCCACGTATGATGGAAAATTATGGAAAGATATGGAGAGTGATCATTACAAGATCGGTTCAAGACCCCTCCTAGGGTGCACAATACCGACCCAAGACTTCCCTTAGGATTAACTGAAATTCACGTAAGTACCTAAACCCTCCATTGGTTCATTAATCATATAAAGAGACAAAGAGTTAGAGTAGAAAGAGAAAGAAAGAAGAGAGATATTAGAGAGGAGAGCGAAAATGCTTAGCTTTGGATGGGTTGGGTATAGAGTTCGAGCACCAAAATTATTAGTTAGCAAGTTTATTTTTTGATATCAAATATAAAATTTTGTAAGTAAATAAGTTTTGCTATTTTACAATAGTGGAGTTATTTAGTTGGATATATTGTGACAATTATGTGTTAATTTAAACTTTTGGTGTTATTGAACTTTGTTCAGGCCTTGCATGATCTCTAGGACATCTCTCAAGGGTTCATGCAGTTGTATCACATCGTCGACCTAGGTAATGGGTTTAGAACATAAAAAAAAGTCGTATCAGAGCATAGATTTAAGATTATTGGGGATTGTGGCTGAAATAATCCATTGGAATTGGCATATAATGAGTATAGAAGGCTTGGACAATTTGTGTCTCCGATTATGATCAATGGGGTCCGATAAATTTTGGATCTTATTGAATTCAGTATAGAGTAATATTTTGGTTGGAAATTATATAGCAAACCTAGAAAATTGTGGTGGGTTAGATCATAATTGTACAGGAAAAGTATGGTGGATTGAGTCATTTTGAATCTGAACAAAAAATATTAACTCTAATTCGCAAGGTCTTATGAAAGAGGACTTGATTTACTTTTTCCAGCTAAGAAGGCTACTTAAGAGCTTGAGGATGAGATGAGGGATAAGCACCCTCAATGTTTGAAAGCCTCAGATAAGTTAATTTCGATGATGAAATTATTTTAAAGTGAGGGAAGAATGTAAGGACCTGATCTGTTGACCGGGCCGATTGTGGATGGGCCGCATGCATTTACGCATGATGCAGATAAGGAAAAAGAATCCTCACACGACTAAATATAAGTCAAAAGAGGACTCCCTAAGTCTGCCTCCTCTCCTAAGTCTAACAAAAAGAAAGTCCTAGGTCATGTTGAACTTCGTCCAAAACCTAGGGACTCTCTATAAATCTGATCCCCCTTCCATTCTAGGAACTCCATTGTTGTGATTTCCTCCCAATCACTTCCAATTTGCGAGTTCTTTGATCAAGACTTCCACGGATTCACATCGAGTTTTCTAACCCTGCCAGCTTGCATAACTCGCTGGAGTCGAGGTAAACGTTTAATCCCTCTTCTCCTTGCTTCTTCCAGTCTCTTAGGTTGCTTTCAACGGCCAATTTGAGTCGGCAGGGTGCTGGATTTTGTTGAAATATGCTTTCCCCTATTTCTAGCTATTCTCCTCTAACTTGGCCTTCATCTACTGCCAGCCACCACGGCTGCATGTTGCTGCCATCACAGCCTTCATTGTCGAAGGGTGAGCCCCGGAGGACATTTGCCGCTATCACCGATTGCCACGAGCTTCCTCCATCTGGTATGATATTGAGTGATAAAAACATGTGTATAAGCTCGTTTATTAGTGCTATTAGAGCTATGTATACTCTAAACAGCAAGCACAAATTCAACAGATGCACCCCTTTTTGTGCAAATTAAAGAAATAATTAACATGGCCAATGAACAAAGCAGAAGTACCGTACCTACTTAAATTTTAGTGTTAGAATATAAAATTTTGTCTTTGTACTGATATGAAGTAATCGCAAGCATTGATTGTCGTGTTGCAACTTATGATCGAATCTGGCCCAATCATTTGTTTTGGTAACATTAGACTCCTGTAGATAACTTCTGCATTTAGTACACATTCGCATATGAAGCAGCAGCTGCTACATTGCTGAACCAATACATTAGTAAGAGAGAACGGACAAATCTACTCCAAAAATCATATCTTGGTTTAACAATGCAACTTAGGATGATGGCTTGCAACAATCAAATAAACGATTACATCTTTCTATTAAAGATTTGGGATTGAGGACAGATGGAATTCCTAACAATCCTTTTCAGCATTCGACCTGAATTGGAATCTTTAATCATAGGTTCACCTAACAAGTTAAAAATCTTCGCTCTTCATTTTTCTCTAATATAATCACTTCTATTCCTCATCCTCGCAAAACCATATTCCCAACCCTAAGCCTAAACCGAGAGGAGAGACATCAGAAGAAAGAGCAATGAGTGAAAGAACCTTACCCCAAGAAGCAACTGCCAGGATCCATGGGAACTCACCAGCAGCCGATCAGCAACAAAGGGATGGTTAAATGAGAGGTTGACTATAAGAATAAAACTACTAGAGTATCCTTTCTGTCATCTTGAGACTAATACGATATCGGCAAAGCACGGAAAAGAATAGGATAGTTCAGATATCAAACATGAAAGTAAATTTTGACAGATCAAAGAAGGCTACCAAAGCATTCCTCATGGAAACATTGGAATAACAAAATGCAGAAAAAATATCTTTCCTCCTATCCCTGAAAAAATCAAGATAACGGGATTCATCTCGAATCTTTCTCAGACCAGAGAGCCTGTCAAATATTTCTCGCATGAACTAGGTAATGGACAAACCACTCACCCCACAAACCCCAGTAGAGGATAAACCGATCATCCAGACGCAAAAATTTCTGCAGAATACGTAAACGTAAACAATCTCTAGAACACCGTCAAAGTTAGAGGTCAATACAGGAAAACTACATGAATCAGCCGAAAACCAGTACCACCCATTCTCGATGGTGCTTTCGAACCCGCTTCCGAAGCAGCAGGAAATGCACGATTTGATCTACTCATGACAGAGGGCCCGTGCTACATTATTAATAGACAGTAACACTTCACTGGGCACCAATGTATTAATACTACCATGCCCTGCCCCAGCAGAGCATTGGAGGGACTGAAAGTATTCAGTGGTTCACCAAGAAACATTCTAGAGAAGAATGCCACAGATTCTCCTCAAGGGAAGCAACTGGATTGTATCACACATGCACTGTAAACTGTCACCAAGCACTTCACTGTTTTCTATAGTCAAGCACAAACTGGAATCATACAGGCAAATTCATTGATTACAACGACACAATCAACACCTGAAGTAGCCATATCCAAAATAAAATTCATAGAACGAAACATCAAACTTTCTGTTCTGCAGATATAACTGCAACGACAAAACAATGACTTATTTCTCTCGTCAGAACAAAACGACAAAGTTTGAGCAAAACAAGGGGCATCACACGATAAAGACAAAATTTATGCATGTTAAAAGCAAGCTATAGAAAAAGCCGTTAAATTCCTGGTAAGCTCTACACGTGCAGAAAACGTGCAGAAAACAGTGACATCTCTAATAAGGCTCTACAGGATCGCGGAACTTTGCTCCTGCATAGACTGCTGCAGCACCAAGCTCCTCCTCAATCCTGAGCAACTGTATCCACCAGAAACGAACAGTGAGTACAAACAGAACTTCACAATAATTTTAGGTTTGCCCGCTCCAAATCAGCTAGAATAGCTGAGCAAATTTATTTGTATTGCTTTGGTGGCACCAACAGCTCATAAGGTGACAAAATAGCCGGACAAAGAAACTGAAAATGCGCTAAGTTCAGAGTGTTATAAGTTAACCAGATCTTTCAATATTAAGATTAGCATTAAGATAATCTTGGTTTTGATTGCAAAATTAGTCTTTAGAGCCTTGTGATAAAGAGCTTGCCTGATTATACTTGCAAAGGCGTTCAGAACGGCATGGAGCTCCGGTCTTGATTTGGCCCTGTTTCAGAGGGTAGAATTAGCAGCATGAAGTTTGAAACCCATCTCAAAAAGAACAAAGAGAAATGAATCAGACAGAGACATACCGTGGCCAAACCAACTGCGAGGTCAGCAATGAAAGTATCCTCCGTTTCACCACTAAATACCAGAAAAATGAAAGTTAGCATCGAAATTAAAACTAACAAAAGTCAAATATATCTATAGTCTACCTTCGGTGGCTTGTCATTACGCCCCACCCAGCACATTTGGACATTTTCACAGCTTCAATGCTCTCAGTCACAGACCCTATCTGATTCACCTGCAGCACAAAGTGAAAAAAGAAACATATTCATCTCTGCAATTTTATCAACATAAATCATATAACTATCTAGAAATAAAAAATTTGTGAAAGGAAAATTTAACCATTTCAATCTATAGCCACAGACGAATTGAGATACTTTAATTTTACCTTCAAAAGGAGGGCATTGCATGTCTTTTCCTTAATTGCCTTGGCAACACGCTGCAGAAATATTTGAGAATAAATAAGAATTGTGACAAAGGAAGTTCTCTTCAAATGCTCCATCTAGTCAAATGATATTTACCGTTGGGTTGGTGACAAGAAGATCGTCTCCAACAATCTGCACCTGCCCTCCAATCTCCTCTGTCAATTTTGCATAGTGGGTCCAATCATCCTGATCAAATGGGTCTTCAATTGATACAATGGGATACTCGCTGACAAAGGACTTGTAAACATTTTTCAAACTATCTCCAGATATTTTCTGTGAACCATCATTGTTCTGCAGGAAAAAAATAATTACAATCATTTAATTTAGTGGTGGGCAAATTGTCAACGAATGACAAAGCAGCATAATATAACAATGAATGTTAGTTATCTCCAGGACAATCACAGAATTGTATGAAAAATCAATATCACAAAAAACAGAAGACAGGATTAAGCAAGCTCACCTCCTCCTTGAAATTCAAATCATATGTCTTATCCTTGTCACTGTAGAACTCTGAAGCAGCAACATCCATCCCGATCACAACCTGTCATAACAATCAAGTATGATGAAGACATTCATCCATCAAGTGCCCATGCTTTTGTGACAACTAACAAATTCACATAAACATAAAAATGCAAGGGATATATCTAAGGATAGCACATACTTTGCCAGTATATCCAGCCTTTGCTATAGCTGTCTTCAACAGCTCAAGACCTTCCTTGTTTTCCTGCAGTTTCATGAAAAGAAATAAATTATGATGAGACCTTCAAAGACCAGTCAACACTATTAGAAATGTCAGAAAGAAAATCATTAACACACACTTCTAAAGGCCAATCTGAACAGTATAGAAAAATTGTATTAAAGCAAGAAACAACAAGCAAAACATTCATAATAAGCCTTCTATTATACTTAACGTGGTTGAGACCAGATTTATTTCCAAAATGTGTTATTTCAGATTATAGAAATATCCCCCTCGAGAGGGGGGGGGGGGGGGGGGCTTTTTTGTTTTTTTTTTTTTGGGGGGGGGAGGGGGGGGGTGTCGGGAGAGGGGAAACAATCCCAACAATAAATTTATACCTACAAGAGTTACATGAAAGGTAGATGGTTAATGACTAATAAAGAGATTTCCTCCTAAAGCATTAAGAACATGTATCCCCCAGGAATTCTTTAGAATGTCCTGCAGAGGATGCACAGACAATCACAAAAGCCAAACTGACCAATCGAAAATGTCAGCATATTGCACTTAAGAAAGATGGAGCATAGAGAAATCTAGTCATACAATCTTTATGTTGGAACTGACATTAGGATGTGCACCTAAGTTTAAGATAAAGATAAATTAGGAGGATGTTTGGCTTTTTTTTTTTGTTTCCGAGGGGGGGGGGAGTGGGGTGGGCAATGCCCCATTTGGTTGAGAAGAGTCCCATTTCCATTCCAATTCCAGAAGAAATGGAAATGCCCCAATCCACCAAAACCCAATCCCTACTCTCCCTTAGCATTCAAATTCCATTCTGACTCCGACACCGACTCCAATCATGAACCAAACATATCAAGGGCATATGGCCATTTTGATTCCCATTCAATCCATTCCAATTTTGATTTCCATTCCGATTGCAAACCAAACATGCCCTGGATATATGCTAACCAATCAAACAATCAGACTCTTCTCTCATAGTCTAGAAAAGAAACAAAAATTAAGAACTAGATGACCCAGACAATTAATAATTTTCTTGTTACAACATACATTAGAAAATTGAGAAAATTGGGGCAAATTAGATTGTCATCTTCATAAGTGTGTTCAAGCATTTCACTTCTCAAAACATTTCAAGTCCCCAAAAAAATTAGAGACGCAACAAGAGCAAGTCCTTAAATTAAAGGTTCTAGTTTCCCAAATATTTGATTATGAGTTGCATTGTGATGATAACAATGTAAGTGTTGTTTCCATGTCTTACCAATCAAAAAACAAGGGGCTCCATATGCCTTTCAACAAGCAAGTGCTGTTTCCATGTGGAAGTGCACCTGCAGCTGAACTTTAGAGGTCAAAGGACACTTAAGGAACTCAAAATCTTGGCAACAGTACAAACTGTTACTGACAGATTACATAACTTAGCACCAAGTAGCACACAATTGTCCAGCATTCTTCTACCATCTTCTAAGGCCAATCAATGAGCTAAATGTAGAAGGCTAGAAGAATATCTACTTAACAAATGATGCTTAATAATAGGTAATAAATTTTACATTTAAAATAAATACTTAATTGCAAAGAAATGTACTACGAATCTGGAACAGACCTGAATGTTAGGAGCAAAACCACCTTCATCTCCAACATTAGTAGCATCCTGTCCATACTTTTTCTTAATGACAGCCTGAAAGCGGGATCAGTGAAAATCAGGCAACATTCTTAGAACTGAAGTCAAGAAGATATCAAATCAACTAATCTTTTACCTTCAAATGATGGTATACTTCTACACCCATCTTCATGGCTTCCTTGAATGAGCATGCCCCAACAGGAAGGATCATAAATTCCTGTTAGCATAACAACACTTAGATTGGCAGAATGAAAATAATGGTCAATAAAAATACAATTTCTGAACACAACTGGTCACCTGCATGGCCAGTTTGTTTCCCGCATGAGAACCCCCATTAATGACATTGAATGCAGGTACAGGCAACACTAAGTTCTTGTTTCCAGCAAGATTGGCAATATGCTGCATCAAAGGGGATAGAAGTCAGCTATATAATACATGACCTCATGTTCCTGAGAAAATAATCATTTCACCTCACAAACCTGGTAAAGAGGAATCTTCTTCACACTAGCTCCTGCTTTGCATAAGGCAAGTGAAACTGCCAATATGGCATTTGCACCAAGCTGAGGCAATAAAATCCAATAAAAATGATCAAACAACTTTACAGTCCAGGACATTGAGAGACAAGTAACAGACAATTATGACTGTGCTAGTAATGAAACCAGGTTCTAGCTAGCATGGTACCTTTTGTTTGCACCAACCCCACTCATTAGAGGTCCCATCAAGTTGCTGAACCATGAAAGTATCGATCTCAGCCTGTGCGGTGGGATCCTGCAAGGCATTATATTTGCAGTTTGTCAGTGGTCTGATAGTTCATAGCCTAGATTGCTCAATCAGCTTAAACAAATGACGAAAAACAAACATCAAACTGGAAAAGAAAATGTAGAGTACACCACATACCTTCCCAATCAATGCTGGTCCAATAATAGCGTTCACATTCTCAACAGCCTAAACCAGGAAAAATGCATATAAATTCAGCTAAGAATCTGCATACAACTATAATATTTGAATTGTAACATAAAAAGGTGTCAGATAAAACCAGAAAATAACCCTGTACAGCAAGCAGGTTTTCCTAAATGCAAATAAAGTCATAAAGATTTCATCTAAATTTATGTTCGAAATAGAAATCATATGAATGCTGCCATTTCTTGACCAGCCCCATCAAATGCTTGCTTAGAGGAACATTATCATTAGATAAATATGTAACCTTTTGACATGACATACACAAGTTGCAACATGTTATGAGAAGCTTCTAGCATTTAGCTTTATAACTAAATAACAGACTAAAAATATAGAATTGCAGAGCAAAATAAAATTGTCATCATAGGATAAGATGACAGCAAAGAAGTCTTCAAGGCGGCACACAAAAATTCAACACTGTATCTTTATATATTTTCCAAACATAGCAACAATACATAAGTTTAAAATTATCATTTACTTGACAGTCAATTTATAGTAGAAAAGGTCTTTATATATTTTTCCAAACATATTACTAATACGTAAGTTTTAAATTGTCATTTAATTGAAACTCAATTTTGTGGTAGAAAGGTTGGATGAAAATAAGGCAAAAGTTGATCACATGCATGATGCATCCTCCAAGTGATTCTACTTATGCACAGAAATCAGAGATTAAATGCCAACCGATAAACCAAATCACTAATGAATAAAGTCAGGAAGCTCTCTAAGTTATTTTTTTCAATAAAGTTAACCAGTGGATTCTGCACAGCATAAGCAATAAATGCGATGATGACTGTGCCTGCCACATGGTCAGATCCTACCTATGCTTTATTCCATAAATCTAGAGCAAACAACACTAAAGATTTAGAGCACTTTCTAAAGTCTAGTTTACATGGCCAACTAGAATTATCAAAATTCAGTATCATCTTGATTTTCATGGTTTGCGATTAAAGAAAGTGGCAGGTCTAGATGATAAAGCACTTTAGGTAATTGGATCATGATTGGACACTCATATCATGACATTGCTTACATTTAACTGGGATTTAGCAGAAAGGGAACAATCCACTAATGCAGTTATGATGTATCACCAAAGAAGAAGAAAACTCTGTAGTATGAAATGCCTGTTTTTAGCAACAAAAAAAAAAGAAGAAGAAAACTCTTAAATTGGACACCCCATATCATGATTTTGCTTATTTTTAACTGGGATTTAGCAGAAAGGGAACAATTCACTAATGCAGTTATGATGTATCACCAAAGAAGAAGAAAGCTCTTAAATTGCTGCAGCACTTCAAGCTCTTACCAAGATTCTCATCTCGTTAATATCACATATGATAAAACATATCAAAAAAGTAACACTAAATAAAATAGGAAAGAAAGAAAAACCCATAAAATTTTATGCGCATCATAATCACATTTGTTATAAATGAACCTAATCATATTGTACAATCTACTGGGCTCTAGAAAAAGAAAACAATTAATCCAGTAATACATCTAAGATTAAGGATGCAATTTGGTTCAACAACTAGAAGTTGTACGAACCTTAAGGACACCTTTCCCAAGGTAGTCTGATCCTCCATCTCTCAACTCCAAAGCTTCATATATACCTTGGTCACCAAAAATGTGCAATGAGTACACATGTAAGATAGCAACATCCAACTAAAACCAGTAATAAAGCGCTAAGACCAAAGTAACTAAATTTCTTCTTCACATACATTAAGAATATGATTCAAAAAGGAAATGGTGCTTCCAATGATGAGGTAAACAAGATCTCAAAATTTTGCTATCCAATCCATCATCACTAGCTTATTTCTCCGCGAGCATTTTTAAGGACATCATTTTTAATAAACTACGCCATACTCCTATCAAAATAAACTATGTCATACTAATTTCCTTATACTATAACCATCAGCTTATTTCTCCGTTAGGATTTTTGAAAAAGACACCACTTTTTATAACATATGTGATAATAATAACCTTATGATCAAATAAAGGATGAATATTTGGAAGAATAAATATCAAAAGTAGTTGCACAACGATTGGTAATAGAAATAAACAAACAAATAAAGCACCCCTAATAAGAGAATAAATGAAACTATTAAAAGAGTCACGTTAAATGATCAAAATACCTGTCGATGCTCCACTGGGAACAGCGGCCCTGGAGAAAGTTCCATCACTGAGACAACAATCCACCTGGAAAAAAATTTAGTAAGATCCAAAAATAGAGAGTTTACAAAATCTATGATCGATAAACACATCTTTTACAGAACTTAAAAAAAACAAACAAAAAAGAAACAAAAGTCATCAGATCCAACCAACAAACAAACACGAAACTTAAACAAGAAGAGATCGTCCGATCTGAATCCAGAAACCTAGCTTCGATCACAAGAACGAATCCAAAACCCCAGAAACCCTAACGATCGTGTCGGAGATTGAAACAGAAAGATCGGAGAAGAAAATGATCACCTCCACGGTGGGATTCCCACGGCTGTCAAAGATCTGGCGGGCCTTGATGCACTTGATCGTCGCCATGCGGGTAGCGATCGGGGGGGAAGAGAGAGGGCGAGCGAGCAAATCGCAAAACAGGCTATGGAACTGGGGGTAGGCGCTCAGGATTTCCACTGGGAAGCGGAGAAATGGAGGTCGATCCACTTTATAGCGAAGGTTTGCTATCGGCCCACCGGAAGTCCCCAAACCCGCCGTCGGATTCAGACAAAACAAGGAAACTTTAAAAGACTATTTCCCCAAAGGCTTCGTAACCCAGTGAAAGGAAAGAATGATGGAATCTCATCCCGGTTTATAATATTCCGGGTAGCATATCTGGGCTGTGTACCTGTACTAATAAAGGACCAAAGAAATGGACAGTCACGGAGCACTTGAGGTCGCATCACGTGGGACGCGGGGCGCCGCATCGGAGAGCGAATATTCGAGAATGGAACACCAGGGGTTCAGCCTCGACCGTCGGTTTAAGCATGCACGACGACTAGGAAATCAATTTAATTGTGTCCGTCTGATCGGCGGACCCTGAGGTTGCTGCCTTGCAGGATTTGCTGTTTTGCACAGAACGTAGGTAATGATGCAGGACCGGTAAGAACCTGCTACGTTGTCGATCCAGGGATACGGTGTGGGGCCATCTAATAATTCGTGCGGTACGGGCTTGAATGGCGAAGCTTTGGAAGACACAAACCAAAGACCTGATCCCATGGGCGGCGTCATGAGATGGCCATTCAATACTGGCGACTAATGAGACCGGTTTTGGTTGAATTCAGAGACTGGGAAACGAGAGGCTCGACGTCTTATACCGGGGCGGAGGGTCGTCAGCAATGTGTAAGCCCATTTGGTTGAGGATGATCTAGTATTAAAAATAAATTTTATATTAGATTGCTATATTTAGAATAAAAAATAGATAGAAAATAATCAAATAAAAAATGAATCATTTATCTATTTTTGAGAGTGAAAAAATAAATAAATACCACTCTAGTGGTATTTGATTTTCATGCTGGAATACAAAGTAGAGGTAATATAAAAATATCAACTCAATAGAAATACCCTCTTATATTATATTATATATTTAATATTAATTATATTAATATAGATTATGTCAACAGAGGTGTAAATGGGCCGGATCAAACTGGGTTATTAGTGACCCCGACCCAACTTGGTCCCTTTTTCGGGTTCTAATATTGGACCCAAACTCAATCAAATAGAATATTGGATCTGGTCGGATCGGATTTATGGCTAAAATTTTTAACTCATTAGGTCATTTGAGTCAAGTTGGCTCCATGTATAACTTGGTCCCAACCCAAAAAATTTGGATCCAAATCGGGTCTGGGACTTTCCATGTGTGGCTTCCGGCGGCTGTTTTTTAGAGAGCTTTGTCGGCCTTTATAAGAAGTAGAGGTGGGCAACGGGCCGTGCCGGGCCGGCCCGGCCCAGGCCCCCCGGGCCCAAAGACTAAACGGGCCGTGCCTGGCACGGCCCGTCCAGCACGGAAGGCCAGCCCGGCCCGGCCCCAGGCCCCTCTATTGGTGGGCCGGGCCGGGCACGGCACGCCACGGGCCGTGCCAGGCACGGCCCGCAACGTCTCCAAACGGGCCGTGCCTGGCATGGCCCGTAACGGCTCCAGACGGGCCGTGCCAGGCACGGCCCGTCTGGAGAGGGGGGAGGAAAATAGCCGTTTCCAACGGCTATTTTCGTGAAAATAACCCTTTTACCCCTCCCAACAGTCCAATAACGGCTGAATTGAGGGGTATTTTGGGAAAAAAATTTTGGGGCTTCTATAAATAGCCCATTCCTCCCTCATTCTCACCACACCAAACCTCTCATTCTCTCCTTCTCTACTGCTATTATTTCTCTCTTCTAAAGTGCTCTTCTAGCAATTTAATTTTTAGTTTGTTCAAGTGCTACACAAGAGGAGGTTCCTGTTGAGAAGAGAAGGTCGCTTCTGTTGAGAGCACAAGAGGAAGCTCGGAATCTCGGCTCTGCCTCTGCCCTCCGACCCTCTACTCAATTCCTCCTTGCGGTTAGTTTTTATTTTTTGAATTAATCGTAGATATGTCATCTTTTGAGGAAAGTCAGTTTGGCATTCCTGTTTCTGAGGGAGAAGAAACTAATCCCCAACCCCCTGTTCCTAGTTCCTCTAGAACTGGTGAACCGAGTGAAGGTCAAACCTCTTCTCGTAAGAGGACTAGTACTATATGGAATGAATTTGATAGAGTTATGGTTGAGGGAGTCTGGAAAGCTAAATGTAAAAAATGTGCCAAACTTTATAGTTGTAGTAGTAGTGGGGGAACAGGGCATTTAAAAAGACATCAAGAGAGTCATAGGATGCATGATTCTCATGCTCAAACTCAAAGTACCCTTAATATACAAGGGGGATTACTTGTAGGTAATTTTGCATATAATCATGAAAATCAAAGAAAAGCACTTGTAAAATGGATAGTTAAGGATGAATTACCTTTTAGTTTATGTGAATCTTTTAATTTTGAAGAATATGTTCAATTAAACCTACAACCTGCTTACAAGAGAACTAGTAGGCGTACATTTAGAAGAGTAGCTATGACCAATTTTTTAGCAATGAAACAAAATTTAATTGAAACACTTTCTACTTTAAATGTAAAAATTTCATTAACTTCTGATATTTGGTCAGCATCTGTAGGTAGTAATTGTTTTATTGCCATTACTGCTCATTATATTGATAATGATTGGCAATTAAATAAACGTATTCTTGCTTTTCGTGCTTTTGATTTTCCACATTCTGGGCAACAAATTTCAAATATAATTTATCAAACTGCATGTTCATATAATATTAATGATAAAATTATGTCTATTACTTTTGATAATGCATCTAATAATAATTCTGCTGTTGTATTATTAAAAGACTCATTGCATCCCATATTAGATGAAAATTTACTGCATATTAGATGTGCATGTCATATCTTAAATCTTTCTGTTCAAGCTGGCATGGGCATGATTCAAGATGTGATTTCAAAAATTAGAAATACAGTTTCTTTTATTCATACTTCTAGATCAAGACTTCAAGAATTTAAGGAATTATGCATAAATCATGGTAAACGTTTTAAAAAATTTAAACTTGATGTAATTACTCGTTGGAACTCCACATATAGCATGATACATGATGCATACCCATATAAAAATTTATTAAGTGCATATATTAATGATCGTGGATTAGGATTTACATTGACTGAAACTGATTGGAATAAAGAAAAAATTTTGGAAAATTTTTTGCTTAGTTTTTATAATGCTACCAATATTCTTTCTGGTATTTATTACCCTACTTCATGTTCATTTTTACAACAAGCATATATAATTAGTCAAAAATTTGCAGAACATAGATATGATGATGTTTTAATGCCTATTATTGACCTAATGGAATCTAAATGGAATGAGTATTGGGACAGGATATGTCCTATGCATAACTTAGCTGCTGTATTTGATCCTAGAGTTAAATTAAATGGCGTGCTAATTTTACTTAATGCATACTCTGAAAATATGAATCAAGATGCTGAATCTGCTAAAGATGAGGTAAAAAAACTTCTTTATGATATTTATGCTATATATGATGAAAAAATTCGTGGATCTAGAACACAAATACAAACCTCTATTTCTCCTTCTAGTAGTTCTCGTTCGTCATCTATTTTTTCATTCATTGCACAGAGAAGACACACACATGCTTCAAGTTCCTCTTCATCTTCTTCATCTTTAAGTAGTGAACTAGAATTTTATTTACGAAATGATCTTCATTCTGCATATGATGAAAATCAAATAGAGAATCTAGATGTATTATCTTGGTGGAAGAGTGTTAGAAATCAATATCCTGTTATGTCTGCAATTGCACGCGATATTTTAGCTGTGCCGATGTCCACAGTAGCATCGGAATCCGCTTTTAGTGCAGGTCGGCGTGTTCTTGACGAAAAGAGAAGTAGGATGACGGGCGAAACGGTGGAGATGCTTCTCTGCTTCAAGGATTGGCTGGATGCTGAGGCAAGACTTCAAGATAAAGGTGGACATAATACAACATCCTCTGATGATGATGATACAAACACTACTGAAGACTGAAGACTGAAGAGTGAATACTGATTCACTGAATCACTGATGATTAGTAAGATTTCTTAATTTTTTATAATTGTACATTTTTATTGTATTCTGGAGGTCAGACCAAGGTCCAAATCTCGGCCCTTTCTTAGTTTCTTATTGTATTCTAGAGGTCAGACCAAGGTCCAAACCTCCCTTCATGTACCATTTTGATTTAAATTAATAAACTGGTAGGGGTCTATGCCAAACCCCCCACCATTAAGGTGGCTTTATATTCATAAATCATAAATTCTTAGTGTTCAATATTTATTAATTTATTAAAAAAATTTATGAAGCATTAATTTTTATCGGGCCGAGCCGGGCCCAGGCCCGGACCGTGCCAGGCCCGCGTGCCAGCCCGGCCCAGGCCCTTATGGGCCGTGCCGTGCTGGCCCGCGGGCCGTGCCGTGCTTGGCCCGTGGGCCTAGACCGGGCCGTGCCGGCCCAGGCCCGAAGCGGGCCGTGCCAGGCACGGCCCGCTGGCCAGGACCCTCTAGCCCAGCACGGCCCTCTCAAAGGGGCCGTGCCGTGCCGGGCCGTGGGCGGCCCGGCCCAGTGCCCATCTCTAATAAGAAGTACGCAACTCCTATCCAAAATAGTGTTCCTACGGCTACAATTAAACCATCTGCCTCCTTTGACTGGAGGTCAATAGCGGCGGCCAAATCGATAGTCCTTGAGGGGATCTCTTACAGTTGACGCGAGCTTCGTCTATGGTAGGAGCGTATATACCGGTGAAAACCTAGGCCCTCCCCTACTAACTGGAAGTATTGAATTCAAGAGCACGACGAGAAAACTGGCTTCAAAGACACATTCGCTCGCTTAGTCCAGTCGACTACTGGAAAAGCGAACTTTTGTTCTGCAATTATAGGGGCATACCTTACCATTTGAAGGCCGCTGAACGATCGATACAATGTTTAGGGCTGAGATCGGAATCGAGAAAGGAGGTTTTCTTGGTCAGACTGTGGGCTATTTTAGGCACCCACCCTCGTCGAACTGAACGTCTAACCTTCCCGCATTTGAAGACAGACTAATGTTTAACATAACGAAATCATTGGTTTCAGAGTCCACTGTCTTTGTTGTCTCAATGAACAAACACATTTCCTAGAACAACAAATCCCCTTTGGATCGGATTCAGGTCAGATCCATGTACTCGTTTTGCAATGAATAAAAACTAAAGAAAGCAAGTTGTACAAGACCGAAAGTGCCTAAACAATAATGATCGATGCCATTATAAACCAACCTACAAATGATAAGCTCAACTTTGTTAGCTACAAGAAAAATTTTATGTTTATGTATACAATACATTTTTTTTAGTAGAAAAGAATTACATCTGTGCTAATCATTTTTACTTAGCAGTGATATTCCCAAATTTGCTAGAATACATCTACTACTATTTTTTCTAAACATACTATTAGAAAAGCATATATGAGCTAATATGAGGAATATAGTTTTGATAATGATATATGATAAAGTTTAACAGCTGCAAATGACTCATCATGAACCCATCTTCTTCCATATAGCAAAGTTATATTCTATTTTGCCTTCATTAGTCTGAACTTCCTTCTTAGAGGAACAATGTTCCTATTTAATGCAACCAACCTAAGCCTTAATATAAAATTTATATCATTTGATAGCACACAAAAATAGTCTCTTCTATTTCTCTCATCCTCAAATACAAGAAGAGATTAGAGGAATGTGGAGTTAAAGAGCCTTAAGCACCACTACGGGCCCTAATAATGTACTAGGTTCGGGTCGGGCCATAGGGTAGAAAACCCAAAACCAAATATCAAATGGGTTGGATCGAGTCGGATCAGGTCAGAATTTAGAAAACTTAGACTTAATCTGAAAAATGGAATGAGTTCAATTTTAGAACCCTACCCGGCCCCACCGATCCTTTAAATAAAGTCGGATTGGGTTTAAAGGAGTCGGATCAGATTGGGTCATGGGTCAATCTAACCCATTTGCAGCCTTATATATTAATGTTATGTTAATATATTATAAATATATTAATATATTTATTAATAAATATTATTTACTAATAAATAATTAACTTATATTTATTAATTATGAGTAAATCTAACATAGTATTTACTAATAATTAATATATCTATTTATATACCAAAACATACCAAAATTTATTTATAACAAGAAATATATTTTCTAATATATAATTAATTTAAGAATATTTATTAACTCATGTAGATATATTTTAATATTCGAAATAGCAAATATAATAGGGTTTATGCAAGTGGGTCATAAATGGCCAACAAATGGACTGAGAAAACTTGTTATTATTTAAAGATATTATTAGAAATTTAGAAATATTTTTGCACAAGATTTCCTCTAACCAAAAATAGTAGTTTTTTTGATGTTATTTTTTTGAGTAATTTTAACAAAAATCAAATGTGGTAAAATTTATTTTCCTCCACAATTATTTTGCTAGATAAATGATTCTCAAAAACCATTAGATTACCTTGTAATCTCCAATATCTCAACCATACAAACCCTAAAAAATGGATTTTTTTTTTGCTACAACGGATGGCTCATATACATCTAGTGTGAAGACATCTAAAAAAGTCAAAAGACAATAAGTCTCAGAATGTTTTAGACAACTCCCTCTTCCCCACCTATAGGGCCCCTTTAGAATGGTCGACCACAAATGAAGCCACCCAATCTATAGCTTCATTAGCCTCTTTATATACATACTTGGCATGGAAGACAACATCTCTACTCCCTATAGCCCAAATATCCTAAAGCAAAGGGTGGCACGCACCCACGCCACCGATGCTCCCCAGATCCAACCAATCGCCATGATCGAGTCACAATCAGGCACGTCTGCGTTGGCCTGCAGAACAAGCCAGGCTTGACATATACCAGCCCAAGCCGCCCTCAGCTCCGCCTTCAAAACAAAGATGTCGAAGATCTAGCATCCGCCAGCAACAACCATCCTTGGAATTTAGGCCTCTGATTACAAAAGTTGCACCACCTCTCCTGCCACCGTCTAGCATGCATCCATCAAAGTTGACCTTAAGGAAGCATGGGGGTGGGAGCTCCTAAGTGAAAATACCGTTCGTGGCGCTACAAAAGCAAATGTAAAGCTCCAGATGCCCCAAGTTATCAAAGACCCGTCCAATGAACATTAATGGGTAATCTTCGCTGCCTATGCATGAGCCCGCTTTACGACGAACCTCGGTCTTGGGCTACTCTCTCCAAATGCACAAGCATTTCTGGCTAGCTAGATATGGTAAATGGTATAAGTCACCACTATGGCCACCTGCCGAGTCGGAGGGGCAATGGTCTACCGCCTGAGCGCCCACAAGAAGGAGCCCAAGGGACACCAAGCCTCCGATGGGATATCAGCGAGCCTCCAAACCCTCCTAGCTCGCTCGCACTGAAATAGAGCATGGTCCACAGTCTTATCTAACTGACACCTAGGGCAGTGAGGTTGGATGCCCAGTCCCTGCCTACTCAGCACCGATCTTGTTGGCAGCGAGCCCTAAACCACCTTCCAAAGGAACAGGGCCACCCTTGGTTGAAGGCCGAACCTCCAAATCTAGGCACAGTCCTATCTCGGGTGCCGCTCACTCTGAAAGAGGCAATAGATATCTCCCACTTTGACTCGAGGCTACAGGATGTATTCCAAACCCTCACATTTGGACTAGCACATATGTAACTAGCAGTGACCGGACTCTCTCAATGAGATACTCTCTAAACAGATGGCCAATCCGACTAGTATCCCACTCTAACCCCTCAAAGCGGAGAAGATTGCAAACTCGAAGTCCGCCCGCGACTTCAACATTGACCATGGTTGGCCAGAGCCTCATCGAAAGAGTATCCACCCAAGGGTCCTCCACCACATCTACACTGCACCTATTGCCGATCGGCCATTTGGAGTTAGCCAAGGCAGTAGGCACATACCTGCAAATCTTTCATCAGAGGAAGTATCTCCGGCCACTTTGAGCTGCCTTACCCATCATCCCTGGTCCTACCTAGTAGTTATCACCTGACTTCAAAAGCACTGCGGCTCAAGAACAAATCTCACAACATGCCGAGCAATCAGCGCCTCTCTTCTCAAAAGAAGAGATTGAAGACCTAGCCCTTCCTCGCGAGTCGGCTGATGGATCATCTTCTATGCCAGTGACCATCGCAATGGGAGCCTCAGAGAAGGTCTTGGAGGGACAATATTGCTGGACATGAGATAAACCGGCATAATTCAGATCTCACCTTGGATTCAGTGACGTCTTCCTTTGACTGTGGATTTGATTCCTTCCCGTAGAAAAGTCTTTGCGTTTGATTCCTCCAGCAAGTTGGAAACTGCCACGTGAATTCCCCTGTAGATTGTGGTACAATAATGTGACTGTACCTTAGCTTTCACAACAAGAAGCCTTTTATATTGGAGCTGGGAGGAAAGGAAGAAGGCTTCCCTCGTACACCTCAGTTGGGAAGGTATTTATAGGGCCCAAAACCTCAACTCAGAGACTCATCTCGTTACAAACAACTTCAGCTCGTTAGTCCTATCATTACCAAATTCTGGAAACAATGCTGTATTCCACCGTGGAGTTGATCTCTCAGCCAGCTCTCAGCTCGCTCCTTGCCTTCTGCATCTGCCATCTGATCATAGCCGTTCTCTTGCTGAGTAGCAGCGGCGGCGTCGCCAAGTCCAGCCCATCGCCGATAGAAGATGGAAGTTTGCACGAGCCGATGGATATCACAGAAGAAGACCATGGCAAAGAAATGGGAGGAGATGATGAGGTGTCAAATGGTGTTAATGGGGAAGATGATGAATTGAAGAAAAGAGTGGAGGAATTTATCGAAAGGATGAATAGAGTATGGAGAGAAGAGAGGGAGATGCTCCGACCCATTTCATTGGATAAAAGTGGGAGCAGAATTATTAGTTTTTGTAATTAACCATAATAGCTAAGCTCCTGTTTCCGAGTTAAATATTAATGGAGAGGGAGAAAAAGAGAGAGTGAGCATCTTAATTTCTATATTGAAATAAGGAATTTTAAATTTTAAAATATTTCAACTAATTGCATCTATCATTTTTTTTCCTACGATATTCTTCACTTAAACCAAATATCTTTTGACTCCACTAATAGTAAACAACTGGTGTTGTGAATTCTAATTTTATTAAAAATTCTGATACGCATGTGAGTCACCACGTCGTTACGTCAAGCATGTACAGGCAAGCCGAGTTAGCAAAAAGATCTCAGGCTTCTTGGCACTCATTTGGTTGCAGATTAAGGGCTATGTTGCACTGAGAAAGGGGTATGTTAACCCTCGAGCAAGAAGGTGGAGTTTTCAATTTGCTGCTGAGAACTGATGCACCAAACCCCTACTAGGTTCTCGATGAACCTCACAATATACAAGGGGTGCCATAATCTCATAGGGTTGGATGCCAAAGTCATCAAAAAGATTGTTGTTGAATATTGTGCTCGATTCCACGACTGTCGAACCACTCTGTTCTTGCAAGTAATATCAGTTAACAGGTTTTTCTAAAAGACAGCCTTAGCTCAAACATCAATGAGAACAGGTGACACATCAAAGTTCAATAGAGTAACAATCATTTCAGTTACACAGAGTGAAATTTTACTGAAACAAGCAAAGATTTGGCTCCAGCTTAACTGATTAAAAACCAAGTGTTGCATATTAGAATAAAGGAAATCATCAAAGCTAGACAGTACTGGATGATACAATCACATGAATTGCTAATCAAGTACGAGCCCTATGAAACAAACAGCTATTTGATTCTACTGTTGGAAAATGTAGATTACTGAGCTTACAGGATAAATTAGGCACAAGTGCGAGAGCTCCAGTAACCCCAATGCAGTATCTGTTATGCCCTGAAGCAACCAACATTAACGTGTGCCAAGTTCTGATCAGTTGGAAGCCCCCAAGGTCAGCAATGTATGATGCCTCAAGTGAATTCACTCTCCAGGTTAGGATGCATTGATATCAGCAGGGAAGTTCCTGGTGTCATCAGGTACTGAGGGTGGAGAGGAAGACCAAGTTTTGCCTCTGAAGGAGGTAGTTGCATGAGTTGTCTTCGGCATTGCTGAAGTGCTAGTCCCTTGGTCACCACTGTAAGCCTCCTCTGCACGCGAGCAGGGAATCTGGACAGTAGCTGACGGAAAAGAGACTGATGTAGTCTCTAACTTTGGCTTCTTGCTCTTCTGCTCCATCAGGTAGCCTGGCAAAAAACTGCCCACTACAATCTATTGTAGGATAGCAGAAGGAAAACCAATCATTCATTTGAATTAAATTGTTGCTAGACCGCGAGATGTAACTTTAAGTTACAGAGGCTTTTGAAAGACCAAAATATAACTGAAACCAGAATCTCAATTTCCAAATTATATTAGCTAATTGATATGTTGTGCAATTAAGTGGAATTGAATATACTGTTATATGCCAATAAGATTCTGTTGCACCCTGCAAACGTTTTGTGATTCCAAATTTATATACGACCGATGAACAGGAAGACATGTACAGAAATGAAAAAATATATATATTACCTACATGGCTGTATAAAATTCCACATAACTACACATGATTTTTCATTTCTCTAAATGCTGATTTGTAAGTTACTGAGAAAGCACTCTTAGACTCAACGGAAGGTAGAGCAAACAGTTTTGATTTACACATAAACCAAGCATCAAATTGCACTGAAAGAAGGGCAGAGAAAAAGTAAATAAGGAGATGCCTCCTGAATGGTAAAGCAGTAAGATTTTATAGCATGGAGATCTGGAATGTGTGAAGAAAAAGTATTACCTGCACAGGACTGGCAGCTACCATCAGACCAGCAACTCCTCCCCCAACAACTCGACCATCTGGGCTTGCCAAAGAAACACTCATGCCGCCTGATCGACTTCTTGTCCCTCCATTCTCATTTGGCATAAATGATCCAGATAAGGAGAGTAATTCAAACAGGCCCTAAAAATCAATCCAGTGAATGTGTAACACATTAGGGGCTGTTTAGATAATGCCTATGGGATTTCTATGGGATTAGGAATAGAATTTTAGATATAAAGCACATCAACACCTGACTGGCTCATATCAACTGGACCTTCCCAGCCCATTCCCGCTGGGTGAACATAAAGACCTTCTCAGGTCTTTAGTTTTTTTACTACAGTTTTAGGGCCTCTCCCAAACCTCTGGTGCTCTCTCCCAGTCTCACTCTTGCCCCCTCCCCCTTCCCTCTGATGGGGTTTTTCTAATATCATGTATCCAACCAGATTTCATGGGATTCTCCAAACACGCCCTTAATAGGCAATAAAATCTACAGAACTAAATCGTAGCATAACAGCAGAAGACTGATGAATATTGAAAGATAATATTATCATGAATATATAATAAAAGTATGCCGGAAATCTCAGATTTGAAATAGTAGACAGGTTAATATTGATTACATATTGTATACTGGGAAGAAAAAAAAAGAAAAAAAAATATATACATGCACATACATATATATATATATGTATATATACACACACACATACATATACGTATGGGTATACATACATATATGTGTGCATATGTGTGTGTGTGTGTGGATATATATAGACACATACATATATGTGTTTCTGAGGCCTCTACATAACCCTACTTATTCAGATATTGAAATTAACAAACTAATAATTCCTTAGAGAAAAACAAAATAACAGAAACAGAAGAATTCATGTAACCAAGAGATTCAATAGAGTTCATGTAACCATAAACATCAAGCTTTACATCTCTATGGAATTGGCCGTTAGTCTCTGAATATATATATGAGTTTTTTGCATGAATACCCTTCTGAATATCGGATTTTGCATGCATACCCTTCCAAAATTAATATTTGTATGTATATCCTCTCAAAACACTTGTTTTGCTATTCTACCCTTTTTTTATTTTTGTTTTTGCATATGTACCCATGCTATCTAACAATGCTAAAAAATTAACGGTTTTAAATTAAAATGATTAAAATACCTTTAATTGGTAGACATGCAAATAGATCGCGATCCCGATAGCAAGAGAAAAAGATAAGGACAATAGCATAATTTTAAAATTTTATTTTATTTTTAATTAATATAAATATAATTTTTCTTAACACCGTTAGAACAACCATTATATTAGGGGCATTTGTACAATAATAAAGTTTTACGAGGGTATACATGCAAATATAAATTTTGGAAGCATATTCATACAAAATCCGATATTTAGAAGGATATCCATGCAGAAAACCCTACATATATATATATGTGTGTGTGTGTGTGTCTATATATAAGTATATATATATATATATATATGTATATATATATATATGTGCGTGTGTGTGTATATATGTATATATATGTGTGTGTGTGTGTGTGTATCTATGTATATATATATATATATATATCTATGTAGATATATATATATCTATGTATATATATATCTATGTACATATATATATATATATATATATATATATGTATGTATGTATATATATATATATATATCTATGTACATATATATATATATATATATATGTATGTATGTATATATATACATATATATATATATATACATACATATAGATATATATATATATGCATGTATGTATGTATATATATGTATGCATGTATGTATGTATGTATATATATGTATGCATGTATGTATGTATGTATGTATATATATGTATGCATGTATGTATGTATGTATATATATGTATGTTGTCAGCGCCCACGCCGGAACCCACTCACACCGGCGCCGCCACCGACGTCGGACAAGCAAAGAGAGAAACAAACGGATAAGCACTCTCTCGCTCCCTCGACACCGGACTCAAGGATCACCACTTCGCTTCCGCTGCGAAGGGCAAAAGATTACCCCTGGTATCAATAGGGTAAAACACTTGAGCACCGCAACGGATTATCAGACCAAAGGAAGAAGAAAGAAGAAAATAGCAAAGCAAACACAAAGATGTAACGAGGTTCGGCTACAAGTAGCCTACGTCCTCCACCGCTCCAAATCTCAATTAGGATGATCTGATTACAGAGATAGCACACACCCGAATGATCACAAGCGATCGCTCTTCAAGAGATTCACACAGAATTCCCTTTGCACAAGAAGTAGGATCCCAATCCTCTTCTTCTCTAGAACCCTAGCCTCACAAAACAAGAGTCTCTCTCAAATATACGGCAATCTCTATACCCTAGGGCTCTCATGAGTCCTATATATAGTCTCAAGACCTTCAGATGATCATAGCCGTCGAAACGCCAACAAAACACCAAAAGAAAACTCATCCGTATGATTTTCCGCGAGCTCGAGTCGACTCGACTTTAGTTCGAGTCGACTCGGGCACGTCTGGACAACTTTCAGTATGACTGGCACGATCTCGGGTCGACTCGACTGTTCCCGAGTCGACTTGACTGTAGCTCGAGTCGACTCCGACAGTCCGCCAGACAGAACTATGCAGAATTAATTCTCCTTCAATTCTCTTCATCACCAATGGTCTCCACATACCCCAACAATCTCCCACTTGGAGACCTTGGGTATATCCTCTTGTTACTTGGTTCTCCTCTGTGCTCCCGCTGAAACTGGATCATCCTAGTGAAATCGGTACGATGCCTCCTCAACGTCTTCAAGCATGAAGACCAGCAGAAGCTGAACAACTCCTCAGCTTCTCCACCGTGACGACCTTCGTCAACATATCTGCAGGATTCTGACTTGTATGAATTTTCTCCAACTTGACGAGTCCCTGCTCGAGCAATGACCTCACGAAGTGGTACCGTATGTCAATATGCTTCGTCCTTGAATGGAAAGCTGAATTCTTCGCCAGATGAATTGCACTTTGACTATCTGAATATAACATGCAATCCTTCTGCTCCTTCCCAAGCTCCTTCATCAAGCCTTGAAGCCATATTAGTTCCTTGCACGCCTCTGTGGCTGCCACATACTCCGCCTCCGTAGTCGACAATGCAACAACTGGTTGCAACCTGAAAATCCAACTGACGGCTCCACTGCCCAAGGTGAACAAGTACCCTGTCGTGCTCCTTCTTCCGTCCAAGTCCCCTGCCATGTCTGAGTCCACAGAGCCCTGTAACTGGATCTCAGAACCTCCATAGCACAATGACATGTGCTCAGTGCCTCTCAGATACCTCAGTATCCATTTGACCGCGCGCCAATGCTCCAAGCCTGGGCAGCTCATAAAGCGACTCACAACTCCCACTGCTTGAGCAATGTCTGGTCTCGTACACACCATAGCGTACATCAAGCTCCCCACTGCCGATGCATACGGGATTTTTGACATATTGAGCTCCTCCACCCGTGTCTTCGGACTTTGCCCTTTTGAAAGCTTAAAGTGGGCACCCAGCGGTGTGCCAACAGGTTTGGCACTCTCCATGCAGAATCTCCTGAGTACTCGGCTGATGTACTTCGCCTGAGATAGTCTGAGGATATGTTTAGACCTATCTCTGCTGATCCGCATCCCAAGGATCTGTTTCGCTGCTCCTAGATCCTTCATTACAAATTTTCTTGACAGCTTCAGCTTCAATTTTGCAATCTCATGCATGCTAGCTCCTGCAACTAATACAATAGCAAGATAATGTAAGATGTACCGAAGTCCCGGAAGTAGCAACAGTGATCCTCCTGACATCTCCTGTATCCTATCTCAAGCATGTAACTATCGAACTTGAGATACCATTGTCTGGGTGCCTGTTTCAAACCATAGAGGCTTTTCTTCAATTTGCAAACCAAGTCACCCGTGCCAGCTGCAATGTATCCCTCCGGCTGCTGCATATATATCTCCTCATCGAGATCTCCGTGGAGAAAGGCCGTCTTCACATCAAGCTGCTCTAAGTGAAGATCCTCTACTGCCACCATACTCAGCACCGCTCGAATAGAACTCATCTTAACTACAGGAGAAAAAATCTCTGTGAAGTCGATACCTACTCTCTGCTGAAATCCTTTTACAACCAGTCTGGCCTTGTACCGCTTCTTTCCACCCTGCTCTTCCTTCAGCCTGTAAACCCATTTGTTTGACAGTGCTTTCTTCCCCTTGG
Source organism: Phoenix dactylifera (assembly GCF_051530095.1). Lineage (NCBI taxonomy): Eukaryota > Viridiplantae > Streptophyta > Magnoliopsida > Arecales > Arecaceae > Phoenix > Phoenix dactylifera. The sequence continues at coordinate 7,922,430 of NC_143195.1, read as the reverse complement.
GCAGATCCACCAAATCCCACGTTTGATTCTGCTCCAATGACTTCATCTCATCATCCATGGCCAACTCCCACTCCTTCCTGGTATCAACCTCCAATGCCTCCGTGAAGCATTCAGGTTCGCCATTATCTGTGAGCAGCAAATAACTAAGAGTCCCATCATACCTTTGAGGAGGCTTCCCATGAGTACTACGAGTGGACCTTCTTAGTTGTGGAGGGGGTGCCAATGCTTCAGGTTCTTGCTCTGACTAAGTCTTCTAACCAGAATTTGTAGACTCCTCTTCAGGATTCACAAAACACGGCTCAACAGGTTTTGTTTCTGATTCATAGCTCTGCTGCATTTTCTCATTGAATACCACATCATTACTATGAATGATCTTCCTGTGTTCGGGATCCCACAGCCGGTACCCAAACAGTTGACCTCCGTATCCAACGAAAATGCACTTCTTTGATTTGGCGTCTAGTTTGCTTCTTTGACTGGAATCAACATGGACATAACTGGTACAACCGAATACTCGTAAGTGCGCCAAATCAATCTTCTTCGCTGTCCATGCTTCCTCAGGAATCCCAAATTCAAGTTTCTTTGATGGCCCTCTGTTGATCAAGTAGGCAGCAGTGTTAACTGCTTCCGCCCAAAACTGCTGTGGCAATCCAGCATGTATCCTCATGCTCCTGGCACGATCATTAATTGTTCTGTTCATCCTTTCAGCAACTCCATTTTGTTGTGGTGTCCCTGGAACTGTCCTCTGCCTGACGATCCCAGCATCTGCACAGTAGTCCTCAAACTCCCTGCTACAATACTCACCACCGTTGTCCGATCTCAGGCATTTCAACCTCCTTCCTGTCTCGAGTTCTACCATCGCCTGCCATCTCCTGAAGACCCCAAATACCTCTGACTTGTGCTTCAAGAAGAACACCCAAAGCTTCCTGGTAGCATCATCAATAAAAGTAACATAGTACTGAGATCCACCAATGGAAGAAACTGGTGCAGGCCCCCACACGTCCGTGTGCACGAGATGTAGCTTTTCTTGCTTCCGAGGTTTACCTTCTTTGTTGAATGAAACACGCTTCTGCTTTCCGAGAACACAATCCTCACAGAAGTCCATCTCAACACTCCTGAGACCCTGCAGCTTTCCCAACTGGTGCATCACCTCCAGTCCCTGATAACTCATGTGCCCAAGTCTGCAATGCCATAACTTGGCGTCCACATCTGCTGCAGCAACTCCAATAGAGTTCTCCGTGCCGTTGGCGACATAAAGTGTCCCAACCTTCTTGCCACTAGCCACCGTCAACGAACCCCTGGATATCTTCCACTGATCAGCTGTGAAAATAGTCTTGTACCCCTGGCTCGCCAACTGTCCAACAGAAATCAGATTCCTCTGCAGTTGAGACACGTGCCGTACGTCCTCAAGCTCAAGTGAAGATCCAGAAATCAACTTCACTTCCGCGCTTCCCCTTTCTTGTATGGTGCAAGGCTCTCCATCCCCTAGGTAGACTTTGCCGAAGTCTCCCTTCTCATATCCTCCAAGAAGCTTTCGTTGGGATGTAGCATGGAAAGACGCGCCCGAGTCTATCACCCAAGACTCGTCACAGGTAGATAAAGATAGAACGAGGGCATCCATATCACCGTCTTCAGCAAGATTTGCCAGATCCTTGCTGACTCCTTCGGTGTGGTCGCCTTGCTTCCCTTTAGGAGATTTGCAGTCCCTCTTAAAGTGCCCCGTCTTTCCGCAGTTCCAGCACTTCACTCCCTTGTTCTGAGGTGCTCGAGACCTGCTGGATCTCGACTTCGAGTCGCTTCGAAATCGACCGTCCTTCTTTTGTCTTCCCCGGTCAGAGGTGTTTAGTACACTTCCAGACGACTCCGTAGCTCCAGAAGATTTCCTTCTTGCTTCTTCACTTAGAAGCACTCCCACAACGTCATCAAAGATCAACTTCCCCGTCGCCGAAGAGTTGCTCACCGCCATCACCAGGCCCTCCGAGCTATCAGGCAATCCGGAGAGGATTAGCAATGCCCGAATCTCATCGTCAAAACTAATCTCCACTGACTCCAACTGGGCCGTGAGTCCATTGAATTTGTTGAGGTATTCTGCTATGCTGCCGCCATTTTTCATACGAAGATTAAACAACCTCTTCATGAGAAATACCTTGTTTGATGCTGAGGGTTTCTCGTACATCCGCGACAATGTTGCCATCAACTCCATCGTCGTCTTCTCGTTTTTGATGTTGAATGCCACTTGGGATGCAAGTGACAATCTAATGGTGCCGAGCGTCTTCCGATCGAGGACCTCCCAGTCTTTTCTTTGCTCTACCTCCAAGAGGTAAATAGAGATCCTTCTGGTAAAGGTAATCCTCTATTTGCATCTTCCAAAACCCGAAGTTCGTGCCATTGAACTTCTCAATTCGCACCTTTCCTTCATCCGCCATCACAGAAAACCAATAGCTCTGATACCACTTGTTGTCAGCGCCCACGCCGGAACCCACTCACACCGGCGCCGCCACCGACGTCGGACAAGCAAAGAGAGAAACAAACGGATAAGCACTCTCTCGCTCCCTCGACACCGGACTCAAGGATCACCACTTCGCTTCCGCTGCGAAGGGCAAAAGATTACCCCTGGTATCAATAGGGTAAAACACTTGAGCACCGCAACGGATTATCAGACCAAAGGAAGAAGAAAGAAGAAAATAGCAAAGCAAACATAAAGATGTAACGAGGTTCGGCTACAAGTAGCCTACGTCCTCCACCGCTCCAAATCTCAATTAGGATGATCTGATTACAGAGATAGCACACACCCGAACGATCACAAGCGATCGCTCTTCAAGAGATTCACACAGAATTCCCTTTGCACAAGAAGTAGGATCCCAATCCTCTTCTTCTCTAGAACCCTAGCCTCACAAAACAAGAGTCTCTCTCAAATATACGGCAATCTCTATACCCTAGGGCTCTCATGAGTCCTATATATAGTCTCAAGACCTTCAGATGATCATAGCCGTCGAAACGCGAACAAAACACCAAAAGAAAACTCATCCGTATGATTTCCCGCGAGCTCGAGTCGACTCGACTTTAGTTCGAGTCGACTCGGGCACGTCTGGACAACTTTCAGTATGACTGGCACGATCTCGGGTCGACTCGACTGTGGCTCGAGTCGACTCGACGATGCTTCGAGTCGACTCGACTGTAGCTCGAGTCGACTCTGACAGTCCAGACAGAAACATGGTTTTTGCGGCTTTTCTCCTCTCGGATCGACTCGACGAGCCTCGAGTCGACTCGACTGTTCCCGAGTCGACTCGACTGTAGCTCGAGTCGACTCCGCCAGTCCGCCAGACAGAACTATGCAGAATTAATTCTCCTTCAATTCTCTTCATCACCAATGGTCTCCACATACCCCAACAATGTATGCATGTATGTATGTATGTATATATGTATGCATGTATGCATGTATGTATGTATATATATGTATGCATGTATGCATGTATATATATGTATGCATGTATGCATGTATATATATGTATGCATGTATGCATGTATATATATGTATGCATGTATGCATGTATATATATGTATGCATGTATGCATGTATATATATGTATGCATGTATGTATGTATATATATGTATGCATGTATGTATGTATATATATATATGTATGTATATCTATATGTATGTATATATATATGTATGTATATATATATATATATATATATATATATATATATATATATATCTATATATATGTATGTATGTATGTATGTATGTGTGTGTATAAATGATATATAAGATACAGACACATACATAAAAACATATATACAGCCAAATGCATACATGACTCGCCTTACTTTAAATGCAGAAGGAGATATTAATGGAGACCACATAGTACACAACTACACATACTATCTAACAGTTAGGTTGAAACCAATAATCATAAAATCAAATGTACAGCAAGTTGTATGTAGTTTATTAAGGATCAATTTCATTGATAGAAATTTCTTGGGAAATACACCAACTAAAAAATCAGGCATGGTTGTGTAAACCCAACTAATTAGCCGCTGATGATGGTGTTTACTGATTATATACAATCCATTGCGTACTCTGCTTAAGCAACTCCTGCATTCTTTCATCTTCCAGCCTTCTGAAGCAAAGATTTTACTAATATGTGCTTACCAAAAGTAAAATTCCTCGAATATGGAAGATGTATGCAGTTTCTTAAATATAGGCATTCGCATTATGTCATTTAACACAAATGTAATGAGCACACTAAAAAAAAGTACACCAAAAAAAGGTACACCAAAGAAGAACAAACATTAAACAGAAAAAGACAAAAGTTACCAGGTCATGACATTGACAATGTTTCTATCTACTGAGCAAATTAGCTAAGTAAATTAGCTAATGCTTATCCATTCTAATAGTTTGTTAAGTACTTGTTAAATACTGCATATATGCCACCTTGTATGAGCACCGTGTATAATACATGGCAGATGAACTAAAATGTTCAATCTTGTTGCCTTTAAAAGCAGGTACCACTATTGAAAGTTTGCCTATGCTTCACAGAATACTACCACTTCAGAGCTGGCCTTCCTTCAGGAACTACATTAATTAGGAAATTTAATCACCTAATTAGCTTAGCAACTACAACCATCCCAACGAAAGCAAAAGGTCGGAAAGAAACGGTAGTTCAACATGCCTAGCTTTGGGTTGATGTGACTCCATTTGGTTCTGGGAATAGCGGGCTTAGATTAGCTAGTGGCTAGGCCTTGACCAAGACTTTTGTGGCACTTAAAATCACTAGTGGACTAGGAACAGTGGTCCAACAAACAACACTATAATGGCCAGTTAAAAAAATTAGATAAAATTGTTGAAAAAAACATAATATTATAGCTTGACAGAAGTAAAGATTAAAGTATCACTTTGATCGATTTTAAGTGTCGCAAACTGCGGTCCAATATGACAACCTTCAATTCAAGGATAAGAAGAATCCTGTTAAACAAAAATTATGCATTTGGTCATAGAGGAAGCCTGTCTATATGAAAGGAAAGAACTCACTACTGTTTATATTATCTGCTACAGATGATTGCAATTCCCGTCATTCAACAGCACAAGGGAAAACATATACCAAATTAGACCCCTAGCATCAGATGTACATATCGTAAGACCCCTATGCTTATGTTATATGTGACATTCGTAATTATTGCACATATTAAAAAGACCCTTAGAATCCAAGGTCCGCTGTACCACCCCATACCATCTGGTACAGGACGTACCGTACCATACCGGAAGGAAACCGGCACAAAACTCAACTTTGAATTAGTACAAGCCCCCTTCCGCCCCGTACCGAGGCGTATTGACCTGTTCCGAGGTGTACCGACCTGTTCCGAGCCGTACCAAGGTGCATACCAATCCGTACTGAAGCGTACCGACTTGTATTGAAGTGTACTGGGATAAAAATTTGGCTAGAAAACTATTTCGATACATGATACATATCGTGCCGTACCGACCATACCATACCGAACCGGTAAAGTACCGATACGGTACTCGGTACCGAGATTGTGGACCTTGCTAGAATCAGATCCCTATGCTTCTGTTATATTTGAATGCCACATCACTATCAGGTTACCTTATCATTAAAAGAATTCTAAACAGAATTTTTATCAATATTTTGTAGTTCAAAAATAGGTTAAAGAGAATCAGAAGGCTTTTCAAAAAATTATACAGATTTTTAGATGTAGACTTCTTTGCACTTATTGGTCTGTAGTTCTCTGTTAGAGTTAAGCACCTTGGTGCAAAAAGTTCTCCATACCAGGCATTTAGTAATTTTTTCTCACATTTTATTTAGCAGCAACATGGATACCAAGTTATAGTAAATAAAGAGCTTTCTAAATGCTTCCCATTTTATGCATGATAGTGGAGCTAAACAATTTTATGGCCATTGAAATAAACCAAGATTCGTGTTTGCGAGGTGTTTGAGCATGACAAGCAGCAATCCAAAATTCAATAAGAAAAGCAATATTAAGCACATATAATGTTCAAGTTGTTAACTGCATCATGAATTTTTAAATAAAGCGTGTATTACAATTCATAAACAAATACCAGAAAGCACCCGAAACTTTCCACAAAGACTGCATATGTCTGATACAGGATGGAGTTAACAACACATTTGTAGCAGGAAGGGAAAAGTGAACTTCCGAGGAATACTAAGCATCAATTATGTGGTTCAACCATTCAAGTATTTCTAACTTCATGTTTCCTCAATCACGATCCTCGTGCAATGTTGACAGTGAATAAGTTGCAAAGACCTAAAATTCTGGTCACAGCAATGTTCTATGTAGGAATCATATAACTGTGCAGATGAAATATCAATCATCTTGAACATTATCTGACATTATCTGACCATATAGAACTGGATAGACCTTACTACTCTCCATGTCTGTATTAAGGTACATTTTTTACAATAACGGAGATCTCACAATCTGGGTTCAAGTAAAAAAAACCTAAGAAAGACCAGACCATAACACAAATTATCAATCTGTAATCAACAAGACTGCTTTATCTATATGAGGCTATCTAGCATGTCAATGAAATTAAATCAAGAACACAAAACTATGAAGAAAAGCTACACAGTTCTCTGTTGCTTGCAACCAATAAGAAGAAGGAGTATTTTTTCCAAAAAGGAAGGATATATTTAAATACCTCATAAGTTAATGTACCCCAAGCTGAATTAGGCTGACGAAGTGTGACATTTGAAATGATACCATTAGCAGACAGGATACAAATTGCTCGAGGCCCTTGTTGAGAAAAGGATATGATCTTCATAGTGACATCCTTTAAAGTTAAAAAAAGGGGGTCAATTATTTCAGATAAGAACAACTTAAATGAAAAAAAAGGAAAATCTTATTGCATATATGCAAGAACTGTTTTTACTTCAACAACTGCTTCTAACAACCAGGAACCTCAGCCCTAGCATTAACTTCTATGCGTTCTCATACAAGAACTAAATATTCATTAATTATAAGGTCAAATCTTAATAATATTTAGGAGCAACTTTGAAAAACCTTGTAGAAGCATGTGCTCAATAAGCTCCAATAATAGGTGCCTATATAATGAAAGAGTTTTTTTGCATGTCTACCCTCCTAAATATCCGAAATTGCATAAATACTCTCATAAAGTTCCTATTTGCATGTATACCCTCATCAAACACTTGTTTTGCATATATACCCATGTTTTCTTTTTTTTGCATATGTACCCATATCATCTAATGCCATTAAAATATAAACAGTTTAAAATATACTCAAAACAAAATCCATTAAAAAATAATAAAAACTCGGCTAGGACTTGCCAAGTCTTTCATGACTCCATTGAATTGACAAGTTAAAAAAAGGCCAAGTAGTACTGTCAGTTTTTCTTTGTTTAAGATCTTAATTTGGTCAAGTTGACAAAGTTAAGATCTTAAAGACAATGTGACTTGGTCTTTATTTTGACTCGCCGATCCAACGGAATGATGAAAGACTTGGCAAGTCTCAAACGAGTTTTGATCATTTTTAATAGATTTTCTTGAGTATATACCCTCCTAAATATGTAAAATTATATGAATACCCTCACAAAGTTGCTATTTGCATATTTACACTTATAAATTTCTTTTTTGCATGTCTATTCATAAAGGTATTTTAGTTATTTTTAATTTTAAACCTTCTATTTTTTAACGACATTAGATGGTATGAGTACATATGCAAAAAAAAGAAAAAGAAAAGGGTATACATGCAAAACAAGTGTTTTATAAGGGCATATATGTAAATAGCAACTTTACGAGGATATTAATACAATTTTGAATATTTAAAAGGGTATACGCATAAAACTCTAAAAGAGAACTAACTGATACTGTATCATTCTTTTCAAACTTAAACAGACATCATCCACATATCATATATAAAACATCTACAGAGAAGAAAGACAAGTTGGTGTTAATCTACACTCACGATGTAGTCTGAAACATGTTTACTTCACAACCTAATGTCAAGCAAATTCCATGAATCACATTGTAGATTCTCTTAGTACTAAGTGCATCGGTACAAGTATGTATAGAAACTAAGAAAGGCATGTAGTGGTAATATGGCATGGTCGAATATCATTTCAAGGATACAAAACATGCCTCTTGTGATGTCGAATTCAATCAATAGCGATTAACCAGCTCTAGGCACTGATTCAAGGACCTTTACTAAAGGGCGATAACAATTATTGTCCTTGGGGAGGGAGAAGGGATTTGATAACACCCAAAAAAGGAAAAGATTATTAGGATTTCTTTTCCTTTTGGCTAGGCCCTTTAGGAAATGTAATGGATGTTGGCTATTGGAGTATAGATGCACAACAATGCTAATTTACTTTTAATGTAGTCCTATTTAGGAGAACATAGGTGGCCCCTTAGTTGTTATGAGACAATAAATAACTGGCTACCGGTTCACTATTTCTAGAGCCTAGTTAGAGTAGGAAATAGATATAATTGAATCTGGCTGGTTGGTTTTGGGTTTTGTTAATTTCCTTTCGCAGATTCCTTGTTGGGCGGGATTTGTGACCAGTGAACCTATTAAAAGAGTACACATACATGGCTATAGAGTGGGATTTCTGGAAAGGACAGTGATATGGTACACCGAGGTGGACTAGAACTTTTGGTCCAGCCATCTTACTCTGCATTGAATCCTCATCAAACATCTGCAAAAAAGAAAAAATAATGTAATAGTCAATTATGATAGTGAAACACATGGAATGATGGATCATTATTCGTAAAGGAGTAAGGTGGGCGGACTGAAAGTTCTAGGATACCCAGGTGTGCTGTATCATTATTTTGGCAGAAGTTGCAGGCAGAGAACTTTAGTGAAAGCAAGAAAGCCTGCAGGCTACTCTTTCCTTTTTCTTCTTATTCTACTTCCTAATGTTCTCAATCTTCTTCTATTCCTTTCCATTTTCCCCAATTATTTCTTTTTTTTTAAAATTTATTTCTCATGTTACATTGTGAAGTAATGCATTTTTATCAGATCTGGCAAACAGAAGAGATCCTATTGGTGGCAGATTGGTATTTAAAATTGTTATAGACTAGGCAGACTGTTAGTGGACAGACCAAATACAATTAGATAATACAGATTGAATGTTGACCCAATGGATTGATTTTGATGAGTACAAAATGTTTGAGTATAATGATTGTATTCATGGAGTAGTTAATTTGTTTTATAGGAAGCTCATTGAGGTTGAAAGGCTAGAGAAGCATAGAGAAGTTCTTTGAAGAGTTTAGGAAGTTTTTATAGTGGATAAGTCGACCCTGGAGAATCATGAGTCGACTCTTGTGGAGTACGAGTCGACCCCAGCACAAGTGGAGTCAACCCTAGAATGACCGCAAACAGAAAACAGAAGGCAGTAAAAATTAACCCTTTCGTAAGTCAACCCTAGCGGATCACGAGTCCACCCCAAGCAAACTCGAGTCGATCACAAAGTTAAACAAGTTGACCCCACATTGACCATAGGCGAAAGATAGAGCGCAGCAAAAACAAATACTTTCTCGAGTCGACCCCTAAAGAAGAGTCGAGTCTTGAAGAAGTTGAGTCGACCCGCCTGCGCCTGACAACAGTAGCAACTAGTTTTTCTGCAAAACCAGAATGATTGTTTTTACTCCCAACGGCTATTTTAGCCTCTCTAACAGCTAGAAACGTCTTCCAACCGGTTTTCGAAAATATAAATGCATGGGAACACCCAAGGAAGACAAGAAGAAGAAAGAGGATTAAGGAGAGTGAGTGGATGAGGTAAAGAAAAAGTAATACAAGTTAACCACCACTTCTAGCACTGGAACTTGAGGATCAATCTGAAAAATGATCATTCAAAGCCTCCACCCGCTTAAGAGAGAGCTTTCAAATATCGATAGAGAAGAGAGCTTCAACTTCTTATCATTGAGTAAACCCCACAAGATCAAAAGCGAGCAAGAAAGGGAAAGGGAAAGAGCTGAATTGTATTCATCAAGATCTTAACTTTCAGAGCAATCAAACTCGAGCGGCAATGGAAAAAATCCAACTTTCGTAGAGGTTACTTTTCTATCTTTTGTGCACAAGATTAGGAAATCTCGTGTGGGGTTTTGGGTGTAGCTGACACTATGAAAAATCAATAACCTTTTAAGGTTTTGCTGTACCCATGAAATAGCTAGACTGCGGTCAGTTGACATGAAAAATCGACTAAGTTTTGCCGAGCTTGAAAATCAACAAGGAGTTCCCAAGTGTTGGAACTCAAGGTTGGTTTAGTTGTACCAACAAAATAATTTGCTGGTTTTGGTTTATTGCCAAAAAAGCAACTAGGTTTAGTTATGAGCTCGGAAAACAACTGTGTTGTAATCTTGTTCATAGATTACAGTAAAATTTCTAAAAAGAAAGCCTTGGGGAGTGGACTAGGATTTGAGTTTGGCTCCGAACCATTATAAAATCTGTGTTTCAGTTATTTGATTTATCACTCATTTAGCTGTACATACTTAAGTTTCGATTAGTTTTATTCAAACATTGTTTAAATTTGTAAAAAGTGTTAAAAACCCAAGTCGCCCTTCCTCTTGGATTGTCATCTTACACAACAATTGGTATCAGAGCGGGTGTTTCTTTATCTTTTGTAGACCTAACCATCTGGAGCTCAAGATCCATATGGCAACTCTTGAAATGTCTTTTGCTGAAGGACACTCCTTTGTAAGGCCTCTTTTTTCAGTGGATTTGATTACACCTATTGGAAGGCCCAAATGAAAATTTTTATTGAAGCAAGAAAATTATGATTTATGGAAAATGATAGTACATGGCCCACACACACCCGCTAAAATTATAAATGGAGTTCATATTCCCAAATATGAAAGTGAATATGACAATAATGAAAAAAAATTAGCTCAATTGAATGCAAAGGAGGTGAATATACTTTATTGTGCATTTAGTGAAAATAAATTTAATAGAATTTGTACATATTGTTCTGCAAAGAAAATTTAGGATAAATTGAAAATAATCTATGAAGAAACTAATATTGTGAAAGAATCAAAAAAGATCATCTGCCATTGCTTCAAGCCATTGAGGATCATGTTGAGCTTAAGTGAAGCAAGTGGGCTCGACAAAGATAGTGGAAGCCACAAATGTCAAAGGATATTTTGTGTTAAAGTGACATCACTTGAGCATGCCATCTGTGAAGCGTGTGGGCATATGATGACCACTAATGTGAGAAGAAAAAGTCACAGTTTCAGAAGCAACAAGTTCAGCAGTGGCTTTAGAACATAGGTCAAATATTGTGGTTAGGTCATTATCGTGTGTTTGTAAAGAATTGGGCTGAGTTTGAGAACGAGTTGGAGATACGATGGATTGATGTTAGTTGATGTCAACTGGTCATTAGGCTCGGGTGCAATCCATGATAAAGAAGAGGCATTAGGAGAACTACTAGTTGACTCAAAAGTGTCACTACAAGAGTTCTATACATAAGGAAATATTGTCTCATCAAAGATAACATCACAAGATATGAAAATGTGCCCAGAAGAGAATGATAGCACCAGTACCCATGAAAACCTATAGGATAACCAAGAAAGACACATGGAAGAAAATAAAATTCTAATTTATTTTTATTATAGGAATGAAGATAGGAAAAACATAAGGAGCAAAAAATACAAAGAAAATTATAATCTAGCTTTTTATTAAACAATTTTTTCTAAGATGAAGTAAAATGGAGCGTACGTGTGGGTAAACGATTAATAAGAAAATTAGTTGTTTCAAAGGCCGTATCCCAAAATTTAGATTAGATTGGGCAAGGAGAGCAAGATCTACTTCTATAATATGGCGGTGTTTGCGCTCTGCAACCTCATTTAGTTTAGTGGTATGAAGGCATGGGAAGCGATGACTAATTCCATGATCATTTAATTCTTGTTGAAACGATTGCGATTGAAAATCACAAGCACAATTAGTTTGGAGAAATTTAATTTTACATTGTAAAATATTTTGAACAAGCAACTAAAAAATATGGAAGACATAATAAATGTCAGAATGATTTTTTGATGGATAATTCTAGGAGAAACGACTTAATCATCTAAAAAATGTATATAATACTAATACCCAAAATGCGATGTAATAAGAGAAGGCCCAAATATCAGTATACACAAGTTCAAGAAGAGAAGATCTAGAATAAGAGTGTAAAAAAGGATAGAGAGTGACTCTTACTTAATTGACATGTAGAGAAAATTGAAACTTTGTTATTGTTATGAAAATTCAGACATGAGTTTATTAAGAATTCTAGAAACAATGAGCATAGAAGCATGACCAAGATGTTGATGCCAAACAAATTAAGAAATACTAATTGACATAGCATATGCAATAAAAGCCTTCTGGTGACACTCCGAGATGAGAAACAGTAAACTCCATCCCTAAACATGCCCTTAAGGAGGGCTTGAACGGAGGTGAGATCCTTCATACAAAAATTGTCAGGATGAAACTCAAAATAACAGAAATCATCATGTGTGAATTGAGATATAGATAAATTTTTTTTGATGATTTGAGAGGCATATAAAATATTATTAAATTGGAAAGGACGAGTATAAGTGTACAAAAGAGAGTGACAAATGGTTTTTATAGCCAAACGTAAGCCGTCTCCTATGGTAACCTAGTCGGAACCACTATAGTCAGAGCTAAGATGAAGATTGGACAAATGTGGAGTCATGTGATGGGCACATGTATCTGTGTACCATATTGGATCATTTATGGCACCAACATTGCTTGTGGAGAAGCAACTTCTGCTTGATAGAATTGATCGAAATGATGGTAATACTTCAAGGCCGTGTGCCCATATTTGCGGCAGACTTGACAATGTAACTTATTTTGAGTTTGGCCATTAATAGTATTTGGAGTCTTAAGTCACAGCCCTTCTAGTGATAAGGTCCCTATGAAGAAAAGGTAGATGCTCCATCATTAGAGAAATTATGCGCTGACTGTTGGGGCTGCTGCGGCGGACCTCGTTAGCTGCCTTTTTGCACATAATTTGCAGTGGGTGCAATCCCATCCATAGTCGAATGAGTTTTGGAAGTTTGAAGTCTTAGTCGGGTGTCATATTGGAGCAGAATGCTATATAGTTCTTCAAAACTAGCAGCAATGCTCGTGGTAAGGAGTGTAGAGATGAGGTGTTTGTACTCTTGACCATGGCCGAGCAAGATTTGATAGCATAAATTGACAAGCGATACCAGTCTATTAATGGCAGCCAAGTTGTCCGATATCTTCTTTCCCTATTGTAGATAATCCTTCATAGAGAGGGAGCCCTTATTAAGAGCATAGAGATCCATCATAAGAGTATTGTAATGTGCTTCACTCTAGATGGCATAAAGCCATTTGAGAGCAAGCCAAACATCTCGTGCATGTGGCAACCCGACAACATAAACCATCATAGCATCAGATATGTTGTTGAGAAGCCACGCCATAGCGCTTTGATCACAGAGAAGCCATGACTCATAAGCTGGATTAGATGTTGACTTCTCTATTCTTCCATCATCAGAAGTTGTGACAATCGTTGGAGGTGGAGGCAAGGTCGTGCCATCTATAAGATCCCATAGTCAGTTGCCTATTAAGAGAGGTTGAATACGTCCCTTTCAGGTAATAAAATTATTCCAATTAACTTGAACAGCAATTGAAGGCAGAGTAATAGATATAGGCATGAAGTTGGAGGAGGATGCAATGGAGATAGCTAAGGTTGAAGGCTTCGATACCATGTAGGAAAGAAGAATACGTGGAAAACAAAAATATTGTAGAAAACTTTTTCTACCTCAATCTTGTGAGGTGATCATCATGTAAATTTATAATTGAAAATGCACAAGAGATTACAACTAGGATGAGACAAAGATAGAAAGAAATAACAAACGGATCTCTAGGATCAATCCAAAATTAATGCTATTCAAAATTCAAAATTCAAAATTCAAAATTTCTAAAATCATGGATCCATGATATGTTGCTCGATATGGGGTTAAGATGAAGATATTGTGGGTTGAGATGAAGATATGGCCAACAAAAGTTAAGTTGCACACAAAAATTTATAAGACCTATGTGTGTTTGCACATGTTTCTCTTTTCAATTCTCCCAAGCCCATCAGTGCAATTATAGTCTAAGAATCTATCACAAACCAAAGTTGGCCAGAATTTCAATTATTGACATTATTCTTAATTCCCAAGTAAAACATTGCTATGTGCTAAGTTGCAAAGAATGTGGCTTGGGGAATTATTAGGAACTAGCAAGATTGTTTTTGGACCAAATATGAACAGGGATGGACTAGGTATAAATGTTGAAACCTTAAGCAAAATTTTGGATTTAAGAATTCTTTAATTATCATTGTTAAAAAGTTATAAAATTATGTCAAAGATGCGTTTTACCCATAAAGAAAAAGAAATATATGACTAAAATATCTATGATATTACGTCAACATAATTCCTCGAATCCTTGAAGTAGGGTAAGGGATAATACATGCCACCAAAAAACTATTTATTACTTCCAAAATTCATCTACAAAATTCTTCATTGCTAAATTCTATGCATCTAACAAGGACAAGATAAAATAAAAGCAGCCACTCGATGAACGGCATCAATACTGCTATTTACTCTAATAACATAAGACTACTGGCTTTCTCCAAGGTAGAACTGTTCATGGGCTAAGATAGGTCATGCTCGAGTTGGGCTTTGCTTGAAGATCAACACAATTTAGTTAGGCCCATGCTTGTCCCAGCCTGGCCTTCGACCTATCTTCCAGTCCAAAGTCATGCCATTACTCAAGCTTCGGACTTTTGGCCGAGCGTCGGAATTCATGACCAATTTTAAATTTTTTTTAATATTAAAATATTTAAATTATTTAAAAAAGTTAAAGATGAATAATTAAATATTTTCAACAACTTGCACATGTCTATTATCCCATTAAGTTCACATATCAATAATAATTGTCAATTAAATCCATAAATACTTCAAATATAAACAAATAACACAAGAAAAAATAAAAAAATATGGCCAGGCTCGAGTCGGGCTTTAATTCCCAAGCCCATGTCCGGCTTGTTTACTAAACAGACCTATTTTCCTAGCCCAGCCTATTCTGCCAAGCCTAAAACCTTAGCTCAAGCTTGTTCAAAAGGCTTTAGGCTCAAGCGGGCAGGGGCGAAGAGCGAGGAGTCAGAAGTCGGACTAGGCGGGCCACCCGGCGTGGGAATAGGTCTCTCCAAGGTATGACGGGCAAGAAGCAATAGATGATTAGTGAGAAAGGAAACTAGGAAGACAAGAAGAAATTCCATGAGATGCTCCACCAAAGACATAAGGTAAGCAAAACCAAAAATGCCAATCCACAGCCCAATGCAAATGAATAATTCATCTAAAAAACTAACTTCCAACATCATCATGAGTTCATATATTTTAGGTTAATCTACCCAACAGAAAACAAAGAACTTCTTGACCTTCTAATTTAAAGATCTCATATGGTTTACCCTACTCATGAGAAATAACTAAATGAACTTGATTTGTGACACCACCATATAAATAATTAACTTTTCCATACAAGTTTTCTATAAATGAACTTAAGTGAAATCATGTATTATTTGTTTAAAGAATGCAATAGAGCCACAAAGCATAACAGCTTGCGGAAAAAATGTCAAAGAAAGTTATCATGATTATTAACAAACTTTAATTCTGAATTCCTTAACTGCAAGAGAAGTATGAGACAGTAACAACAGTCGGCAACATCACTTTGCTGAAAGCATGCACATTAAAACAGATCAACTTATATCATGTATTTAATGATGTATTTCAGATAACCTAACTCAAGGATCCTGATTGGTACATGAAAGCAAGCAACCTAGCAATAAAATCCTCTAAGATAAGTGTGGAGTGATTGATTATAATCCTATTTAATTTTGATGAGCTCAAAGCATTTGAGTATATCTTATACTAATGAATTCAATCTAGTGTTTCAGCCAAATATTTGTGAATTTATGGTTAAGTGTCTCTAGCTTTGGTTCAATACATTTTGGCTAAGTATGGAAATCAGTTTGAACCAAAGTCTGAAGCTCGAGTCGACTCCGGAAGATTATGAGTCGACTCCAAGTGTTTCAGAAGCACTGACACATGCTCGAGTCGACTCCGGTACACTACGAGTCGACTCCGACTGAGAACTGACAGAAAGACAGAAAGCTGATTTTTAGACACTGTCAGCGAGTCGACTCCAGAAGGGTTCGAGTCGACTCCGACAGTTGCCGAGTCGACTCCAGACGTTTCCGAGTCGACTCCAAAGGGTAACAGAAGAAAGACAGAACAATGTATTTCAGACCCTGCAACCGAGTCGACTCCAGAAAATTACGAGTCGACTCCGAAGTTTGGCGAGTCGACTCCTAGTTAAGTACGAGTCGACTCTCAGAGGAAAGCAAGACTCCGCGGCAGAACACAGAGAAACCGTTTTCGGATTCTGAGAGCCGAGTCGACTCCAACAAAGTGCAAGTCGACTCCGAGGCAGTTCAACTCAAAGCACAGAGAAACAGTTTTCGGGTTCTGAGAGCCGAGCCGACTCCAAGTACTCCCGAGTCGACTCCCAAGTCAGCCGAGTCGACCCCAACAAAGTGCGAGTCGACTCCGAGGCAGTTCAACTCAAACACAGAGAGTCAGTTTACGGGCTCTGAGAGCCGAGTCGACTCCAAGGTGATCCGAGTCGACTCGAGAAAGAAATACAGAAAAACAGATCTCTGAAACCCTGAGAACGAGTCGTCTCCGAAGGGCCGAGTCATCTCCAGACTTTGGCGAGTCAACTCCAGGATTGGCCGAGTCGACTCCAGAACGGGACAGCACTTTAATTCAAATCCTAAACAGTGGACGAGTCGTCTCCAGTAAAGTGTGAGTCGACTCCAGCAACAGCCGAGTCGACTCCAGATCGAGCGAGTCGACTCTGATCCCAACGGATACACTGTCAGGAGTTGCAGAACGGCCACAAAAAGGTGTCTAACGGCTAGTTTTCAAGGTGGACTGCTTAAATAGCCAGAGTAAACAGTAGTAGACATCAAGAGAGCTATTCCATTCAAACAAAAAGGGATTTTTACCTACCAAAGGCTCTCAAGAGTAAATACAAGAGAAAGAAGGAAAAAGCGCATTCAACTCCATCCAACCAACGTTCTCCTTCGCATTCAAAGCTCCCCTTCTGACAGCAAATCTTCAGCACATTCAAGAGGAGTTGAAGAGTTTGAGAAGCCCCTTTCTCCACCTCCAAAAATCTGTTTGAGGGCTTCTAACTCTTCTTTGTTTATATTGTTTAAATACGCTTTTCAAGAAGCTATCTTTTTACTTGTTTCAAACTGTTTTTTCTTACTTGATTCAATCAGGGGATTGAATCAAGGGTGTTAAGGTTGGTTGGTTAGCCTAGGGTAAAACCAACGTGTAAGGGTTCGATTGTGATCCCGAAAAAACAATCGGGTGGTTCTAGTCGGTGAGCCTGTGAAAACCGACCGAGTTCGTTGTGATCTCGTAAAACAACAAGTTGGGTTGTGAGCTTGTAAAACAACTGGCTGTAATCCGAGGGATTATAGTGAACTCCAAAGTGAAGCTTGGGGAGTGGACGTAGGAGCAAGGGTTAGCTCCGAACCACTATAAAATCTCTTGTGTTTGTGATTGTTTCATTGTCTCTTCCATTCCCTTCATTCACTGCATATAGTAACTAATTAATCCACTTGCAATAAGTTTTAATTAGTTACTCACAAAGTTTTTAATTGCAATAAATACTTAAAACCCAATTCACCCCCCCTCTTGGGTTGTCTTTTTGGGCAACAAGTGGTATCAGAGCCGGAACTCTTCTATCAAAAGAGTAAAAGATCAAAATGACAACCCCATTTGGATCTTCTCATATTGAGGGGCAATCCACCCATAGACCTCCATTCTTTAATGGAACCGACTACTCCTATTGGAAGGCTAGGATGAGAATATTTATCCAAGCTCAAGACTATGAGATTTGGAGCACTATAGTTAATGGATCATACACCCTATCTATTTTTGTAAAGGGTGTTACTATACTCAAACTTGAAAAAGATTGGGATGACAATGATATTAGGAAGGCACAACTAAACGCCAAAGCAATGAATGTGCTTTATTGTGCCTTAGACCGTAATGAATTCAATAGAGTCTCAACTTGTAATTCTGCAAAAGAAATATGGGATAGGCTTGAAGTGACCCACGAAGGCAGGAATCAAGTAAAAGAATCTAAAATAAACATACTAGTTCATAGGATAGGCTTGAAGTGATCCACGAAGGCACGAATCAAGTAAAAGAATCTAAAATAAACATACTAGTTCATAAATATGAACTATTTAAGATGGAATCTAATGAAACTATCACTTGCATGTTTACTAGATTTACTGATATTGTCAATGGCCTAAAAGCCTTGGCAAAAATTATACTAACAGTGACCTTGTCAGGAAGATTCTTCGATGTTTGCCAAGATCATGGGAGGCCAAGGTAACGGCAATTCAAGAAGCCAAGGACTTGAACAAGCTTCCACTTGAGGAGCTTCTTGGATCCCTAATGACGCACGAGCTCACAATGAAACAACACAGCGAAGAAGAATCCTCTCATAAGAAAAAGATAATAGCTCTCAAATCTACTTCTTCTAACAAGGATTTATCTTGCAGTAGCAGCAGTGAAGAAGAAGATCATGAGGGAGATGATGATGAGGCTCTTCTCGTGCGAAAGTTCAGAAAATTCATCAACCGAAAGAAGTCCTTTCATCAGAGGAGAGGTCCCTCAAGTTCCTACTACAAGGATAAAGGTAAGGAAAGGGAAAATGAAGGAATCGGATGCTATGAATGCAAGAAGCCGGGACATTTCAGAGCTGACTGTCCTTTGCTCAAGAAGGCCAGCAAATATAAGAAAAAAAAATTCCTCGTCTCCACCTTATCGGATTCCGATTCATCATCATCATCATCGGATGAGGAACAAGAGAAAAATGCCAACTTCTGTTTTATGGCGAACGAAAATGAGGTAACATCTGAAACGCATTTAAATTTTACCTTTGATGAATTGTATGATGCGTTTAATGAATTAAGTGATGAATATAAGACAATAAATCTTAAGAATAAAGAGCTAAAACTAACCAATCAATCTCACTTCCATAAATACGATAAATTAGTTAAGGATAAAGATTTTATCATTAAAGAAAATTTAGAACTTAAAACAAGCAAGCAAATGTTAATTCAAAAAACTAATACCTTAATTAAAGATAACGAAAAACTAACCAAGGAAATTTCAGAACTTAAAAACGATAAACAAACTATAAGAGATAATCTCACAAAAGACTTAAACATACTAAAAACAGAAAAACAAAAGTTGGCACAAGAACTTGAAAAATACAAACCTTTTGTAGAAAAGTTTACATATAGTTCTGAAAAATTGGAAATGATACTTAATAATCAACGAGCTGGTTTAGGGTATAAACCTAAGAATAAGCAAAAGCTCCTTAGTAATTTTTTTTGTGAAAGCAGGGAAAAGCAAAATTAAGAATATAACCTGTTTTTGCTGTGGAAAAACAGGACATAAAGCTAATGTGTGTGACCATAGAAAAGGAAAAGCTAAAAGAAAAATTAAAAAGGTTTGGATTCCAAAAGGAACCAACATTACTAACCATGAAGGACCCAAGAAAACTTGGGTACCTAAAATTGTATGATTTCCTTGTGTAGGAGTGTCTTGCAGCCAAGGTCGACAAAAACTGTTGGTACTTGGATAGTGGCTGCTCAAGACACATGACGGGTGACAAAGACCAATTCTTCACCCTTGAGCCTAAAAAGGGAGGTGCAGTGACATTTGGAGACAATAACCAAGGTCACATCGTTGGTATAGGTAAAGTACAAATCACCTCCTCAACCTTTGTTGATAATGTACGATTTGTAGATGGTCTTAAGCATAACTTACTTAGCATAAGTCAATTATGTGATAGGGGTTTTGATGTTCTGTTTAAGCCAACCCTATGCATCATAGCCAACACAATTGACAATAGCTTAGTATTCAAAGGAATAAGACGTGGAAATGTGTACGTAGTAGATCTTGAAGATCTTGCCAAAAATAACCCTTGCTTAGTAGCTAGTAATACTAAGGCTAATAATATAAGTTGGCTATGGCATCGTAAGTTAGGTCATGCAAGTATGGATACAATATTAAAACTAGTTAAAAAAGATTCTGTAATAGGTTTGCCAAAACTAAAATTTGAGAAAAATAAAATTTGTGAAGCGTGTCAATATGGCAAACAATCTAGGAGCTCTTTTAAATCCATAAATTGTGTCACTACTACTAGACCCCTTGAACTACTACACATGGATCTATTTGGACCAACTAGAACTACAAGTCTTGGTGGAAACAAGTATGGCCTTGTCATTGTAGATGATTTTTCTAGATACACATGGGTCATGTTCTTAGCTCATAAAGATGAAGCATTTTCTGTGTTTAAGAAATTTCATAAGGAAGTTACTAATTCAAGAAGTGCTTCAGTTATAGCTATTAGGAGTGATCATGGAACGGAATTTGAAAATCATCTATTTGACGAATTTTGTAGTCAAAAGGGGATAACTCATAATTTCTCTGCACCTAGGACACCACAACAAAATGGAGTTGTAGAAAGAAAGAATAGAACCCTAGAGAAAATGGCTAGAACCATGTTATGTGAAAGTAACCTCCCTAAGTATTTTTGGGGAAAAGTCATTAATACATCATGTCATATACTAAATAGAGTTTTATTTAGACCCATTATAATAAAAACACCTTATGAACTTTGAAAAAATAGAAAGCCCAAAGTAAACTATTTTCATGTCTTTGGATGTAGGTGTTTCATTCATAATATGGCAAGGATAACTTAGGTAAATTTGATTCTAAATCTGATAAAGGTATCTTTTTGGGATATTCTACATCAAGTAAAGCATATAGAGTATTTAACAAAAGAAACCTTGTTATTGAAGAGTCTATACATGTTGTTTTTGATGATACTAATGATATCTATTCTAGCAAGAGAGTTGCTCCTGATGATGATGCAGAAATTATTGAAGAAAAGATTGATGAGATGACATTACAAGAAGATGAACAAAAGCTAATTGGAAATGCATCAACAAGCCAAGAGGCAATTGTGGATCATGGGCTGACTAAGGCTTGGAGGTATGCTCATGGGCATCCTAAGGAATTAATTTTAGATGATCCATCTCAACCTGTTAGAACTAGAGCATCTCTTAGGAACTTAAATAATCATCTAGCATTTGTCTCACACTTTGAACCTAAAAACATAGAAGAAGCTGAAAATGATGTAAATTGGATAAATGCAATGCAAGAAGAACTAAACCAATTCACTAGAAACAAAGTATGGAACCTAGTTGAACGACCCTCTGAATACTCAATAATAGGAACCAAATGGATATATAAAAATAAACTTGATGAACATGGAATCGTGATTAGGAACAAGGCTAGACTAGTAGCAAAAGGCTATAATCAAGAAGAAGGTATAGACTTTGATGAAACTTTCGCTCCTGTAGCTAGACTTGAAGCAATTAGATTGTTACTAGCATTTGCATGCTCTAAAGACTTCAAATTATTTCAAATGGATGTAAAAAGTGCCTTTTTGAATGGGTATATTAATGAGGAGGTGTATGTAGAACAACCTCCTGGTTTTGAAAATCATCAATATCCCAATCATGTGTATAAATTAAACAAAGCACTTTATGGTTTGAAACAAGCACCTAGAGCATGGTATGAAAGACTTAGCAAATTTCTGTTAGACCATGAATTCTCTAGAGGGAACGTTGATACAACATTGTTTTTAAAAAGGAAAAACAAAGATATGTTAGTAGTTCAGATTTATGTAGATGATATTATTTTCGGTGCTACTAACAATCGCCTCTGCGAAGAATTTGCTGACCTAATGCAGAGTGAATTTGAAATGAGCATGATGGAAAAGCTGAACTATTTCCTCGGGCTCCAAATCAAACAATCTGAAGAAGGGATCTTCATCAATCAAGCTAAATACATCAAGGAGATGCTTAAGAAGTTTGATATGGAAGGAAACAAGTCAATCAGCATACCCATGAGTTCATCATGCAAACTAGACCAAGATGAATAAGGTAAATCAGTAGATCAAAAGATGTATAGAGATATGATAGGATCTTTATTATATCTCACTGCAAGTAGACCTGATATCATGTTTAGTGTATGCATGTGTGCTAGATATCAATCTAATCCTAAGGAATCACATTTAATCGCAGTTAAGAGAATTTTTAAATACCTAATAGGAACAAAAAATATAGGTTTATTGTACTTTAAAGAATCTAGCATAAACTTAATAGGGTATACAGATTCAAACTTTGCTGGTTGTAAACTTGATAGAAAAAGCACCAGCGGGTCATGTCAATTCTTAGAAGAAAATTTAATCTCTTGGTTTAGCAAGAAACAAAACTCGGTTGCACTATCTACGGCGGAAGCCGAATATGTTGCTGCCGGGAGTTGTTGTGCTCAAATCTTGTGGATTAAACAACAACTTGAAGATTATGGCATTAAACAAGATAAAATTCCCATTAATTGTGATAATACAAGTGCCATTAATCTAACTAAAAATCCAATTCAGCACTCAAGAACTAAACACATTGAGATAAGACATCATTTCATAAGAGATCATGTACTGAATGGTGATGTGACACTTCAATTTGTGTGTACTGATGATCAACTTGCTGATATCTTTACAAAACCTCTAAGTGAGGATCGATTTTGCATACTTCGAAGAGGGTTAGGAGTGATTGATCCATTCTCGTGATACTCTCCTCTAGTTCATAGATTTTGAGGATTAGTCTATGGTGGACATAGGACTTCTTATCTATGATCATCAAATCAGTTCCTAAATCCTGGATAAGTCCATAACTCTCTTTTGTGGCACGAAAATAACATGATTTTTGGGTGTGTGCCAGAGTTCGAGTCGACTCGGACACATTTTAGAGTCGGCTCATGTGGGAGTCGACTCGCGCATATTTTGGAGTCGACTCGAGGTCGAGTCGACTCGCGACTTACTGGAGTCGACTCGAGGTCGGAAATCCGATGTTTTAACCCTAATCGAAACGTTCAATCCCCACTTCTATTCACAGCCGACACTGTTCCAAAACCCTAGAGCCGTCTCCGACCTCGTCTCCGACCCATTCTAGATCTTCTCCATCGAGTTTTCCTCCATTTTCCTAGTTCTTCTCCCGTGTTTAGGTCAAAAATGCCTAGGAAAGCAGTTGTCCCAAGCCGGAAGAGACCTATCTCTGCGAGCGGGGCCGAGCGACGGTCAAAGGCTCGGAACGAACCCGCGAGGCCACCACCTCCGGTTTCTTCCCTGCCTAGGCCGGTTCCCTCGCGTCCGTGCGCCGGGAGGGCAGTCTCCACCGGGAGGAAAGTCAACTTTGACTTCCTCTCCCGGAAAGGCTTCACCCTAGGGCATCGTCTTAGGGTACAAGGGCTAGAGTTTTTCTGTTCCTTAGACCTCCCAACTTATCCGGGGTTAGTTAGGAAATTTTATGGGACTGTAGCCCGGGGTAGTGGTGGTATCCAGGGAACCGTAGCGGGTGTCCCTATATTCATCTCGGAGGACTCCATTGCTCAAGTCCTCCATCTTTCCCAAGAAGGGATCTCTCCCAGTCACCCTCTTGATAGGACTGAGGCCCTTACAGCAGTCTTAGGGAGTCCTCCACAGTCCCCCATAGAGGAGGTGTTCGCAAATCAGCTGTCGGCTGAAATGCGGCTTCTCCTTAGTGTTATCTCTAGGACTCTCTTCCCAAAGACTGGGAGGTTTGACTTTATCTCCGAGAGGGACCTAGCCCTGATGTACCATATACTCCAGGACACTCCTATCAACTTCCCTAAACTTATCTACGAATATATCTGTGAACCCCTAGATAAGCCGAGGTTGAGTCTCCCCTACGGTATGCTTTTCACTCTCATCTTTAGGGAGTTAGATGTACCTATTCCTGAGGGGGAACCCTCTCGCTCACTGCGTCACACAGATTGCATGGGTGAGGGGACTCTTCATCGGATGGGATTTCATAGAGTAGAGGGAGTCTGGGTACGGAGACCATCCACTTCATCTGACCCAACCACTCATCACTCTCCTGCCTCTGACCATGACCAGGACCACCATACAGATCTACCCACCCATCCTTCTACCTCTGGTCCTGCACATACAGAGCCCTCCACCTCCACTGCCCCATCTACTCAGCAGCAGCCACTGGAGGTCCGCATATCTTCTGAGCAGCTCCGAGAGTTGCGGCAGGAGATAGTGAGGGATTTGAGAGATGATTTGCTGAGGGAGCTCCGAGGTCCTTCTAATGCTCCCTCCACCGAGATTGTTCCCACCCTAGCAGCAGTAGCCGAGATGACTGCGCACTTGAGGGAGGAGATATCAAATGTGCGCAGCCTGGTCCAAGCTCAATACTGGAACATGAGTGACGTCAAGGACGACACGAAGAAGATGCGAGACGACATCAGACATGAGCTAGGGAGCCAGAGCCAGGGTGCCGAGAGACTAGCCCATGCACTGCTCTCCAGGTTGGACACCCTCCAGGAGAGTGTGAACAACATTTCTACGATTCAGTCTAGAACCACCTCGGAGATACTCGAACAACTGGGAAACATCAATGAGGGATTAAGCATGGTCATCAAACACACTAGACTGAGCAAGGGAGCCACATCCTCCACCACAAAGAAACCCTAGTGTTGTTTGTTCTTTTTACTTTATAATGTACAGTCCCTTGAGGACTCACTTGATATGTAATCACACTTGTACTCAAATTTGAATTAAATACAATGAGTAGAAATTCTTTTCAAAATTGTGCATTCTTGAGTTCTTGTACTTTTCTGTGCTTTCTGCCTTTTTGCTATGATGACAAAAAGGGGGAGAAAATATATTGAATTGAAATGTAAAGGGAATCAATAAAAAGAAAATTCTTAAAGCACAAAGTAATTTGTTCTAAGTGGATTCGATACCTCGAGGCTCATTATCTCTTTGTTGGGGCTCCTAAAGGAGTAATCTCCAGAATCCATTCAAGGGATATTCGGAGATTAGTTGAATCATACTCAAGAACAAATTGGCAGATTTTCCCTCTAAAACCTAAAATTTAAGCTCAAAAGCTTCAAGACATTAAAAGAAAATTCAGAGAATCTAAACAAAATTGAATGCATATGTTGAGGGGGAGAATCTAAAATCTTAAGAAAGCAAATTCATTAAATACATATAAGCCAAATAATTGATTGCATGACATGAAGGCTTATATAATTCCAAATGAAAGGGGGAGCTTTAACTTCAGGATTTACTGTTTCACACCTTTCAATTATGGATAAATTAAATGACTAGACACTTGAATTCATTTCAAAACTTTATTATAAATCTCCTTTTGGTTGAGCAATTCACTTTATAAATACTCAATGTTTGTCATCATCAAAAAGGGGGAGATTGTGGAGTGATTGATTATAACCCTATTTGATTTTGATGAGCTCAAAGCATTTGAGTATATCTTATACTAATGAATTCAATCTAGTGTTTCAGCCAAATATTTGTGAATTTATGGTTAAGTGTCTCTAGCTTTGGTTCAATACATTTTGGCTAAGTATGAAAATCAGTTTGAACCAAAGTCTGAAGCTCGAGTCGACTTCGGAAGATTACGAGTCGACTCCAAGTGTTTCAGAAGCACT
The DNA here is from genome assembly GCF_051530095.1 of Phoenix dactylifera. Taxonomy (NCBI): domain Eukaryota; kingdom Viridiplantae; phylum Streptophyta; class Magnoliopsida; order Arecales; family Arecaceae; genus Phoenix; species Phoenix dactylifera. The sequence goes on along the minus strand of NC_143195.1, from coordinate 7,896,730 downwards.
GGCACATGCTCGAGTCGACTCCGGTACACTACGAGTCGACTCCGACTGAGAACTGACAGAAAGACAGAAAGCTGATTTTCAGACACTGTCAGCGAGTCGACTCCAGAAGGGTTCGAGTCAATTCCGACAGTTGCCGAGTCGACTCCCGACGTTTCCGAGTCGACTCCAAAGGGTAACAGAAGAAAGACAGAACAATGTATTTCAGACCCTGCAACCGAGTCGGCTCCAGAAAATTACGAGTCGACTCCGAAGTTTGGCGAGTCGACTCCTAGTTAAGTACGAGTCGACTCTCAGAGGAAAGCAAGACTCCGCGGCAGAACACAGAGAAACAGTTTTCGGATTCTGAGAGCCGAGTCGACTCCAACAAAGTGCGAGTCGACTCCGAGGCAGTTCAACTCAAAGCACAGAGAAACAGTTTTCGGGTTCTGAGAGCCGAGCCGACTCCAAGTACTCCCGAGTCGACTCCCAAGTCAGCCGAGTCGACCCCAACAAAGTACGAGTCGACTCCGAGACAGTTCAACTCAAACACAGAGAGTCAGTTTACGGGCTCTGAGAGCCGAGTCGACTCCAAGGTGATCCGAGTCGACTCGAGAAAGAAATACAGAAAAACAAATCTCTGGAACCCTGAGAACGAGTCGTCTCCGAAGGGCCGAGTCATCTCCAGACTTTGGCGAGTCGACTCCAAGATTGGCCGAGTCGACTCCAGAACGGGACAGCACTTTAATTCAAATCCTGAACAGTGGGCGAGTCGTCTCCAGTAAAGTGTGAGTCGACTCCAGCAACAGCCGAGTCGACTCCAGATCGAGCGAGTCGACTCCGATCCCAACGGATACACTGTCAGGAGTTGCAGAGTGTGCAGAACGGCCACAAAAAGGTGTCAAACGGCTAGTTTTCAAGGTGGACTGCTTAAATAGCCAGAGTAAACAGTAGTAGACATCAAGAGAGCTATTCCATTCAAACAAAAAGGGATTTCCACCTACCAAAGGCTCTCAAGAGTAAATACAAGAGAAAGAAGGAAAAAGCGCATTCAACTCCATCCAACCAACGTTCTCCTTCGCATTCAAAGCTCCCCTTCTGACAGCAAATCTTCAGCACATTCAAGAGGAGTTGAAGAGTTTGAGAAGTCCCTTTCTCCACCTCCAAAAATCTGTTTGAGGGCTTCTAACTCTTCTTTGTTTATATTGTTTAAATACGCTTTTCAAGAAGCTATCTTTTTACTTGTTTCAAACTGTTTTTTCTTACTTGATTCAATCAGGGGATTGAATCAAGGGTGTTAAGGTTGGTTGGTTAGCCTAGGGTAAAACCAACGTGTAAGGGTTCGATTGTGATCCCGGAAAAACAATCGGGTGGTTCTAGTCGGTGAGCCTGTGAAAACCGACCGAGTTCGTTGTGATCTCGTAAAACAACAAGTTGGGTTGTGAGCTTGTAAAACAACCGGCTGTAATCCGAGGGATTATAGTGAACTCCCAAGTGAAGCTTGGGGAGTGGACGTAGGAGCAAGGGTTAGCTCCGAACCACTATAAAATCTCTTGTGTTTGTGATTGTTTCATTGTCTCTTCCATTCCCTTCATTCACTGCATATAACTAATTAATCCACTTGCAATAAGTTTTAATTAGTTACTCACAAGGTTTTTAATTGCAATAATTACTTAAAACCCAATTCACCCCCCCCCCCCCCTCTTGGGTTGTCTTTTTGGGCAACAATAAGGTTAATAAGTGCACTAGTAATTTAATTATGACAGGAAATCATGGCAATGACATTATGAGCCATTTGATATGTCATGTCACACAAGAAATGCGATAATGCAAAAATGGCAAAGAAGTTACTTGAAAGAACGAGGTGACAAAAAAGAATCAAATTAATAGATGACAAACTAGTTAGAATGGAGATTTAATATTACTAATAGCATCAATATGAATTTCACAAATACTCCATACACCCTAGTGCCCTTTCCACTTGAATATACGGAACACAAGATTTAAGGAACATCTATAAATACAATATTTAAAATTATAATACCTCACCAGCTGCAGCAGTGATGACATGAGGTGTGAAATTTGCACCAGCAGAGCATGCAACCATTTCACCTGCAAAGAATGTTCAGTAAAAATAGCAAATTTGTAATGAAACCCTAGGGTATGGACTCATGTGATAGATAAAAAAAATTAAGGAAAAAAGAAAAGTCTGCTACTAAATGGATAAAATCACTATCAAATATATGAAAAAAAATGCATCTGTAATTCTGTGTAGTGATATAGCTGCCTGCTTTGGTGAGGGCAACTATAGGGGCGGAAAATGTAACTTATCACTTATGTGGTTTAATCACATCCAACCAGGGAATATCATTGTAATTTTCCTAATGCTTAGAAAGAGTCCAGAGGAACAGGGAAAACCAACAGTTGAATCCAGGGAATTATCTCTAAAGAGCATGGAAAGCCTAATAAGAGAAATCGAAGATTTGATTCAGGGAGTTGTATTTTTCTTTAGAGTGAAATAAAACCAGAGAGCCTAATAAAAATACAACCTCACAAATTATAAATGATTAATTGGATTCAAAACACTTGGCTTCAGAATTGTGGAGAAGGAACATGAGTACTGGTTCAGCATATAGAACAACAAGACCAACATGTGGATTATTTCATCAACAGAAACTATATCAAATATCTTCCTCTAATTTGTGGGGTCCCATCACTGACACTAGAGCACCAAGCCTATCTTGACAACCATTTGATAAATTGTAACTTAAACTAACTATTTCATGCCTGATTCTGATTCTAACAGCCCAAAAGGTGGGTAGCTCCTATCTTAACCCAATATAATGATCACTCCTGATTTCCTATTTCCTAAGTTCTCTTCTAAGGCCTGACCAACGAGGACTCTGGAAGATTCAGAATCCTCGAACCCCGCAAAATTTGGCCTTTTCCGCAAGAACAAACCCCATTTCGGGAAAGAGATCTCATTTGTAGGTCCCACACACTAATTCCCAAAACCCTGTATCAGCACTCCAATCTGAAAGGTCCCAACCAAATTCAACTGTCATGAGAAAGAGAGAAAGAGAGAGCAGTCCCAACCAAATTCAACTGCCATGAGAGAGAGAGAGAGAAAGAGACAGGCAGACAAACATTTACATATCTGCAGGCCACTAATTTCCAGGAAACTACGGACCTGAAACCAACTGCAGTTGAAGAAACTTAAGCTGCCGTAAAAATCGAATCTTGAGCTTAATTACAACTAAAATCAGCCTCTAACAACAAAACCGCAACCTTCAAATAAGTTTTCAAATAATAAGCCAAAACATCCGAAAAAACACAGGAAGGTAAAAGAGAGAGAGAAATTACTCAAAATTTCAAAGTAGAACTGGAGAAAGATGGAGCTTTGGCACACAATACCTAAAGATTCCAGCTCGACTCCGCGCTGCGCTTTCTTCACGAAATCCCCCGGCCGCCCTCTACCCCGCTTCATCCCCGGATTCGAATGGTACTCACCAGGAGGAACCGACGCCGAGATGGGCATCGGGCTCAGAGGCATGATCAAGCTCCCGTCTGGCCTGTACTTCCTCGGCCTCCCTCTCTTCTTCTTCACCATCCCCGTGGCCGCGCTCCCCGGCACCGGCTCCATCACCACCGCCCCAGGCGGTGGCGCAGTCGTCACTCCTCCCGCCTGGCTAGGGCCCTCGCTCGCCGCCCTCGTTGCCACCGCTGCCTGCGCCGGAGGCGGTGGCTGCGGTGGTTGGTAGCTCCCCGCCGCCTCCGCCGGCAGCGTCACCGCCGGCGCCGGCGCCCCAGATGTCATGCCTTCCCTCCCTTCCATGCATAGATAAGCCCCCAAAATCCCTAGCAAACCCCTTTCACTGCTAAACGGGTCAAGAAAGAGCGCCTGATCGCGCTTCCAGATTGCGTCTTCCCCGCTCTATCAAGCTTCCGCCGTTGGAGAGCAGAAGAGAACTTGAGTGACCAAGCTCCAAACTCGTCGCCGAGACCGTTTCCTTTTTTTTCTCTTAAATTTTATATTTTGCGGCTTTGTCGGACCGGCTCCCAACTTCTCTTCGAGCGGTCGGAAAACCGGTTTTTCAACGCCAGCGTGTCGGTAAACCGCTTCCGACTTCGTCGCGCCCCGGCGGTTTCGGCGATCCTCGAAAGCCGCTTGCCGGAACCCGGAGAGAAGCGAAGGGAAAGGAACGGGTAAGAGACAGGGGAGAGAAAATGAATAATAGAGATAAATAATAGAATATATGAACAAATGGAAGACAATTACGAAATTGGGGAATATTTTAATCGGACGGGCCAAAAAAATCGATATGGGGGGTGTGGATCTGGAAATATTTATTGGGCCGTCCATCACGGGGTGTTTTGGTATAAAGAAATGGGGAAGGAAGGAAAAAAGGAAGCGACTTTTCTTATTTTTAATTTTTTTTTTGATTCTGGGCATTAAATTCGGGGATTTAAAGCTGCCGAGCGAACGTTGGAGGCCCGCCTTTTGCCTACCACCGACCTGCTCCTTGCCTACTTTTGATGTAAAAGAATTTAAACAATAAAACCCTTTTGTGGCTCTTATTTGCTAAAAAAATAATAATTCAATACTATGGTTAATTATCAAATTTATAGGGTTTGGTTTTTTCTTTTTTTTAAAAATCTTCTTTTTCGATTTTGTGTAATATGGCTTTACGTTGTAATTCCTTTTTAATTAAGATAAGACAGTTACTCCAAAATACTATAGTAATGTAATTTTGGTAAGACTAGATAAAGGCTAAAGGTTTGAATTGTTATGAGCCGTTATAGCATTATAATCATTTATTAATTACCTAAAATAAATAAGAACATGTCTAACAATATTTTCCAATGTATTAGTAATTTCTCAATTCTGCTTTTTTCCGTTGTTGATGGTTTCATATCATCTAGAATAAGTTGATAAAAATATTCAATTATTCCTTAACTATTTTTAAATTTTAAACTAGCATTGTGAATTATTCATGATTTATGTGAAGTATGCAGTTGATGTTGTTGTTATCTTCGTTGTTATGGTCATCGTCTCTTAGATGCTTGATTTTTATTTTAGTAGTCTTATATTTTTATATATTTTAATTTTTGTAATTTTAGTTATTCAAATTTTCTCAAACCTTTAGTGCATATATTTTAATATTTATCTATTTTTTTTTGATTTATATGAATATTCACCTCTTAGTTAAGTTGTTCCACAATGTTGAAGTATGATTTAAAACCTATTTTCTTGGATTATACCATTGCTATGCTAAAAACTATTTTAGTACTTATCATGGCTTATTATATCAAATAACAACTTTTAATGGTAATGATTTTAAACTACATTATAGACATTTTACGTGTATAGTAAAACATAAATAATATATGATGTAAATGATATGCCGCATGAACTAGGATGCCGATCCTAACATGCAATTGAAGAACTCTGTTTGTGAAAAGAAAAAATTATTAGAGACAATATAGCTGGGTTTAATCCATTACTTTTGAATGACTACTCCTTTTTCTCTTCTCCTATATCGTCGAGTTTTCTGCTCCTATGATACCTGTTGGCGGAGGCCTGAGGGGCCGAGTCAATGTTGGCGGAGGCCTGAAGGGCCGAGTCAGTCCTGCCACCTGCCAATGTGGATGCGCTGGAGGAGTAGGGTGGGTTATACCACTAGGGGGTCCCTGAACCTACTGGCGAGGCCCTGTCGGAGTCCGGAGTTGGGCGAGGCTTGGTCGGAGTCGACTCGTGGCGCTATGGGCCCCTGCGCTAGTTTAAGGAAATAAAGTTGCGCCTTTACTAACACGTGCGGATTTTGGTGTAATGGTAGCGCTTGATCCTGACAATACCACGAGTTTTAATTGCTATTATGGCGACCTCCATCAATTGACCAAGCTGGAGTTCTTCCCTTCAATTCTCCAACTACTTCTATCTTCTTCCTCTAACTTGTCATATCTCTCCTCCAAAATAACACTTGGGCATTGCAGCTCTTTGTTTCCTCGAATCTTCTCTTGCTCTCTCACTTACACTAATCTTTTTTAAGCCCTTTTTGCATTGCTAATCCTGACCATTACTTTGAAGGAATATCTCCTCAATAACATGCTCCACTTCGACTCTAATTGATACCTCAACTCCACCCTCTAGTTGATCATATCTTTGAATCTCTTAAAGTTGGAACTAATTGTGAATGATAAAGCTCTTCATTTCATCGTTAAGTTTGCTACAGTAGGAGTTTTCTCATCCACCACCTTCCAATTTATTAAATTTGTTAAAAAATCCTGTGAGGTGACCATATCACCAAAGCTTGGAATTTCTTTTATGGTATGAAGATGTAGATGGAAGTATTGAGATCTTGTTGTAGGGATGTCAATTGATTAGAGTAGTTTAAGCTCCCAAGCTCGGTATGGAATGAACTTGCCAAGCTTAAGCTTGGTTCATAGGCTTGAACATAGTTTCTAACCAAGGCCAAAAAATACTTGACCAAGATAAAACTTGATAGAGTATCAATTTATCAATCTAGAGGGCAGGCCTTAACAATACTAAGGTTGCTATATTATAATATGGGTGTCACGAGTTTGAAGTACGGAAACATCCTCTCAATATGCAAGGGTAAGAATACATACATCTAACTCTCCCTGAATCCTATAGCAGGAGGAGCCTCGTATACTTGGACAGCTTTTTTTGTCAATTTATCTATCTATATCTATACTACTATTAAGAGAATATCAGTAGTTTTCTCACCTTCCTATATTTAAACATTTTTGATTATCAAATTATACTTTGATTATTGGTAATAAAAACTTTCTAAATGTAACAAAATGATGTAGATATTTTTCTGTCTCTAAAGATTAGGATTTGTTAAATAATTTGAAAGCGCTAACAAGAACATCTAAATCACTTATAAATCTAAAAATTTGAAATTCTAATTTGTCTCTAAGATGTCCATGTTAAAGCTATTTGAAACAAAATATTATGAAGCAATTATTTTCTTGATCTAAACATGAGTATTTATTTTATTTTTCAAGAGCATTTGTAAGAGCTCCTTTGTCATATTTAATCTAAAAAATTTTGAAACCTCCATAACTCCCTGAGACATTCATATTAAATGCTTTTGATTATTAACTTTTATTTTTATTTTCAAATAATATCAAAAATAAAGAGAAAAAGTGGAACCTTCCTATATAATGTCTAAGTATCATGAAATATCTCAAAAATCCACAAAGACTGCAATCACCTATTAATTATACTTAAGATGATGTGTGTATTTACTCTTTTGTTATGTAAATTTTAGAGCCAACAACATGTCTTCAAATGTTATTAATTTATCAATTTTTTATTAATAATATCTTACAATTCCCTTCATATCTTTACTCACACAACAGGACTATTCTACTTGTTTCTATTTTTATTTATTTTTTAAAATTTTCATTTGAAAGCAATTATTTTTATCTAAAATCTTAGCAAACCCTTAATGATACCATTAGTGGTACAATAATTATGACTAAAGACAATAATGTGGTAGTCAAAATATTATAAGAAACCTATCCCTGAATTACAACAAAGATTACATATCATTATTAGTCACTCTAAATTTTTAATAACATATTGCACTGTATATCAATAAATAATAATTTACAAAAGTATTGTATCTAAAATAATAGCATTTTGTAGTTAAATAACAGCATTACTAATATTTGAAATACAAAGATATTAAGACAAATAATTCATAACCCATTAATTTTTAAAAAGTAAAAAATGATCTGCATAACTTGATTTGATCGAAGGAAAGGAAATTTCTTTTTAACCTGCTCAACTCAAATCTCTAAAAAAAAACTTGAAAAAGGTAGAAAGAAGGTGAAAGTAAAGTCTAAGTTCACTTTTTTTTCATTGATAATAAATTGAGATACATAACCTCTATTTATAATAGTGAGGTCTACACTCGCACAATTCGGATCAGATTTCTCCCTTAGTTCGAATAGAACTAGCTTTTCTAAAGTGACATGACTAGAGAAATAAACATAAAAATTTAAAATTCTGTACGAGATAGTTCTCAACTCGAACATCAATTTGCCTTCAGTTGCTTTACCTAATTCTTCCTAGATTGGAAGATACGTTTGGTAAAATTTTTTGTTTAAAAAAAAATAATTTGGCCAACTCATTTTGAGGTCAAAAGAAAAGAATTTGTACATGCCTATTAGTTGTATCACACCTTTTAGGGAGTGGCGCCATATCATAGAGTTCGAAAAGTTATCCGACTTAAAAAATTGAAAAGATAATCTCAATCAAGCGTTGTATGATCAAGTCATAGCCTTCAAAAATTTGGCACATGATTTGGTTCTTGATATGGTAGATATCAGTTCTAGACCTTGTCTAGTCTTAGCCATAGTGGCCAATATGGTCCACACCAAGTTTTATGATTCTTTTGGATTCAAAAGATATTCAAAATGGCATGTCCACACAATCGACCACTATCTATTTATTTGTATTTATAGTCATCATACAACGGGAAAAACATGCTTTTGACCTCCAACTGATCTCATCCTTGGAATACCACTTTTTCTAGTTCGAGCATAAGTTCCAATAGTTCCTCTCCTTCTTCTCATTATACACCAAGTACTCTATCATTGCCCATACAAGAATGGTAAGGATTGGGTAATCCAGTTGTATATGTGAGAGAAAATTCAATGCCTCACCTTCCTCCTTTATACGCAACTTCCTCTATCATTGACTAGAGCTCTCACGACAAGAAATAGGATATCTAAAGATAGATTTGTGGAAATTTAGAAAGGAGGGTAAGAAGAGGTGGTTAGAGTTAATGAGAAAGAGGAAACGAGATAAGCTCCAAAAAGAGATTTTTAGAAACTCATCTTGAACGTCTTTGGTAGTGAAGTGGGAGGAGGAGATGTGGTTGGAGTTGACAAGAATTTAGGAGCATGATGACAAGGAAGCTATATTGTCTAACTCACTAATTGAAATGCATCCTAATTTATTAACAAAATCACCAACATAATATTTGAGAATATATTAAGTTGGTGTAAATTATATCAGCCCAATTACATTAGTTGGAAATTCAAGTTTAGGCTGGTGGAAATAATATCGGTCCAATTAAATTAGTTGGCTAGCATAGTCTCCAGCTAATATTATTTTAAAATCAATTTGGGATACTTTCTAGTTCGACTATAATTAGATTGTAACAATAACCTATGGTCTCCATAGCTTACTCCTTCATCATTTCCTCATTCTCCTACAAGATTAGCTAGTAAACTCACGCATGTAGTAAAAATGTCGTAGTTTGGAGATGAGATGTGTTGAAGAGAAATATCATCATTTTTCATTTTACAGTAATTAAAGGTATGAGTAAACCTGAAAAGTGTTTGATTTGGTGAATAACAAAATTTTCATGATTTTTATCTAACTTATCATTAAACTTTAAGTTAGTTCCTCAATGAAAAAAGAAGAAAGTAAATATAAGAAACCTTCATTGGTTGTTCTTCATTCTCATTTTCTATTTTTGTTAAATTAATAATCTTTTTAATATCAACTAATAATGAGCCATATTCTTAATAACATTAGTTAATACTGTAATACCCCTAAAAAAAAAAAAGAAAAAAAAAGGGGTGGACGGGCCGGCCCGAAAAGACCGGGCCCATCCACCATATACGATCGTGCCTAGGGCACGATCGTGGTAGAGAGGAGAACGGGAGAGAGGGCGGCGATGTTAGAGGAGATCGCCGGAGAGACGAGCGCCGGAGGGAGGAACCAGCCGGCCGCGGAGGAAGCCAGAAGCTTTTCCCTCCCTCGGTGAAGATCCCCCACAAATCGGGAGAAGAAGTCTCGGATCCGTGCGTGAAAACCCAAGACCCCTCCTCCGATTCCTCGCCGGAAAGTCGCCGGAACACCCTCATCGGGCCGAGGTAAGCATGGCTTCGTCCTTTGCATTTTATTTGCCTGGTTTTGGGTTGGGTTTCCTGGGTTATGGCCGACGGAATCACCGAAGAAGGATCCGAAACAGGGTACCCCTGTTTCGGCTCCTCTCCTCCGGATTTTGCCACCGCCGGCCGCCGGGTTGGCCGGGATTCATGGCAGTAGGGTGGACCGGGTTGTGTGGGGGTCGAAGAGGGTTTTTCGGGCTTAGTTGGTGATCAGGAGTAGTGGATCCGAGGTTATCTTCCTCGCGATCCCATCTCTTTTTCTCCTTCCTCTCGTCGGCTGGCCGCCGGCCGGCGACGACGGTGAGGTGGCCGCCGTCGGGTGAAGGCCGAGCCACCATCCTGGTGGTTCTTCTGTTGATGACGGAGGAGAGGGAAGGGAGGAAAAAGGGGACCCTGTGTATGTTTTGGGGGGGGGAAGAAGAAGAAGAAGAATGAGAAGGAACTTCTCCTTCTCTCCCTCTCTTGGTCGGTCACCATTGCCAGCGACTGCGACAGTGGCAGCCGGCGATGGTTCGGCCAGCGGTGTTGTTGGGTTGGGGACACAACCACCATGGCTGTTGTCCTTGGATCAAAAAAAAAAGATTTGAGGAAGGGAGATGTATTCCCAACCATGAAGAGAGAGGAATCATCCCTTTATGTTGGTCTCTTCATCGGGACCGGCCATCGTCGCCGGCATGGCTGCGGCCACGGCTGGCGACGACATAGGCCGATGGTGCAAGGTGGGAGTCGGGCCACCCCGACTGCCCTAGATCTGGAGGGATTGAGATGTTTGGGGACCTGGTGATGGACCCCATAGTAGATATGAATTATGGTTTAGAATATTTAAATATTAAATAATTTAGTTTGTGATTTATAATTGATGTTGTAGGGGAAGAGTCAGCGGTGCCAGGAGGTTTTGATCAGGGGACTCAGCACCCCAGCTCGTAGGTTGTGATCCAGATCTGTATTTGAGTCTGTCTACAATTTCTGTAAGGATCCTTGTACGCCAATCCTGCATGATATAATATTTTTATACTTAGATATGTATGATATGCTATAATCCAGATAAATCAAGAATAGTTTTATATTAAATTATATTTTGATCGTGTTGGCTTGTGGTTGATACTATGATCGTATTTGCTTGTGGTTGGTATCATGATGGATGCATGCATGCGCATAACCTACACCTACATAATTGGACTGATGGATGTGGTGCTCTAAACTAACCATGTGATTTTGGTTGCCCCGTCACGGGCTGGAAACGAATTTGATGTGTTAGTTTAAAGCCGGAAATAAATAAAAAGAATTTGATGTGTGGATGTAAACTGGATTGTATGAAAAGGAACTTTGGGTTTATCTTGTTATTATGGCAGGCCCCGTCACAGGCTGAAAATGTGGTACTTTGGTAGGCCCCCTCACAGGCTAGAAATGTGGAACTATAATGTGCAGGCCCCGCCACAGGCTGAAAATGTGATACTTTGGTAGGCCCCATCACAGGCTAGAAATGTGGAACTATAATGTGCAGGCCCCGCCACAGGCTGAAAATGTGATAATTTGGTAGCCCCACTACAGGCTGAGAAATGTGACCGAGATTTGGCCCAAAGTCGGAAAGTTAATTAGTCCGGATCAAGTTAATATAGAATGAAAAGAAAAAGCATTGAAAATATTAATGAAGATTTATGAGCTATCATATGCTATATCATTCTTGCATGGTTGGACTTTCATTGATATTTGACGTACATACTTATGTTGATTATTTAAGGCCTTTTGATAACCGGTTTATGATTTCATGAAATGTGCATCGATTTGTCGTGGTTTTCAAATCTATATTATTATTGTGTTGGTGTGGATGTATAGGGATTCTTACTGGGCTGTAAAGCTCACCCCCTCTTCTTCTTTTTCTTTACCAGAGTTACATGATGCATTGATTTGGACAGGATGGGCGCAGAGTGCGAGTACCCGAGTCATTAGTTAGTTGGTTTGTTTATCTTTCTTTGATGTTGATGAACATTTGAAGATCTTGTAATTGAACTAATTTGTTTATTTGGACATGTTGGACTTGTCTATTTGAATTACTAAATTAATTGTGGATTTATTGGAATTTTTGATAATCATAGGCCTTGCATGATCTCTAGGGCACTGCTCTAGGGCTCATGCGGCCGGTCGCATTCCGGACCCGGGTGCTGGGTTCGCGGCGTGACAAATACGATACCATGAATTTTAAGTTATTGTAAGATATGCATTTTTTAACCCTTTATTAAGCATTATATATACTAATATTATACATGATTATTTTGAAATCAATTTTTTTTTTTTATTTTGCTTATCCATTTTTATATTGAGAGTATCCTCTAATCTATCTTAAAAAAATATGCTTATTGTCTCAATAACTATCCTTGCATGAATTATTACATGTGCCTAGTGCAAACTCTTTCTCTCCCTCTCCCTATCTCCCATAGGATGGGGATCCTACTCTCTTACTCTCCACACTTAGTTAACCACCCTTATCTCTCTCCCTCCCTCCCTCGCTCTCTCTCTCTCCCCCCCCTCTCTCTCCCTTCTTTGATCGAATATGATTCGATTTTAGAATCAACATAACTTTTTTTGAGACCATGACGCTCTAGGACCTTCTATACTATACCCACCTGATCCACAAAGGTTGAAGTTGTTGGAAGTTAGGTATGCCCCAAAATCCATTTGCCATATTGAGCATATTATTTTGAGATACATCATGAATAACTCTTCTAAACATGGTCATAAATAGTTAGAAGATTGCATCGCACATGAGCTTTTAAACCAAAAATGAGTCTACAAGTGACACTACAAACAAAATGACTAAGTGCAAATTTGGGTGTGTTTGCACTAATCAAAAGTGATTATGGATCTAAAAGCAAATTTTGAGTGTTTGACTACAATCCAAAAGTAATTTTGACCATGTTAAAGATCTTCTGATGTTTGGGGAGAATTAGATCATTTTGGACACTTGAAGGTTGTTAATAGATAATGACGAGGTTAGGCATTACACTCATATAGCTTCTATTATATAAATGTTCAATAATGGATTGGAACGGCTATTTTCCCATGTGATCAGAGCATTGACTTTGCACCGGCATAGTAGATGTATTTCATACTGAACAATCATGACGTCAGACTATCTCTTAAAAACCACTATCGGACTTTGAGATATTGATCTCATATGGACAACATGCAATTAATCCCTAACCCGAAGCTATGACTATCAATAATAATTTTGGCGGGGCCAAACCTTGAATTTTGCTCTTGACAAGGATTGCTTTATTGCAAGTAAGGGGAAGGATTATTCCAACAAGAAATCCATCTATTATATGTTATCCATATCAGAACAAAGATACATTAAACATAGTCTTGGTACCAAGTAGTGGTTTAACTAAATAAATTTTTATATTATAATATCATTTTATTTTGAATGTAACAAAATATTGATGAAATTGGTTTTGTGCACATATCGGTCTTTTATTTTGTCTCTCATGTGATAGAGGTCTCTGATGGACTTTGAAATCAATGGGCTATGTGTTTGATAGTGTTAATACTCCTTCTAGTGGTTAATCGAGGATAAAGAAAGGTAGAAAGACTGAATTGTAGGAATAGTTGCTATGCGTGAAGGAAGATTTTCTATTTTATCTACCAAGGATTAGCACAATTATACATCTTTATATAGCTAGTCCATCTTCCTACATTGTGATTGTGGCACACCCATAAAGTATGATGATGGTTTTGTTGCTTTATATATTTATTTTGTCTGTGATTTAGCAATCCCATAGTTCCTTTCTGATACGATCAAATAAGGAAAAAAATGATCTTTTTTTTCATTTTTGTACTTTTTCTTTCATAACATAAATATCAGAAAGAGAATTTTGGTATGGAAAAGAATGGTTTGTGACGCTGAAATGTACCTCGGGACATAGTAATTAGAAATCAAAATTGACCTTAGAGTTTGACACTTGCACATCCTCCTTGATCTTTTCTTAGATCTCTTTTGAATTCTTACCAAACTCAAGCCTAGTCTTACTAATGAGATGAATGAGACCCATGGTATAGGGATTGATTCATGTGGGCTAGCATAAGAATTATGAGCATGGTGTTGTGGACTAGGCCTATACTAAACCCTAGATATGATTTCCTATGTAGCTGGCTCCTAGGGCTAACCTAGGTGGTCGACCAAATCTAGAAACCCTAGGATGGTCGACCATACACCATTATTCCCTAATTGCTAAGGTTTAAGCCTAATGGGCTGCCAACACCTAGGGTTTCCCGGGTTGGCATCATAGAGGCCTAGGATTTCCATCCTAGAGTCAACCCCTCCTATTATAAATAGGAGAGAAGGGGATGTAGGGTTTGAGAAATAAAGGAGGGAGGCATGTTACAAAGAGAGAGCCATGCCTAGGGGTTCCTAACAAAAGGCCTAGAAACCATAGAGTGCCCCCCAAATAAGAGAGAGAGAGAGAAGGAAGAAGAGGAAGAAAGAGATGAGAAGGAGACTACGGAACAATTCTTGGAAGGTCTGCACGGTGCGAGTATTCTGTGTAGTTTCTAGAGAAGTCTTCATCCATTTTATTCTATGTTCTTGTATTTTCTTGCCATCTCTCCGAGCATCAATTTGTCTTGTTATGCTTGTAATCTCTATTTTGTTGGTGCTTTATCAAAAAAGAGTGATATAGTTTATATTCTTCCACTGCATTATAATGTTAAACTACATTAGTGTTCTTTAGAAGTGAAAGTGAATTCTATTTGAAATTGAACCTCTACAACCATGCTACTTAGTCAAGGGGTGTTTCCAAGCAAGTGCCTATGGTATAACCAAAAAATTACTAGAAGGTAAAATATCTTTCTAGATTTTTGGGATACACTGCATAACAACCCTATTAAAAACTCCCCCCCCCCCCCCATCTCATTGTTAGTTATAAAGATCCTTATTATACATCATATTTTCATATAATGGTCTCAACAATAAAAATTAATATCATGAATATCTCATATTTAAAGTATGGACATGTTCAAAAATTTTCTTGATTATTCACTAATGGAGTCATCAACCTTTCAATCATAAATATGCATCATAATAATAACTTTTAATCAATATGGAGCTTCTCGCTTCGCTTTGAGCGAGGGTGTGACGTCGAGGATTTCTTCTTATTACGTCACATCAAGTCAAAGGTTGTTCATTACGTATATAATTAATGTGCAAGTCAGGCACTGTGCTTTCATCCAACAAGCTTAACTACTAGATGCTATTTTGACATCATAGGTGTACCATCACTACAAAAGAAATAAACTCTCCAGGCACTTTTTAGAGTTGTTACCAATGTTTATAAGCGTCAGTACTTTTCGTGCCAACACTTTCAAAAGCGTCGCAAAAGCATCGGGCAGGTGGGGGTGGGAGAGTTTCTTTCCGACACTTTTCGAAAGCATCGGCATTACCTGGCCCTGTACCGACGCTTTTTGAAAGCATCAGTAAAGGTCCTTTTCCTGATGCTTTAAAGCATCGATATAGCCCACCTTAATGTTTAGTAATTACCGATGCTTTTAAAAAGCGTCGATATAGGCGTGCCGGTTTCGTTATTATCGACGCTTTTAAGTATCGATATAGGTGTGCCGGTTGTTATTGCCGATGCTTAAAAGCATCGACAATAGTGATTTTTTTATAAAAAAATTATAAAAGCAATTTTTAAACTTGCATACATTACTTTCCAACATAACAAATACACAACCTAAATCACATTGATAACAAAAGTCACATCACAAATAGAAACTTTTTATTAAAAAAAATTATATTATCATACTTGATTACATTGTACTTCGAAAATATTAAAAACATACATGTCAAATTTCTAAAAAAATAATCTACGATGTATCAGGGGTTGACAGCATCATCTCTACAAGTAGATGAAGTATCAGCAATCTACAAGGAAAAGAAAGACACTTTAGAAAGTAAAAAATACGAAAGAGCATACAAGAATAAATTATAATTATGTAAAATATTCAAATAGATTTAGTTATTTACTGAAGAGGTAAATTTCTGTAAAAAAGATGAAATATGGTCAAGCTGATCCTGCAAAGATTGTATCTTCCATTATCCTTCTCAAAAATGGTCAATAAACTGGATCAGCAACTAATCAAGTTATTTTTTGAAACAGAAACATCTAGAAAATAATGAAATTAGACATACTATCTAGGTGTTGATCTGCTTTATCTAACAAAACCTTTTTCATTTTTACAACAATTATTATATAATGTAGATGAATGATTGATAAATCCCATCTTATGATGAAACTATGGTTGATTGGGCTCTTGAGAAGCTAAAACAAAAAGGTGCTTTAGTTTTCATTTCTAAGATGAAAGCACAGGTGTTTGGATTGAATGACCCCTAGATGGAAGGGATATTTGCAGTATGATGCTAAAGTTTACATATCCAATATCAAGGTTTCAGAAGATGATCAGTTGCTGCTTGAGGATGTAATATCCAAGATTAGAGTATTTGATTTCTAGGAAGAGGGATGTAGTTACTGGGACCAAGGTCTAATTAATACTATCGATATATTACAAAGATAATTAAAGATTATACCTTACTTTCCATGCACATTATTATTTAATAGCTAAATACCATAACAACTGGCTATTATATGCATTGTCGATCCCAATGTTGTTTAACTTTTGCACTATTCTATCATCATAATATTATATTTAAGTCAAATTACTCATTGAATCCAAGTTATAATTTATATGATAAATAATGAAAAAATAAATAAATGGGTAGGTCCATTGGGTGCAAACGATATCCAAGTTCAAAGACTTGTAGATGCATCATCAATGGCTCAAATCTAAATCCTCCATCTTCCCAAGGAAAAATCTGAATTCATCAACGTGGGAATTCCAATCATACAAATTCGTGTCGACAGCTCTTATTTTACCGGCATTAAAATAACCTGATTACTATGGAGTGTGCTTCTAATGCAAAATAGAGAGAGAAAATTAGGGATACTGAGGATCCTAGTGTGATTTTGATGTTTATAAAGCCGTTGAGGTCAAATGGAAGTACTAATGCTTTCAATTCAATTGATCTAATACATAAGTGAATAAGGAAGAAAGATTTGATACATCCTTGATACGCTTTGCTTGATACATTTAAAAGAACCTTCAAGAACACATCTAAAACAAATTATATTGGAAGAACTTGAGGAAAGAACTAATTTAGAGTTTAATATACCTTAGAGTCAAATTCTTTTAATTGAAGCTTAACTCTGTCATTTACATGCTTAATGAGCTTAAACTTTAATGTGCCAAGCATTCTAAGGAGAAAGAAATGATTTGCAATGTTATTACTTCTTTTATATGTTTAATGTGCAAATCTAACCTAAAGATGCAGAAAAACAGGGTTAGAGTCGACCCCATAAGAGATGGAGTCAACCCTGGCACAATTTGGCATACTTTGGCACATTCTGGCACAAATGGCACAAATGACACAGATCTTAGGTCGACCCAAGAAAAACTCGGGCCGACCCCAGCTTGGGTCGACCCAAGAAAAGCTCGGGCCGACCCAAGCTTCAGCCATCTGAAAATACAGCCTTTTGGAATTTACTGAGAGGGCCGACCCCAAGTTTTCTTGAGCCGACCCCAGGTGGAGCCGACCCCAAGTTTTCTTGAGCCGACTCCAGTAAAAGTTGAGTCGACCCCAAATTGAAATGTCAAGAAAGCAAGTCTCTGGATTTTCTGAGAGGGCCGACCCAAGAAAAGCTTGAGCTGACCCAAGTCTGATGAACAGTGGTTTGGGTCGACCCCAAAAAAGTTTGGGTCGACCCAAGCACGGGCAGAAGCATAACGGCTAGTTGTGCAGAAGTGCTTTTTGAACTTCCAACGGCTATAAATGGATAGTTTCTTCAATCCAACGGTCAGGAAGGACTATTTGGAGGTTGGAGAAGTATTTAAGAGGAAGTATTCATCAGAGAAAGCAAGCTTTTGAAAAGACATCAAGTGCATTCAAGAGAAAATCCTGGCAAGGCAAGCTTCATTCAAAGAGCCAAAAGGAAATGGTTGAGCAGATTCCAAGAGACATTAAGAGCTCCACCAACCCTTAAAGAGTGAAACAATCTTGACAAAGAAGAGAAGAGCCTTATTAAAGGGATAACTATATTCTAAACTCTTCTTTGTAGTTCATAATTGTTTTATTTGCTCTTTTAGGAGCTTTCATTCTTTACTTATTACTCTTGTTGTAAGGTTTGTTGGTAAGCCCGTAAAACCAACATTGTAGGTTGTTGGTAAGCCCGTAAAACCAACATAGGTTGTTGGTAAGCCCGTAAAACCAACGTAGGTTGTTGGTGAACCCGTAAAACCAATTGTGAAGGTTCATTGGTGAGCCCGTAAAACCAACATAGATTTTTGGTGATCCCAAAAAATCAAAGTGTAAAGGTTTTTGGATTGTGAGCCCGAAAAACAATCCAACTGTAATCCGCGGGATTATAGTAAATTCCCAAGGGGTCGCTTGGAAAGTGGACGTAGGTGCTTAGGAGAGCACCGAACCACTATATTTCTTTTGTGTTTGCATTGTGTATTGTCTTACTTTACTACAATTACTTACTCATCAATTAACTCGATTAAGGAATCAAAAAGTTAGAAAAACCAATTCACCCCCCCTCTTGGCTTGTCACCTTGGGCAACAAGTGGTATCAGAGCAGGTGTTCTATAATTCCTTGCCTTTTTGATTTTGACCTAACCATCAAAGAGCCAAAGATCATGACAACTCAAATAGATAGTTTTCTAGGAGAGGGACAGTTAATTGATCGACCTCTACTATTTAATGGCATAAACTACATACATTGGAAAGCACACATGCGTATTTTCATTCAAGCACATGACTATGATTTATGGAGTATCATAGTCAACGGGCTACAAGGTCTATTGGTACAATTAGAAAGCGTCTCACGAAACTCTTAGTACCCGCAAAAAAAAGGGGCGCTGGTACACAAACACTAATCATGATAAGAAAATGGCTCAGCAAAATGCAAAAGCCATGAATATTCTATATTGTGCATTAGATGATAGTGAACTTAATAGCATATCTTTTTGCATAACTGCTAAGAAAATCTGGAATATGCTTGAAGGTAAATATGAATGCACTAATATTTTTAGTGAATCTGAAAGTAGCTCTGAAGAAGAAGAGCAGCAAACTGAAATTAAAAATCCTTGCTTTATGGCACATGAAGATAAGGTATGTATTGGAACATAAAGTGATTTCTCATTCCAAGATAAAGTACATGCTAAAACTCAATCTGATTTTACATTTGATGAACTTCATTATGCTTTTTCTGATCTATACTTAGAATATAAGAAGCTTAGTTTAAAGAATAAAAAGCTAAATCAAAAAAATCCATCTCTTGCTGAAAGCTATGATATAATTCAGAAAAATAATAAATTACTTTCAGAAGACAATGAAAGGTTAACTAAAGAAGTTAACAAATTTAAGCATATAGTTGAAAAATTTACTATCAGCTCTGAAAAACTGAACTTAATGATAAATAATCAAAGAGCTAAATTTGAAAAGGCTGGATTAGGATATCAATCTTGGTACACCCAAAAATCCCTTAATGACATATGTGTTAAATCCTCCACTATCTATCCTAAAACGGATTCTAATTTATCTGATGAACCTAATGAACAAAAACAGAAAATTAAAAATCCATCATCTACTTATGTTAAATCTATGTTTGTTAAATTTAATAAGAGTATGCAGAAATACATTTCTTATAATTCTAAAACCTGCAAACTAATAAACAAAATAGCTATTAAGAGAATATGGGTTCCAAAAGTAACAATTATAGCTAACCTGCAAGGATCTAAAAGAGCTTGGGTTTCTAAGTTGAAAACCTGATCATTTTTAGCAAATGTGTCTAGCTACCCAAGATTCCAATGAAAGATGTTATCTGGACAATGGGTTCTCTAGACACGTGTTAAAGAATGGAACTTAAAATATAATTAAGAAGAGTGACCAAAATGGAAGAAATAATAAAATTAGTAATCCTTGCATCCTCTCATATTGAAATTGTAGCTAGTATTAATCATTTCTGTGATATAAGTGATACTTTTGATATGAAAAGAAAATATATCCAAATCACTCAATCTTCCTATATTATGCTTCAGTTATTGATGGATAATTTACTTAATCAATACTCTTAGAATAACTCTTTGAATTCTCTATATACTTGATTGAGAGTTCTTATCCTTGGCATTATCTTCTATTGATCATAAACACAAAAATGTCTACCTGGTATATTTTTTTTTAATATATGCATTAAGAATACCAAGATTAAATAGACTAGTTTTGGCATATAAAATCAACTCATACTAGTATGGACTTAATCTCAAAAGACCTTGTCATTGGTTCACTTAGATTAATTTTTGCAAGGTCAAAGTTTGCTATGTATGTCATCTAGAAAAATAAACTAGAATCATTTCTAAATCTGAAAATATTGTTTTCACCTTTAGCCTTTGAAAATTCTCCATAAGAACTTATTTGGATCTCTAGGATTGTGAACCTAGGAGATAAGCTTTCTAATTTTGTAATTGTGGATAATTTCTCAAAGCTAATATTGGTTTTATTCTTGGTAAAATATTTTCTGCATTAGCACAAACTTATAAAAGGTTTCAAATGGAAAAGGTTTGCAAACTGTTAATAAGGTTTGCACAGAAAATGGTATTGAATACAATTATTTTTGCACCAAGAACACTATTGCATATAGGGATTATAAAAATATAAAAATAGAAACTTTGTTGTGTAAGGACAATGCTTTGTGATAGCAGCTGTGATAGTCAATTTTAAAGACCACGCAATAGCACGTATCTAGTAGGATAGTGATTACGGGTATCAATCCACAGGAATTGGGGTATAGTTGTTTTTCTTAAAAATAAAAATATTTAAAAGGACGAATTTGTGAAGACTATTAAACTAAGCAATTTAATAAAAGAAAATACAATTAAAAGGCTATCAGTTTGAGGGAACCTAGGGCAAGGAATTCACCACTAACATCGAGACAAGGGTTATTTATATTTTAATTTATTCTTGGATAAACATGCAAATTGGCTACAAGCCTAATAAGCATTTGAATAAAATTTTACAAAAGTAATTTGGGCATAATCCATCTTCAGTTGGCATGAAATGTCTACTCTAATCTAAGGTGGCAGCACATTGCATCTTCCCTAAGCATGGACTATCTTATATTTACTTAGTGATCGTGAAGAACAGTTGTACGAAGATCATACTTAAAATCACAGAAATTAAATATGATTCAAAAGAAGATATTCATAAAAACAATAAGTTCATATAACCCCAAGAATATAAAATAAAATATAAAACCCGTGTCCCTTTGTTTGGGCTGTATCCAGCCCTGGAGAAGAGCTCAGGCTTCCATGCAGTGATAGACGGCAGCAGCGGCATAGCAACGGGCTTCCATCACGATCAGCTTCCTCTGCCTCAGCACTTCAATTTTTTTTATATGGGAAGTGTTTCCCGAAATGCCCAAACTATTCTCCCTCCTTTTATTTCTTCTTCTTTCCGTGGGATTTGGCCTGAGAGAGATGTGGAACCAACCCCAAGCTTCATCCGATCAACCCGGCTCCCTTCGGTGGGGAAGAAGGAATGGGAGCAGTCCCCCGGTGGGGAAAGAGGAATGGCCTTCTCGGTTCACGCCTGGGCCTTTTATAGGCTGCAACTCCTCTATCTCTCTTCTCCTGTTTCTTCACGGATAAGGATGGAAGCGGATGGATGGGGCTGATCCTGATGCGAAGAAAATATGTGGGGTTAGCTTGGGAGGTTGCCCGTGAAGCTCCGAAGAGATGGCTTTGTTCGTTAGATGCATAATGATCCGTGGGAGAAGGGATGAACTCGGAACAGGGGAGGATATGGTTCACGAACGGGATGCTGGGAATTTGAAGAAGATAAAGATGCGTGAAACAGGGAATGATTCATGGGATTCGGCAGCTCGGGCGTTGAGAGTGAAGGTGCTGGAAGCTTGATCTGTATCGCGGGAGAAGAGGGTGAGGCTTGGTTTTAGATGAATGTTGGGAAACAGGGGAGGCGTGGAGAAGATTTGTTGCGGATTGGAGGCGGCTGGCAACGGAATATCTGGATGCTGGGAGGAAAGTTGGTTTGATTCGTGGGAGATGAGGATGTTGAATAGATTGGCTTGGACGCTGGGATTAATCCGGGAGTTTGGTTGATCCGTGGGATAAGGAGCTGGGGACCCGGTTGGGAGATGATCCAGAAACAGGGAATGGGTCTCGGCTTTGGATAAAGATGATAGGAAATCTGGAAAGCTTATTTTGACTGGGATCTAGTGGAAGACGTTGAGGGTGTGGCCGAGTCGGAATGCAAGGGGAGATGCGAAATGCTGGTCCGTGGGTCTCGGCTCTGTTCCGGCTGTGGACTTTGGAACACGGGAGTTGGGAAGGACGTGGAGGAAAAGAAACGCGTGAGCTGGGAGATGATAGCGGATGGGATGAAGCTGGGACGTGGAGCATTTCGTGGGAGAAGCTCACTGCTAGGGACTCGGAAGGATGAGATTGGAACAGGGGAGCTGGGAGCGCATGGAAGTTGTCCGTGAAGAAAGGGAATGGTTGGATAGTTGGGATCTCTGTTCTTCCGTGGCAGATGCAGGGGATTGGAGTTTATCCGGGTTGTATTTGGACGTGGAGATCACATGGGATCCGGCTTTGGAATATGGATTAACGGGATGAAGAAGGGGAGTTGGGATGAACTCACGGAAAAGGAAATCCGTGAGCTATGTTCTTTTCTTCCGTGAAGGTTGGGATTTAGATTTGCTGGTGGTTATTCCGGAACAGCGGAAGAATACGTGTGGTTGCCATGAAGCTCGCAAGGATGAAGCTCATCCGGTTGAGATGCGGCTGGGAAATCTAGGAGGTGGGTCGAACAGTGACGTGGATGGGAGCTTGGTCATGGGGAGCATGGAGTTTGGATCAATCCGGAAGAAGTTTGGATGGAAGACGCGTACGGTTGCTGGAAGCTGGAATTCTGTTCCGAAGCAAAAACGTGCGAACGAGGGGATGACGTGGGGTTGAGTTGGGATCATTTGAGCAGGGGGGAGATGCTGGGATTCGGGTAAGGAAGCAAGGCTGGATTTATAGGACTCCGGCTCTATCTTGGTTTCGGGCTAAAGAAAGGGACTCAGATTGGTTGAAGCTAACACAGGGGAGGATGACGTGGACATGGGTTCAACTACAAACACGACCTGCATACATTAGACTCGACCAATAAAAAGAAAATCAATCAAACTTGAATAATTTATTTAAAATGAAATGAGGAAGAAAATACATTTTTTTGGTTAAATTTATAAAATATGTGAATTAAAATAATGATAAGTGCTATGAATAAGATATTAATTTGTACATTATTTAGCACTTATCACACCCCCCAACCTACATTTTGCTAGTCCTCAAGCAAAATAAAAGCTAACTCACTTTCGCAGGAATCGCGATTGCATTTACCGTATGCAATAAGGCTTTAAACCCCTAGGTGGCCCTAGTGGACGAGTTTTGTCTCGTGAGGGTTTCCGGCTCAGATACCCACAAACTGCTGTCTAAAGGATTTATTTTATTGTTTGATAAAATCTAATTTCAAATGCATTAACGCCAAGAATTTCAAAAGGACACAAAGTTTTAATTACTAAGTAAGTCCAAATCCTAAGTCAGTATGCAACTTAAGTTGAAGTCATTAAGTTTCCGTTAGGGAGTTGTAAGACTTATTTGTACTTGGGTGCCTGGTGAAATCTGGACCATACACAAGCTAAGACTTTAGATCTCCAAAATACTGCTAAAGCTAGTAGTTTCCAAGAATTGGTCAGATAAGACCTAATCACTGATTCAAAATCATCCTATCTTGCAGAATTTCGAGAGTTGTGGATGTTTACTTTAATACCTCATGGGCTTTATCTGTAATATTCCAGTTTACTCGAATTTTTACAATGACGGCTTTCACACTATCGTATTTTTCGAGGTCAATTTTATTTTTTTTCTCTTTTTTTTTTATTTTTTTTTATTTTTGTATTTATAAATAATTTATGCACTTTTACTCTTGTAATGATTCCGCCGTGTAGTGAGCATTCAGTCAACACTCCCACACCAGATGGCATAAGGTGTTGGGCATTAAGACTCCCCTACGGACCTATGCTCGGGTTCCTCATACAAGCCCGCTGACCTTTGACAATAGATAGCCCTTTTCGATGTATCTGACTAAATTCACTTCTTTTTTTTTTAATAGTGAATTAGATAGGTATGATTCATCAGGACTCAAGGTTGCTACCAGACTTAACAACATAATGTTGAACCTAACCCTTAGAAGTGCAGGCCATGTGTGTTGTGAAATTCCAAAGTAAAAATTATCTTACAGCTCGCTAAAAGAACTTTTAAAAAGAACTCAAATTGACTTACTGCTGACTATTCATTGGGCTTTTTAGATTTTATATACTTTGTGTGTTTATCATGTCAGCACTAAGCATAAAAATTATTATTATTATTATTTATTTTTTTTAGATGAAATACTTATTTAAAAATACGAAATAGGAAAAATTTCTTCAAAAATTCGAATCCTGTACCCCCCAACCTAGATCAGACATTGTCCTCAATGTTTTTTTTTACTTTAAACATATTATATTAATATATATATATTTTTATTATTATTTATTATTATTATTATTATTTTTATTTTGGATGAAAGAATGATGCATATGGAGGATAGAAGCATAGTACCTTAGTTGCATCAGTAATATGAGGACACCTGAAAAAAATGTGACAAGAAAATATACAAAAATAACCTATGAAAATTGGGTTGCCTCCCAACAAGCGCTAAGTTTAACGTCTTCAGCCAGACGCAGTACATCTTTATCAAATCATACCGGGTTCATGCGGAGTTCTCCAAGGAAGAAAATTCGTGGGAAACTGATTGTCGGGCAGAAAGTTGACTGCTTCTATGGCCTTGTCGATATCAAAGTCAAAATGGGCCAAGTATGTTTTCAGAGGGTTATCTGCCAAAATATAGGGAAGGGTTTCTTCTACAAGATAGTCCATTTTGTCTATTAGGAAGCACTCAACTTCCTTTGTAGGTTGATCAGAGGCACGAAATATATTTAACTTGACCTTCATATTCCCAAAGGATATATTCATCACCCCAGTTCTACAATTTATACTTGCATTGGCTGTAGCTAAAAAGGGGCGCCCAAGGATCACGGGGATTTGTTTCTTAGGATTAGGCTCATGTTCCATATCAAGGACGATAAAATCTACTGAAAAATAGAATTTGTCTACCTTGACAAGAACATCTTCAATTATTCCTTGTGGTATTTTTACAGATCGATCAGCCAACTGAAGGGATACCGAGGTTGGTTTTAACTCACCTAACCCAAGTTTCTCATAAACTGAGTAAGGTAAAAGATTGACACTTGCCCCTAGATCTAAGAGTGCTCGATCAATGAAATTATTTCCTAAGACACAGGAGATGGTGGGAGCACCAGGATCTTTGAATTTCGGTGGGGTGTTGTGTTGGAGAATAGAACTCACTTGCTCAGTTAGGAAGACCTTTTTAGGTACATGTGTCCTAGATTTTCGCTTTTGGGTACAAAGGTCTTTGAGAAATTTGGCATAGGAGGGAACTTGTCTAATAGCATCAAGAAGCAGGAGGTAGATTTTGACTTGTTTGAAAACCTCCATCATCTCCTCTAGTGAAGTTCCTTTCTTGCCAAAGGGAGTGGGTGCATTAAGAGCTTCAGGAAATGGAGCCTTTGGGATGTGAGTTTTGGCCGAAGGTGGACTAACTGAGGAAGAAGAAGGTTTTGGATTTTCATGTGATACATTTCTCTCCTCCTCTTTACCTTGCTTATTGTTTTCCTCCCCAATCGTATTGTCTACTACACGTCCACTCCTTAGGGTAGTCAAAGCATTGGCTTGTTCATGATGAATTGTATTTGGTTGATTTTCTTGAGCCATGTATTGTCCCCTAGGATTACTCACTGGTTGGCTTGGAAGCTTTCCTTCCTCTCGCTTGTTCAGTGCATTAGCTAGTTGCCCCATTTGGGATTCTAGCTTGGCGATAGATTGCGTGTGAGAGTGCACCAATTGTGTAATGGTTTCCAAACCTTGAAGGGAGGTCAACACTTTCTCCTCAAAGGCTGTGTTTCTTTGGGGTGCTGGAGGAGGGACATGTTGAAATTGTGAATAGTGAGTAGGAGGACGGTTTGGATGAACACTCTGGAACGGTTGAAAGTTTTGGGAATAAGGTTGGGAAGTATTGGGAGTCTGCTGCTTCCAAGAAAAATTCGGATGGTTGCGCCATCCCGGGTTATAAGTGTTAGAATACGGATCATTACCCAGTCTAGACTGTGCTTGGGCAGCATTCACTTGTTCTTGCACAAATTCAGGAAATTGTGCTGCCGAAGGGCACTCAAAAACAGTATGAGACGGACTAGAACAGAGAGCACACACTTGTGCTTGGAAAAAGTTTGGGAGCTGTTCTTTAGACATTAGCTGGTCCAACTTGCGGGATAGTGCATCTACTTTGTCAGATAGACCTATGGACTGGCTAACTTCATATATGGTTCCTTTTCTTTGAGAACTTGGGGGTGTTTGACGAGCGGAGGAGGCATGGTGGAGGAAATTTTCATTAAGGTTCTCAAACAATTGCCATGCCTCATGTTTACTTTTAAGCATGAAAGTACCCCCACAAGAAGCATCAACCATTTGACGATTTCGTTCGGATAGTCCGTCATAAAAGCATTGCACTAATTGCCATTTGGGTATTTGATGATGCGGGCATTTTCAGAGTAAATCTCTAAATTTTTTCCAAGTTTCATGAAATTCTTCTCCGTCAGATTGGGAGAAGCTCGTGATAGCACGCCTAAATTGGTTTGTTCTTCCTATGGGAAAATATTTCTTTAGAAATTCATGTTGCATTTGAGCCCAAGAGAGAATTGAATTGGATTCTAATGAATGGAGCCATTGTTTAGCTCTATCCTTAAGGGAAAAAGGAAACAGCCTAAGTTTCAGAGCATCATCAGTGAAGTTCTGAATTTTGACAGTAGTGCAGATCTCAAGGAACTCATCCAAATGTTTATATGGGTCTTCATTGTTAAGTCCATAAAAAGAGGGAAGTATTTGGATGACACTAGACTTAATTTCAAAATGTGCAGCAACGGTGGTATCAGGTAGTCGAATACAAGATGGAGAGGTATAAATGGAAGGAGTGAAGTACTCCTTTAGGAGTTTGGGTTGTTCTTCAGCCATCTCTATAAGTGGAGCAGATCCTATGGTTCTATAGGTGCAGATTTCGGCTCGAAGGGTCCTAATAGAACGCTCTATTTCAGAATCAAAAGGTACTAATTCAGGAGATCTGGAACGACACCCTAGCATACACTAATGCTTTTCTAATCAGTCAAGTGCGGTCAAGCATGCATTAAAAGAAAAAGACTTCAAATCCTTATGTTTGCCCTAAAATCACTAGACAGCTCCTAACTGGTTTGAAGAGGGCACCTAAGCCTCCAATCCGGTCTAATGAACTGAGTTGACCAGGTAAGCTCCCAGGTAAGTGGGGGGGTCACGATGCGTTG
Organism: Phoenix dactylifera; assembly: GCF_051530095.1. Classification (NCBI taxonomy): domain Eukaryota; kingdom Viridiplantae; phylum Streptophyta; class Magnoliopsida; order Arecales; family Arecaceae; genus Phoenix; species Phoenix dactylifera. The sequence goes on along the minus strand of NC_143195.1, from coordinate 7,869,197 downwards.
CAAAGGTCCCACTTAAAAATCACTTGCCTCGAACAGATGAACTGTCTCCCTTGGGACAAAGCTTGCCTAGACATCAACTGAGCCATAGAGCGAAATTGGTGCAACTTTCGGTGATCTTCGTCCTATTGAGCTCGAATGTCCCTAGGGGCCATCGTCTAATTGATTTTAATTTAAAATGATGGCTATGTGAGAATTGATTCACCTAATTTGGGCAAGAATCTGGTGATGAAATCCAGTTCTTATCTTGTTGGGGTGATTGCCCTTACTATGTGCGGATTAATTTGTGTATGTGTATCAGGCATGCATTCACACTTTTGCTGAATTTAAAATCAAACAATCACCACAAAAGGGAATTTAAATAAGAAAGGTTTAGAGGTTACCAAAGGAAATTTCTCCAGCAATTTTGAAAAAAAAAATTTAGGCAAACCTCGACAGCATTCCTTTTCCAGCAGTTCCCTTTTTGATCGTTCCAGATTTTCTTTTCGATTTCTGATCAAGAAAAATCAAAAATTAGTAAGAGAGATGAAAGCAACAAAAATAGAGAATATTTTTATTTTATTTTAGATATATATGTTATTATTTTATTTTATTTTTTTTTGAAAGTTTTTTTTAATTTTTATGAAAAGAAAACAACTATGCTAGCAATCCCCGGCAACGGCGCCAAAAATTGATAGTCAATTTTAAAGACCACACAATAGCACGTATCTAGTAGGATAGTAATTACGGGTATCGATCCACAGGGATTGGGGTATAGTTGTTTTTCTTAAAAATAAAAATATTTAAAAGGATGAATTTGTGAAGACTATTAAACTAAGCAATTTAATAAAAGAAAATGCAATTAAAAGGCTATCAGTTTGAGGGAACCTAGGGCAAGGAATTCACCACTAACATCGAGACAAGGGTTATTTATATTTTAATTTATTCTTGGATAAACATGCAAATTGGCTACAACCCTAATAAGCATTTGAATAAAATTTCACAAAAGTAATTTGAGCATAATCCATCTTCAGTTGGCATGAAATGTCTACCCTAATCTAAGATGGCAGCACATTGCATCTTCCCTAAGCATGGACTATCTTATATTTACTTAGTGATCATGAAGAACAGTTGTACGAACATCATACTTAAAATCACAGAGATTAAATATGATTCAAAAGAAGATATCCATTAAAAACAATAAGTTCATACAACCCCAAGAATATAAAATAAAATATAAAACCCGTGTCCCTTTGTTTGGGCTGCATCCAGCCCTGGAGAAGAGCTCAGGCTTCCATGCAGTGATAGACGGCAGCAGCGGCATAGCAACGGGCTTCCATCACGATCGGCTTCCTCTGCCTCAGCACTTCAATTTTTTTTATATGGGAAGTGTTTCCCGAAATGCCCAAACTATTCTCCCTCCTTTTATTTCTTCTTCTTCCCATGGGATTTGGCCTGAGAGAGATGTGGAACCAAACCCAAGCTTCATCCGATCAACCCGGCTCCCTTCGGTGGGGAAGAAGGAATGGGAGCAGTCCCCCGGTAGGGAAAGAGGAATGGCCTTCTCGGTTCACGCCTAGGCCTTTTATAGGCTGCAACTCCTCTCTCTCTCTTCTCCTGTTTCTTCACGGATAAGGATGGAAGCGGATGGATGGGGCTGATCCTGATGCAAAGAAAATATGTGGGGTTAGCTTGGGAGGTTGCCCGTGAAGCTCCGAAGAGATGGCTTTGTTCGTTAGATGCATAATGATCCGTGGGAGAAGGGATGAACTCGGAACAGGGGAGGATATGGTTCACGAACGGGATGCTGGGAATTTGAAGAAGATAAAGATGCGTGAAACAGGGAATGATTCATGGGATTCGGCAGCTCGGGCATTGAGAGTGAAGGTGCTGGAAGCTTGATCTGTATCGCGGGAGAAGAGGGTGAGGCTTGGTTTTAGATGAATGTTGGGAAACAGGGGAGGCGTGGAGAAGATTTGTTGCGGATTGGAGGCGGCTGGCAACGGAATATCTGGATGCTGGGAGGAAAGTTGGTTTGATTCGTGGGAGATGAGGATGTTGAATAGATTGGCTTGGACGCTGGGATTAATCCGGGAGTTTGGTTGATCCGTGGGATAAGGAGCTGGGGATCCGGTTGGGAGATGATCCAGAAACAGGGAATGGGTCTCGGCTTTGGATAAAGATGATAGGAAATCTGGAAAGCTTATTTTGATTGGGATCTAGTGGAAGACGTTGAGGGTGTGGCCGAGTCGGGATGCAAGGGGAGATGCGAAATGCTGGTCCGTGGGTCTCGGCTCTGTTCCGGCTGTGGACTTTGGAACACGGGAGTTGGGAAGGACGTGGAGGAAAAGAAACGCGTGAGCTGGGAGATGATAGCGGATGGGATGAAGCTGGGACGTGGAGCATTTCGTGGGAGAAGCTCACTGCTAGGGACTCGGAAGGATGAGATTGGAACAGGGGAGCTGGGAACGCATGGAAGTTGTCCGTGAAGAAAGGGAATGGTTGGATAGTTGGGATCTCTGTTCTTCCGTGGCAGATGCAGGGGATTGGAGTTTATCCGGGTTGTATTTGGACGTGGAGATCACATGGGATCCGGCTTTGGAATATGGATTAACGGGATGAAGAAGGGGAGTTGGGATGAACTCACGGAAAAGGAAATCCGTGAGCTATGTTCTTTTCTTCCGTGAAGGCTGGGATTTAGATTTGCTGGTGGTTATTCCGGAACAGCGGAAGAATACGTGTGGTTGCCATGAAGCTCGCAAGGATGAAGCTCATCCGGTTGAGATGCGGCTGGGGAAATCTAGGAGGTGGGTCGAACAGTGACGTGGATGGGAGCTTGGTCATGGGGAGCATGGAGTTTGGATCAATCCGGAAGAAGTTTGGATGGAAGACGCGTACGGTTGCTGGAAGCTGGAATTCTGTTCCGAAGCAAAAACGTGCGAACGAGGGGATGACGTGGGGTTGAGTTGGGATCATTTGAGCAGGTGGGAGATGCTGGGATTCGGGTAAGGAAGCAAGGCTGGATTTTTAGGACTCCAGCTCTATCTTGGTTTCGGACTAAAGAAAGGGACTCAGATTGGTTGAAGCTAACACAGGGGAGGATGACGTGGACATGGGTTCAGCTGCAAACACGACCTGCATACATTAGACTCAACCAATAAAAAGAAAATCAATCAAACTTGAATAATTTATTTAAAATGAAATGAGGAAGAAAATACATTTTTTTGGTTAAATTTATAAAATATGTGAATTAAAATAATGATAAGTGCTATGAATAAGATATTAATTTGTACATTATTTAGCACTTATCAAGCTGATTAATGCTATCATCACAGCTTGTCATATTATAAGGTTTCTATTAAATCTATTTTTGAAGAAAACCCTATATGAACTCATGAAACAGAAAATCAAATGGTGCATACCTTCATGTTTTTCAGTTATACATATTATGTTCTCAAGAATGAAATATATGCCAAATCTGATAAAACAAGTACTTCTTTGGATATTACTCTTTAAGCAATGCATATAAAATATTCAATGAAAAGATACTAGTTGTAGAAATATCAATTCATATTATTCTTATTAAAACTAGATCTTTTATTGAAAATATAGTTTGTCATTTTGCTTCTATTTAAAAGACATTAAAAAGAATGAACAAGATGATAATTGGTTAAGTTAAACTAAATCATTTTGAAAGGGATAAAATTTGAAATCTTGTTGAAGAATCTGAAAACTTTTTATATTTGGAACAAAATTGAGTTTTTTCAGAAACACACTTAATTAAGAAGAATTGGTGATTACTAAAAGAATTAATCAGAAAAGATGAAATAGATCTTGATGAAATCTTTGCATGATTAGAAGTCAAAGATAACCATTTTTATTTGTTTGTTTTATGAGATTTATATTTTGTCAAATGAATGGGTAGAATGAACTTCTGTGTGGTTATATCATTAAATTTTTATGTAAAAATAACCATCTATATTTGAAAAACATTCATTACAAACATGATAAAATACTATTTGATTTAGAACAAGCACCAAGAGCATGATATGAAAGATTAAGTAACTGTTTGATAGAAAGTAATAGTGATAAAACTATGTATCAAAAAGAAAAATTCTGATATCATAATTGCTCAAATATATATTGATGACATTATTTGTGGTGCTACTAATGAAGCTTTATGTAAAGTTTTTACTAAGCTCATGCAGGGTGAGTTCGAAATGAGTAAAATGGTTGAACTAATCTTTCCTCTCTAACTCTAAACTAAGACAAATAAGAAAGGGGATCTTCATTGGCCAAAGTAAGTTCACAAGAATATTCTTACAGAAGTTTGGCATGAAGAAAGGTATATCTATGACCCCATATTGTAGAGTTTAAAAATAATGAGCAAGGTAATTTTATTGTTTGAAGCTGTATTACTATATCATACAGCTTGTAGGCCAAATTGTATGCTCATTTTGTGCTTATATGCAAATATATCAAACTAATTCTAATGAATCACATCTAATTGATATCAAAAGATTCATAAAAATCTATTAAGATAATAAAACTAAGTAAGTACTCCAATCTTAAGTAAAAGCAAAACAAGCATAATATATTCAGCACATTTGTAAGAATTATGTGAGCATTCCTTTGGATGGGATAAAATCCGTAATAAACTATAATTAAATAGGAAGAGTTTGGAGTGAACATTTTTAAAGAGAAAAGTTTAACCTTTCTGTTGCCCAGATAGACAACCCAAGAGGGGGGGGTGAATTGGGTTTTTAATATAATTTGGCTAATTAAAACTTTGTGGATGATTAATTAAAAACTATAGCAAGTTATTTAATTAAAGCCTAGTGCTGTGAGTAATGTGCGGGGAAGGAGATGAGAGACAATGCACTACAAATACAAAGTTTTATAGTGGTTCGGAGCTAACCCTTGCTCCTACGTCCACTCCCCAAGTCTCACTTGGGAATTTCACTATAACCCCCTTGGATTACAGCCGGTTGTTTTACAAGCTCACAACCAAACTTGTTGTTTTACGAGCTCACAACGAACTCGGTCGGTTTTTCCAGGCTCACCGACTAGAACCAACCCCGATTGTTTTTCCGGGCTCACAATCAAACCCTTACACACGTTGGTTTTAACTTGGCTCACCAACCAACCTTAAACCCCTTGATTCAATCCCCCGATTGAATCAAGTAAATACAAGAGATAGAAGAAAACAGAAAATAGCTTCTCAAAAAGCAGATTTAAGACAATATAATCGTAAAGGAGTTAGAAGCCCTCAAACGCTTTTAAGCTGGTGAAGAGGTATGGCTTCTGGAACTCCGGTCTCCTCTTGAAAGAGTGGTCGACTTGAATGCAGGAGGAGGAAGCTTTGATTGTTGGGAAGAAGTTGTTGGAGCAGTAAATGCAGATCTCCCCTTTTTCGTTTAAGAGCACTTGGAGAGCTTGAAAACTTGAATGCTTGGAGTGGAATATCTGTTCTCTTCCTTGCTACAGTCCTCTGTGGCTATTTAAGCCAACCCCCACGGAAACTAGCCGTTACTCTGCTTTTTCTGGCCGTTCTGCACACTCTGCGCAGCCTGACAATATGACCGTTGGTGGGTTGGAGTCGACTCGCGCGATCAGGAGTCGACTCGGCTGTAGCAGGAGTCGACTCACGCTTTTCCGGAGTCGACTCGGCAACTGTTCCAAATTTGAATTAAAGTTGCCGTCTTGACTGGGAGTCGACTCGTCTTGACCTGGAGTCGACTCGCCAACTTCTGGAGTTGACCTGGCAATTTTTGGAGTCGGCTCATCCACTGAAGTCCGTGGATCCAAATTTGAATTTTGTCCACTCGAGTCGACTCGACTGTCCTGGGAGTCGACTCGAATCTCAGAGCCCGAACTCTCGATTCTCTGTCGTTTGGCTCATCCAGTCTTGGAGTCGACTCGAACCTCCTTGGAGTCGACTCGGCTCTCAGTTTCCGAAAGTTGGTCTTCTGCCTTTTGACGTGAAGCTTGTCTTGGAGTCGACTCGAGCTGTCTGTGAGTCGACTCGAATCTCAGAGGCAGTAACATGGTCTTCTGTCTGTTGATGGTCGCTCAGTCTCGGAGTCGACTCGTGTACTGCGGGAGTCGACTCGAATCTCAGAGTCCGAAAATCGTTCTCTGACTTTTTTCTTGTGTTCCTCTGAGAGTCGACTCTTACCTTCTTTGGAGTCGACCTGCCAACCATCGGAGTCGACTCGCGTTCCACTGGAGTCGACTCGAATCTCAGACCCGAAAACTGCTCTCTGACTTTTCTGCCTGTGACTGCTTGGAGTCGACTCTTACTTCCCTGGAGTCGACTCGGTGAACATTGGAGTCGACTCGCGCACTTCAGGAGTCGACTCGTTGACAGGTTCTGAGATGAGGCTTTCTGTTCTTCTTTCTGTTCTCAGTCGGAGTCGACTCGTACTAATCTGGAGTCGACTCGAGTCTCAGACTTTGGTTCAGCAGACTTCTTAACTTAACCAATATACTATGAACCAAGTCTAGAGACACTTGGACAGGTTTTTCACTGAAACACTCAATTGAATTCATTAGTAATCACAAGATATACTCAAATGCTTTGAGCTCATCAAAATCACATGGGGTTTTAATCAATCACTCCACAATCTCCCCCTTTTTGATGATGACAAAACTTTGAGTATATGTAAAATGAATTGCTCATAAAACAATGAAGTAAAATCCATAAATGAATTCAAATGTCTGATAATTTAATTTATCCAAGTTTGAAAGGAGTGAAACATTAAATTTTGGAGTTAAAGCTCCCCCTTTCATTTGGAATTATATAAGCCTTCATATTATGCAATCAATTGTTTGGCTTATATGTCATTAATGTTTTAGCTTGATTAAAATTCAGATTCTCCCCCTCAACATATGCATTCAACTATATTTTGATTTTCTGAATTTCCTCTTCATGCTTTGAAGTTTTTTTTTGAACTGAATTTTATCTTTTTAGAGGGAAAATCTGTCAATTTGTTCTTGAGTAGGATTCAGCTAATCTCCGAATATCCCTTGAATAGATTCTGGAGATTACTCCATTAGGAGCCCCAAAAGAGAGATAATGAGCCTCGAGGTACCGAATCCACTTAGAACAAATTTGTGTGTGTTTTTAAGAGTTTATCGTTTTATTTATTTCCATTGATAATATTTCTCCCCTTTTACATATTTTACCATATTTTATACATATTTCTCTCCCTTTTTGTCATCATACCAAAAAGGAGGTAATCACACACAATCAATGGCACAATCAACAAATGGCACATCAAATGGCACATAATTGAAGATAAAATGTCTACTCATTGTATTGATATGAATGTGAATACATTTGAGAATACAATAAGTAAAGCAAAACAAGACAAAACACAAAAATATCTATGGCCTCCTCGAGGATGAGGCTCCCCCTCTCAAGGATGTGTCTCCTCCTCTGGAGGATGTGGCTCCTCCTCTCGAGGATGTGGCTCCTCCTCTCAATTGGCTCTGCTCCATGAGGAGGGTGACTGCATCTGTCACATGGCCAAGCTGTGCGATGATAGACGTGGTGGCTCTGCTATGTGTAGTGGAGAGCTCTGTCACCGACGCCTGAAGCCCAGTCACCGATGTCTGAAGTGCGTCCAGCTTGTCGATGAGTACATTCGACAAGCGCTCGGCCCCCTCAGTGGTGGTGTGCATGTCACGACCTATCTCCTCTCGCATCTGTCGAGTGGAGCTCGTGACCTCACTCATGCTGTGGAACTGGGCCTGGACCAAACTCCGGATATTGTAGATCTCTTCCCGTACATGAGCCGTCATGTCAGTCACGGCTGTCAAGGAAGGGACCAACAGAGAAGATACGGGTGCAGGAGTGGGAGCAGGCACCGCACCTCGGAGCTCCCGAAGCAGCTCGTCCCTCAGATCTCGGACGATCTCCTGCCGCAGCTCCTGGAGCTGCTCTGGATCAATCCGAACCTCCATAGATGGTGTAGCTGAGGAGGAAGGTCCGGCAAAGGTGGTAGGAGCAGGAGGAGTGGATGGGAGGTCTGGATGGTCTGGAAGGTCTGGGTAGTCTGAATCTGGCTCAGGACTGGGTGATGGTCTGGTGGTCTGAGCAGTGAGAGTAGACTTCCTAACCCATATCCCTTCTCTCTTTCGAAATCCCATCCTGTGCATAGTCCCCGTACACAAGCGATCAGTCCATCGCAAGGCACGAGAGGGTTCCCTCTCAGGAATGGGAATCTCGTACTGCCTAAAAAGAAGAGTGAATAACATCCCGTATGGGAGTGAGAGCCTAGGTCTATCTAGGGGCTCACACATATACCTATAAATGAGCTTTGGGAAGTTGATCGGGGTGTCCTGAAGGATATAAGACATAATAGCTAAGTCCCTCTCATTCACAAAATCAAATCTCCCTGTCTTAGGGAAGATGGACCTGGACAGAATGCTCAATAGGATTCTCACTTCAATAGGAAGTGAGCTAGCAGATACCTCATCTAGGGGGGACTGAGGTGGATGCCCTAAGACGACCGTAAGGGCCGCAACTCTATCCTAAGGGTGTGCGGGAGCCACCCCTACTAATGGAAGGTGAAGGATATGGGCAATGAGGTCCTCTGTGACACGCAACGGGACACCTACTACCGTACCCTCGATACCTCCATCTCCCCGATGGACGGTACTGTAAAACTCTTGAACTAGGCCAGGATAGGTGGGAAGGTCCAAGGTGAGGAAGTACTCTAGGCCCTGGGCTCTAAGCCTATCGCCTATGGTGAACCCCTCCCGGGAGAGATAGTCGAAATCGACAAACCTCCCGGAGGTGACGGCCTTCCCGGCCAACGGCCTAACGAGAACCACCCTAGGCGGGGACCGATCCGGAGGTGGTTGCCTCGCGGGATCGTGCCGCGCCTTGGAGCGTCGCTCGGGACCGGCCTCGGGACGGGACCTCTTCCTAACGACGGTCTTACGAGGCATCTTGACTTAAACGGAAAGAAAAATACCTAGAGGACGGTGAAGAACCGACAGAGGAAGCTCGGGACGGACCGGAAATGACCTAGGAACGGACGGAAACTCAATGTCCGGCGAAGAATCGATGGGAAAAGGGCTTGGAGACGATCGGGGATGACCTAGGAGTCGGCTCTAGGGCTTTGTGAACAGTGGCGGCTTGAGGAAAAGTGTTTGCGAAACGACAAACCTAGGGTTAAAAAGTCGGATCCCGACTGCGAGTCGACTCCCCTGAGTCGCGAGTCGACTCGACCTCGAGTCGACTCCAGAATATGCGCGAGTCGACTCTCTGTTAGCGCATGTAGACTTCGAGTCGACTCCCGACAGTGTGCGAGTCGACTCCCCCTCAGCTGCCAACTTTGCGAGTCGACTCCCGCTAATGCGCGAGTCGACTCCCCCTTAGGAGCCGGCTCTGAAACTTACTCGAGTCGTCTCTAACCTTGGCACGCACCTAAACACCATGCCATAATCGTGCCAAATGAGGGAAAATCACCTAATTAAGGACTGATTTGATGATCACTGCATAGAAACTCTATTTTAACCTCATTCTAATCATCAAAATTAATTAATCTAGTGAAAAACTCCCACTAGGATGGATCAATCACTCCTAATCCCCTTCTAAGCACACTAAACCTCTCTTCACTTAGGGGTTTTGTAAAAATATCTGCTAATTGATTATCAGTACACACAAATTGGAGTGACACATCACCATTCAATACATGATCTCTTATGAAGTGATGTCTTATCTCAATGTGTTTAGTTCTTGAGTGTTGAATTGGATTTTTAGTTAGATTTATGGCACTTGTGTTATCACAATTAATGGGAATTTTATCTTGTTTAATGCCATAATCTTCTAATTGTTGTTTAATCCATAAGATTTGAGCACAACAACTCCCGGCTGCAACATATTCAGCTTCTGCAGTGGATAATGCAACCGAGTTTTGTTTCTTGCTAAACCATGAGATTAGGTTTTCTCCTAGAAATTGACAAGACCCGCTGGTACTTTTTCTATCAAGCTTACATCCAGCGAAGTCTGAATCTGTGTACCCTATTAAGTTTAGGCTAGATTCTTTAGAGTACCACAGCCCTATGTTCTTAGTTCCAATTAAGTATTTAAAGATTCTCTTAACTGCAGCTAGGTGTGATTCTTTAGGATTAGCCTGATATCTAGCACACATGCACACACTAAACATAATATCAGGCCTACTTGCAGTAAGATACAGTAAAGAACCTATCAAACCTCCATAAAGTTTTTGATCTACAGATTTACCTGATTCATCTTGGTCTAACTTGCATGATGAGCTCATGAGGGTGCTGATTGACTTGTTTCCCTCCATATCAAACTTCTTGAGCATCTCCTTGATATATTTTGCTTGATTAATGAAGATGCCTCCTTCAGATTGTTTGATTTGAAGCCCGAGAAAATAGTTCAGCTCTCCCATCATGCTCATCTCAAACTCACTCTGCATCAAATCAGCAAATTCCTCGCAGAGGCGATTGTTAGTAGCACCGAAAATGATATCATCAACATAGATATGTACTAATAACATATCCTTATTTTTCTTTTTCAGAAATAATGTTGTATCTACATTTCCCCTAGAGAATTCATGTTCTAATAGGAATTTACTAAGTCTCTCATACCATGCTCTAGGTGCTTGTTTTAGTCCATAAAGCGCTTTGTTCAGTTTATACACATGATTAGGGTATTGATGATTTTCAAAACCAGGAGGTTGTTCTACATACACCTCCTCATTAATAAACCCATTTAGAAAAGCACTTTTTACATCCATTTGATATAGCTTGAAGTCCTTAGAGCATGCATATGCTAATAGAAGTCTAATCGCCTCAAGTCTAGCTACGGGAGCAAAGGTTTCATCAAAATCTATGCCTTCTTCTTGATTATAACCCTTTGCTACTAGTCTAGCCTTATTCCTTATAACAATTCCATTTTCATCTAGTTTATTTTTATATATCCATTTTGTACCTATTATTGGATATTCAGAAGGTCTCTCTACTAGATCCCACACTTTGTTTCTAGTAAATTGGTTTAGTTCTTCTTGCATTGCATTTATCCAATTTACATCATTTTCGGCTTCTTCTATATGTTTGGGCTCAAAGTGTGAAACAAAAGCTAGATGGTTGTTCAAATTTCTAAGAGATGCTCTAGTCCTAACCGGTTGTGATGGATCATCTAGAATTAGTTCCTTAGGATGCCCGTGAGCATACCTCCAAGCTTTAGTTAGCCCATGATCCACTATAGGCTCTTGGTTTGATGATTCTCCTTCAATCAACTTTTGATTACCATCTTGTAATCCCACCTCATCTATCTTTTCTTCAAGTATTTCAATATCATCATCAAGATTGGCTTTCTTACTAGAGGAGATGTCACTAGAGTCATCAAATACAACATGTATAGATTCTTCTATAACTAGTGTTCTTTTATTAAAGACTCTATAGGCTTTACTAGTTGTAGAATAACCTAAGAATATTCCTTCATCAGATTTAGGGTCAAATTTCCCTAGATTATCTTTTCCATTATTATGTACAAAACACCTACATCCAAAAATATGAAAATAGTTAACCTTTGGTTTTCTGTTTTTCCACAGTTCATAAGGTGTTTTCTTTATGATGGGTCTTAATAGAACTCTATTTAATATATGGCAAGAAGTATTAATGGCTTCTCCCCAAAAGTACTTAGGGAGGTTACTTTCACATAACATCGTTCTAGCCATTTCCTCTAGTGTTCTATTTTTTCTTTCCACAACTCCATTTTGTTGTGGTATCCTAGGTGCAGAAAAATTATGGGTTATCCCCTTTTTACTACAAAATTCATCAAATAATTGATTTTCGAATTCGGTACCATGGTCACTTCTAATGGCTATGACTGAAGACTCTCTAGCATTTGTTACTTCCTTATGGAACTTTTTAAACATGGAAAATGCTTGGTCCTTATGTGCTAGAAACATGACCCATGTGTACCTAGAGTAATCATCTACTATGACTAGACCATATTTATTTCCACCTAGGCTTGTTGTTCTAGTTGGACCAAATAGGTCCATGTGTAATAATTCTAGAGGCCTAGAGGTAGAGACACATTTTATGGATTTAAAAGAGTTCCTAGATTGTTTGCCAAATTGACATGCCTCACATATTTTGTTCTTTTCAAATTTTAATTTCGGCAAACCTATCACGGAGTCTCTTTTAACTAATTTAGTTATTGTGTCCATGCTTGCATGACCTAACTTACGGTGCCATAACCAACTAGCATCATTATCTTTAGTTTCATTTACAACTAGACATTGGTTATGTTTTGCAAGATCTTCTAGGTCTACAACATATACATTTCCACGTCTAATCCCTTTAAAAACTAAACTATTATCATTAGGATTTGTTATAATACATAGTGATGGTTTAAACATAACATCATATCCTTTATCACATAATTGACTAATGCTTAACAAGTTATGTTTAAGACCATCAACATATCTAACATTATCTATAAAAGTAGAAGGGGTGATTTGAACTTTACCAATACCAATGATGTGACCTTGGTTGTTGTCTCCAAACGTCACAGCACCTCCCTTCTTAGCTTCAAGGGTGAAAAATTGGTCTTTATCACCCGTCATGTGCCTTGAGCAGCCACTATTCAAATACCAGCAGTTCTTGTTGACCTTGGTTGCAAGACACTCCTACACAAGCAAATCATGTCATCTTAGGTACCCAAGTTTTCTTGGGTCCTTCATGGTTAGTCAAGTTGGTTCCTTTTGGAACCCATACCCGTTTAATTTTTCTTTTAGTTTTCCTTTTCCTATAGTCACATGCATTTGCCTTATGTCCTATATTTCCACAACAAAAACAGGTCATTTTCTTAGTTTTATTTTTCCCAGCTTTGACAAAGAAGTTACTAAGAAGTTTTTGTTTATTTTTCGGTTTGTACCCTAAACCTGCTTTATTGAATACGGCTCGTTGACTGTTAAGTATCATGTTTAACTTTTCAGAACTATATGTGAATTTTTCAACTAAGGGTTTGTATTTGTTAAGTTCTTTAGTTAATGTTTGATTTTCGGCTTTTAGATCATTTTAGTTCTTTTGTTAGATCCTTGTTTAAGACTTGTTTATGGTTTTTGAGTTCTGAAAGTTTCTTAGTTAGTTTTTCATTATCTTTAGTTAAGGTATTAGTTTTCTTAATTAAGAGTTGGTTGCTTGTCTTAAGTTCTAGATTTTCTTTGGTAATAGCATCTTTATCCTTAATTAAAGAATCATACTTATGGATATAAGTTTGGTTAGTTACTTTTAGTTCCCTATTTTTAACATTAACATCCTTATATTCAATCATTAGTTCGTTAAACGCATCATAAAGTTCATCAAATGAAAAATCATAGTGCGTATCGGAAGTTACCTCATTTTCGTTGGCCATGAAACAAAAATTGGCCTTCTCTTCTTGTTCTTCATCCGATGATGAAGATGATGCGTCGGAGTCCGATAGGGTGGTGACAAGGGCTTTCTTCTTCTTCTTGTACTTGCTGCTCTTCTTTAGTAAGGGACACTCAGCTCGGATGTGTCCCGGTTTTTTGCACTCATAGCAGCCGATCCCCTCACTTTCCCTTTCCTTACCTTTGTCCTTGCGGTAGGAATTTGAGGGGCCTCTCCTTTGATGATAGGATTTCTTGTGGTTGATGAATTTCTTGAACTTGCGCACAAGAAGAGCCTCACCACCATCTTCCTCATCTTCTTCTTCTTCACTGCTGCTGCTGCAAGACAAGTCCTTGTTAGAAGAAGTAGATTTTAAAGCTATTACCTTTTTCTTATGGGAGGACTCTTCCTCGTTGTGTTGTTTCATGGTAAGCTCATGCGTCATAAGGGATCCAAGGAGCTCTTCAAGTGGAAGCTTGTTCAAGTCTTTAGCTTCTTGGATTGCCGTCACTTTAGCTTCCCACGACCTTGGTAGACACCGAAGGATTTTTCTGACAAGTTCACTGTTAGTATAGTTCTTGCCAAGGCTTTTTAGGCCATTGACAATATCAGTAAACCTAGTGAACATGCATGTAATTGTTTCGTTAGAGTCCATTTTAAATAGTTCATATTTATGAACCAAAATATTTATTTTGGACTCTTTCACTTGATTCGTGCCCTCATGGGTCACTTCAAGTCTGTCCCAAATCTCTTTTGCAGAATTGCAAGTAGAGACCCTATTGAATTCATTACGGTCTAAGGCACAATAAAACACATTCATAGCTTTAGAGTTTAATTGTGCCTTCCTCATGTCATGTTCATCCCAGTCCATTTCTAGTTTAGGTACCTTAACACCATCTACGTATATGGATGGGATGTATGGCCCATTTACTACAATGGACCACATCTCATAGTCTTGGGCTTGGATGAATATTCTCATCCTAGCCTTCCAGTATGAGTAGTCAGATCCATTGAAGAAAGGGGGTCTTTGGGTGGACTGACCCTCAATGTGAGAAGATCCAAATGGGGTTGTCATTTTGATCTTTTAACTCTTGAGTGGAAGAGTTTTTGGCTCTGATACCACTTGTTGCCCAGATAGACAACCCAAGAGGGGGGGGGGGGTGAATTGGGTTTTTAATATAATTTGGCTAATTAAAACTTTGTGGATGATTAATTAAAAACTATAGCAAGTTATTTAATTAAAGCCTAGTGCTGTGAGTAATGTGCGGGGAAGGAGATGAGAGACAATGCACTACAAACACAAAGTTTTATAGTGGTTCGGAGCTAACCCTTGCTCCTACGTTCACTCCCCAAGTCTCACTTGGGAATTTCACTATAACCCCCTTAGATTACAGCCGGTTGTTTTACAAGCTCACAACCAAACTTGTTGTTTTACGAGCTCACAACGAACTCGGTCGGTTTTTCCAGGCTCACCGACTAGAACCAACCCCGATTGTTTTTCCGGGCTCACAATCAAACCCTTACACACGTTGGTTTTAACTTGGCTCACCAACCAACCTTAAACCCCTTGATTCAATCCCCCGATTGAATCAAGTAAATACAAGAGATAGAAGAAAACAGAAAATAGCTTCTCAAAAAGCAGATTTAAGACAATATAATCGTAAAAGAGTTAGAAGCCCTCAAACGCTTTTAAGCTGGTGAAGAGGTATGGCTTCTGGAACTCCGGTCTCCTCTTGAAAGAGTGGTCGACTTGAATGCAGGAGGAGGAAGCTTTGATTGTTGGGAAGAAGTTGTTGGAGCAGTAAATGCAGATCTCCCCTTTTTCGTTTAAGAGCACTTGGAGAGCTTGAAAACTTGAATGCTTGGAGTGGAATATCTGTTCTCTTCCTTGCTACAGTCCTTTGTGGCTATTTAAGCCAACCCCCACGGAAACTAGCCGTTACTCTGCTTTTTCTGGCCGTTCTGCACACTCTGCGCAGCCTGACAATATGACCGTTGGTGGGTTGGAGTCGACTCGCGCGATCAGGAGTCGACTCGGCTGTAGCAGGAGTCGACTCACGCTTTTCCGGAGTCGACTCGGCAACTGTTCCAAATTTGAATTAAAGTTGCCGTCTTGACTGGGAGTCGACTCGTCTTGACCTGGAGTCGACTCGCCAACTTCTGGAGTTGACCTGGCAATTTTTGGAGTCGGCTCATCCACTGAAGTCCGTGGATCCAAATTTGAATTTTGTCCACTCGAGTCGACTCGACTGTCCTGGGAGTCGACTCGAATCTCAGAGCCCGAACTCTCGATTCTCTGTCGTTTGGCTCATCCAGTCTTGGAGTCGACTCGAACCTCCTTGGAGTCGACTCGGCTCTCAGTTTCCGAAAGTTGGTCTTCTGCCTTTTGACGTGAAGCTTGTCTTGGAGTCGACTCGAGCTGTCTGTGAGTCGACTCGAATCTCAGAGGCAGTAATATGGTCTTCTGTCTGTTGATGGTCGCTCAGTCTCGGAGTCGACTCGTGTACTGCGGGAGTCGACTCGAATCTCAGAGTCCGAAAATCGTTCTCTGACTTTTTTCTTGTGTTCCTCTGAGAGTCGACTCTTACCTTCTTTGGAGTCGACCTGCCAACCATCGGAGTCGACTCGCGTTCCACTAGAGTCGACTCGAATCTCAGACCCGAAAACTGCTCTCTGACTTTTCTGCCTGTGACTGCTTGGAGTCGACTCTTACTTCCCTGGAGTCGACTCGGTGAACATTGGAGTCGACTCGCGCACTTCAGGAGTCGACTCGTTGACAGGTTCTGAGATGAGGCTTTCTGTTCTTCTTTCTGTTCTCAGTCGGAGTCGACTCGTACTAATCTGGAGTCGACTCGAGTCTCAGACTTTGGTTCAGCAGACTTCTTAACTTAACCAATATACTATGAACCAAGTCTAGAGACACTTGGACAGGTTTTTCACTGAAACACTCAATTGAATTCATTAGTAATCACAAGATATACTCAAATGCTTTGAGCTCATCAAAATCACATGGGGTTTTAATCAATCACTCCACACTTTCTACATTGCTCATCATAGGGATGGTGCCAATAGGGAGGCTAGTGGTAGTACCCGGCATTATTTGACCCAACTATTTGGTGTAGAGTATATTAGGGACGGCACAAGAGGGAGGCTAGTGGTAGTACCTCGTGCCCCTTCCAACTCCACCGGATAGGGAGCAAATAGAATATAGAGCATAGAAAAGTAAAACCGAAAAACAAATGAAGATAATCAAAATGTTCATTGAGTGGTTAAAGAAAGAAATTAAAAAAAAAATTGGAGAATGAATGATAAATAAATAAAAATATATAAGAAGGTTGTGAAAAACTAAATGAAGTTTCAATCACTTGAAAAACACAACTTAAGGATAAAATCAGTGCTAAATTGTATTTAAATAGGGAGAATTTTATTTGAAAAGAATTAATTTTGATCCATGACATGCTTGTTATGTTTTGCATACTTTGAATTATATGTTTTCAATATTCAGTTTGAAATGCTCTATGCTTGAATAATTTGATTGAAACATGTTTCTACCAATAGTAAATTTATTTTTCTTTTTATGATACTCATAATTTGAAATAGGCTTTAACTTTGTACACAAATTTTTGCTTCACCTTTGACTTCGAAATAACTTGTGTTCCAAAGCCTAATGGAAATTGTTTTCACTTGCATTCTATACTCATCAATGATATTTTGGATTTCTCTTGTACTCTTTTGACCAAAAAATTTATTTTTTTCTTATTAAATCGGTTCCAATGCTTGAATATTTGAAAAATTACATAAGATTTTTTCTAAAAAAATATTTTTGAAAGAAATTTTAGATTTGTCGTTCATGATCACCTTTGAAATCTGAAAGTTGAATATATTTACAAAAAGGAGAAGAAAAGGATACTTCTATTTTAATGAATATCATCTGAAAAATAAAAGAAAAGGATAATCTGAATTTGCAAATTAGGCAGAATGAATTGATTATAATTTATCTTTCAACTTACCTAACATTAGTACATAATGTCCTCCAATGTGTACCAAAATTCAATATGAATTACAAAGATTCTGGATGTGCTCTAATATTCTTGAAATATGTGTTTTCAATCTTAATAATTTAAGATGAGCTACAATGTAGAAGATGCATATCTCAAATTATAATCCTGAAAGCTTCCTTAAAAATTTTTATGAAATTCAGAATCTGATTTTATATAAAAGCTTAAACTTAATTTAAAAATGCTTCTATCGTTGCATTTTTGTAACTTTCATTATATGCTTCAATGATTGCATCATTTTGGGGAATAACTCAATATGATTCCTAGATGAAAACTACGGTCTAAGAAAAATAGAATTAATTTTGATGCCTTGATTGTTTGCTCCGATATGCATCTGAAACATATCATTTTCTATCTTATAAGTTTATTAAAATTGGTCTAAATGATGTATTTTTTAATAATCTTGATTGCAAACAAATATTTCTAAACATATGATTTTATTTTGATATTAAAAAGGATTTATTGTGCTTCATGTATACATTGCTGAGAAACTATAACTAAGAAATTGAAATTTATAAATATACACTTGAATGATCTTCTATATATTTTTCTTGCATAGTTAATTGCTTCTATCATTAAAAGAAAAAGCTATTTTTAATAAGAGAGTGAATGATCCTAAAACTTGAAATATTTCATCTTACTCAAATAATTTTTAAAGGAAAGAAAATATAATTACTTTTGAAAGAAATTTGCGTTTCAAAAGAATTATTTTCTGATTAATACTTCAGTGCATATTCTCAAAAATTAAGAGGAAGCATAATTTGTTCTTGAAAGTTTAAATAGAGTGATTGCTATATATTTTGAAAAACTCTACATTCTTGATATCACAAAATTTCAGTTTTATTCATGCTTATCATTAAAATCTGAAATTCAATAAAAGAAAAGAGTGTTTAAAGAAGAATGCATCTTTTGAGGAAGAGTTTTAGATATTCAACATCTTTGCATGCTGTATCTTATTCAAAAGTCACTTATATTTGATGCATACCTTGAATGTTTTATATTTGATTCATGATCATTCTTGTTAATTTCTGAATTTAACTGTTTTACTTACAAAGCATGAATTGATATCAAGAGCCTTACATACAAGAAAGAGACATGAATTTCTTAAAGCTAAATCATTAAAGATTACTCTATGTAAATTTGGCAAAGGACTTTTAGCATGCTTTTAATGTCTAATTGGTTTCAAACTGATATCAATTTGAGCATATTTTGGTATTAGACTTTGTGCTTCATTGAATATCTTTTGGAAGTTGGATTTTTATTTGCACTTAATTGGTAAATCATTTGTTTTGAAAACTAATTTAAAAAAAGGATTCCATTTGTCTTATTATCGGAAATTTATTTTGAAATCTACTAATGAGTCTTATTGGCATGCACCTTAGTGTTTCAACCCTAAGCCAATTCATTCTAATTGATTTCGATGCTATGATCTTTAAAGAAGTGAAAGAAAGTCTTTAAAAAGAGCTCTAAAAGAACTCTCAAAGCTTTGGATTTTATGTGTCATATATTGCATAAATTTATGTTTTGGTATTTGTGCCCAAATATTTTTATATCATAGAAGAACTTTGAAGTCATTAAGAATTAATGATTTAACATGATCTTATGTTTTTCGAGTATATAAGTTTCGATCTTTATCTTATAGATTTCATCTACACTTGATTTGAAAACTATCTTTGGAATATATATTGAGAGATCTCTTCTGGCTCGTATGTCTCATTTTTAAAGTCAAATGTTTCATGCTTGATTTTAATGATATTGATGTGAAGTAAAAGAACTTTAAAAGAATGGTATCAAATTTGATGTGATTTTATCATAATTTTGAAACTACTTTAATTGGCTCCGTTCTATACTCATTATCTTGCCCTAATATTATTGCCTTGAGTCACATGATTCATATTTTTGCAATAATTTGACATGCATTGAATAAAATATTGTTTTGTACTTAATGTTTCATTATTTTACAATATTTTTGATGTTGTCAAAAAGGAAGAGAAATTAAAGTAGTTTCATATTATTGCCTTGAGTCACATGATTCATATTTTTGCAATAATTTGACATGCATTGAATAAAATATTGTTTTGTACTTAATGTTTCATTATTTTGCAACATTTTTGATGTTGTCAAAAAGGAAGAGAAATATCTGAGTACATGCTCATAATGCTTTATGCCTTGAATTGAATATAAAAATCAGCTTAGATTGAAATATGTTGGTTATGTTAAAGCTGATTAACTCTAAAGCATTATCATAAAGTGTGTTCTTAAAGTGTCTCCTAAATTATGTATTTGTTTTGACATGTATTTGCTCTTTGTGGTAGTTTGTGCTTTTGGCATAGATGAAATACAATGCTTCTCTTGAGCTATGATCTTTGTAATTGTCATTACAATGCTATCCATTTCATTATTATTCATTCTTTTTGATGATAACAAAAAGGGGGAGAAAATATAAGAGAGAAACTAGAAGCAAATTCTATAAGAAAAACAGTATAGGGGAGAAAATATAATAGGGAAGAAAATATAAAAGGTATATATTGCATACTTAAGGGGGAGATATGTATTATACACTTAAGGGGGAGACATTTGACAAAGAGAAAATCTAAATCTGGCACATAATCATAAAGATTTTTCTTGCCTCGATATATAGCTTGAAACTCTTGCTTTAAGAGGGAGCAAAGCTAAAATTCATTAGGCATTCTACTTGGATAAGATAGGGGGAGCTTTTAGTTCATTGATACATTCTCTAAATTGGACTATTTGAAATTTTTACACCAAAAGCATTTTCTATACATTAAACCTTACTTCTCACATGAATATCAATTTGCTTATACTCAACGTTTTGTAATCATCAAAAAGGGGAAGATTGAGGATCCTAGTGTGATTTTGATGTTTACAAAGCCATTGAGGTCAAATGAAAGTACTAATGCTTTCAATTCAATTGATCTAATACATAAGTGAGTAAGGAAGAAAGATTTGATACATCCTTGATACGCTTTGCTTGATACATTTAAATGAACCTTCAAGAACACATCTAAAACAAATTATATTGGAAGAACTTGAGGAAAGAACTAATTTAGAGTTTAATATACCTTAGAGTCAAGTTCTTTTAATTGAAGCTTAACTCTGTCATTTACATGCTTAATGAGCTTAAACTTTAATGTGCCAAGCATTCTAAGGAGAAAGAAATGATTTGCAATGTTGTTACTTCTTTTATATGTTTAATGTGCAAATCTAACCTAAAGATGCAGAAAAACAGGGTTAGAGTCGACCACATAAGAGATGGAGTCAATCCTGGCACAATTTGGCACATTTTGGCACATTCTGGCACAAATGGCACAAATGACACAGATCTTGGATCGACCCAAGAAAAGCTCGGGCCGACCCCAGCTTGGGTCGACTTAAGAAAAGCTTGGGCCGACCCAAGCTTCAGCCATCTGAAAATACAGCCTTTTGAAATTTATTGAGAGGGCCGACCCCAAGTTTTCTTGAGCCGACCCCAGGTGGAGCCGACCCCAAGTTGAGCCGACCCCAGTAAAAGTTGAGTCGACCCCAGATTAAAATGTCAAGAAAGCAAGTCTCTGGATTTTCTGAGAGGGCCGACCCAAGAAAAGCTTGAGCTAACTCAAGTCTGATGAACAGTGGTTTGGGTCGACCCCAGGAAAGTTTGGGTCGACCCAAGCATGGGCAGAAGCATAACGGCTAGTTGTGCAGAAGTGCTTTTTGGACACCTAACAGCTATAAACGGCTAGTTTCTTCAATCCAACGGTCAGGAAGGACTATTTGGAGGTTGGAGAAGTATTTAAGAGGAAGTATTCATCAGAAAAAGCAAGCTTTTGAAAAGACATCAAGTGCATTCAAGAGAAAATCCTAGCAAGGCAAGCTTCATTCAATTGCTTCATTCAAAGAGCCAAAAGAAAGTGGTTGAGCAGATTCCAAGAGACATTAAGAGCTCCACCAACCCTTGAAGAGTGAAGCAATCTTGACAAAGAAGAGAAGAGCCTTATTAAAGGGATAACTATATTCTAAACTCTTCTTTATAGCTCATAATTGTTTTATTTGCTCTTTTAGGAGCTTTCATTCTTTACTTATTACTCTTGTTGTAAGGTTTGTTAGTAAGACCGTAAAACCAACATTGTAGGTTGTTGGTGAGCCCGTAAAACCAACGTAGGTTGTTGGTAAGCCCGTAAAACAAACGTAGATTGTTGGTGAACTCGTAAAACCAATTGTGAAGGTTCGTTGGTGAGTCCGTAAAACCAACATAGGTTTTTGGTGATCTCGGAAAATCAAAGTGTAAAGGTTTTTGGATTGTGAGCCCGAAAAATAATCCAACTGTAATCCACGGGATTATAGTGAATTCCCAAGAGGTCGCTTGGGGAGTGGATGTAGGTGCTTAGGAGAGCACCGAACCACTATATTTCTTGTGTGTTTGCATTGTGTATTGTCTTACTTTACTACAATTACTTACTCATCAATTAACTCGATTAAGGAATAAAAAAGTTAAAAAAACCAATTCACCCCCCCCCCCCTCTTAGCTTGTCACCTTGGGCAACAGATACAAATTCATGTCATACAAGGGTTATAAATTTAGGCATGGAGGCAGGTAACACGTTAAAATTCAAAAGATTTTACGCCAACAAATCAAGCAGATTTGAACAAATCATTCCATATTGATTTATCATTATAACTCATATTCTTGTAGATATAAGAACACCAAAAGCAATTGATGATGCATAGTGCAACACCTTAGGCGGAGGCGGCCCTGGATCGATCGGGACTTGGGGCTGGTCAGTTGACACCGGAGAGGAGGGAGGAGGAGAAGATCCTCGAGTGGAGGCGAAGCTCGATCAAGGCTTGAGGGCAAGAGAACAAATTAAAGAAGGAAAAATCCCATGAACACACGAAGAAGAGGAAAAGGAGAAGGAGGAGAACAAGCGAGAAGGAGAGAGAGGAGGGAGGAGGAGAAAAATACCTCGGGCGGAGGGGGTTGGGGTCGGTCGGTCGATGCCGGAGAGGAGGTAGGAGTCGGACGGTTCGCGCCGGAGAGGAGGAAGATGGGGGCTAAGGCAGCATCGTTGAGGAGGAAGACGATGGCTAGGGCAGCGCCGGAGAGGAGAATGAGGGGGCTCGGGGAGTATCTAGGGCAAGAATGAGAGCTCGGGGTTGGGCGCTGGATTTGGAGGGGGATTCGCCTTCGCCGACGCTTATAAGCGTCGTTTTAGGGTTGACCTTCAACGACGCTTATAAGTGTCATCTTAGGTGACTTTAAAGCATCATCCACACGCTCCACACGCTTTGCAACATGATGTTAGCTCGAGGCCTACAATGATACTTTTAAGCGTCGTCCTCTATTTCAAATTGCCGACGCTTATTAAAAGCGTCGGCAAAATTTGGCACGGGAGCAAAACTTACCGATGCATCTTCCTAGTATTGGCATTTAAGAGTCGGCTTTTCTCTCTTTTCCTATAGTGCATATCATATTATAAAAATGCCCTCTTATGCACACTAATTTATAACCATATCAAATGTTCTAAAGTTGTAGATTCCTCTTGAAGGTGTCAAATACTTTGGGACGAATCCTACCTTAGTGTTTAGAGGGTTATGGTTATTCAAGGGAGGGGTACCTCCTATTTTGTAGCCCATTGCTTCTAAGCCTCTTCCACCTTTAAAAGAAAAAAGATCAAAAGAAAAAAATATCTTCACTTCTTGAGTTTTAACAAGAACAATATAATCCAATTTGTAGTACATATATACACACATGCACAAATATACACATGCATATGTTCATACCCATATATAAATACATACACATATATGTATGTCTGTATGTATGTATGTGTATGTAACTGCATTTATGTGTACATGATGTATATGTATATATATGTATATGTATGTATGTATGTGTGTGTGTGTATATATATATATGTATTATGTGTGTGTTTATATATTTCATAGTTTTTGATATATTTCTGTGATTAACTATTAGCCTAGCATCAATCCTCCACCTTTCCCATCCAACCTTGGGATCAGCCATGATGGATGGTTAGGTTTATAGATGAGAAAAAGCTAGATTGTTCCCTATGCAGAAAAGACATAAGGTACCTTGAAAAGGTTGATGATCTAAGGGCAGATTTAGTCATTTCTTAATGACTAATATCTAATGATACATATTCCAAACATATCAAGTTGACATAATTATTTTTGCTCAAAATAGGGGTCGAAGCCCAAAGAAGAAACAAAAACTGAGTATATATAAAGGCTAACTATCCCCTATTAAATTGATACCATGCACATTAGCATATGTCCAGAGCATTAGATCACTTGGAAAACTATTCTTCCATAGAGCTCTTTCGATGCCCCGGGCAACAACATTGGTGTTATTTAGTAGGTTGGTTGCCTTCATGATAGACGAATGATATTTAATAGTAGGGGCAATCTAGGCAACATTTAAAGGGTGTCGATTTGGCAAGGATAAGATGACTGTGAAACACTATTCAAGGAATCTCCCCCTATTCAAAGGCCTCCCAAGCTACTAAGAGCTCCATTAGAGGGACACTTTGATGGTAAAGACGCAACATCAACAACCAACGGAATGCTATAACAATCTCTTAGAATGAAGCCAGGGATGGGATTTTATGGTGACTCTCAAGTGATTCTCAACTTTGGCCATGAACTTCATATCTAGATCTGGCAGAGGAGGCTTCAAAGGTTGGAGAAACCACAGCAGAGGAATCTATCGGTATCAATCTGAATCTGATCACATGTAGACTAGATTCTTGTTTGAAGCATATGAAACCCAACTCAGATTGGGCCAACTACATGTTAAATATATGGTGCGTTTAAATCCAAGATAGGTAAAGCTTAGCTCTATAAGGCCAAGAAAGAGGGTCTCCTGACCAACCACATATTTGTGAAAAATGTCCAAAAATTAAGGTGACCATTGATCAATGCTTCAAAAATGGATAGAGTTTTCATGGTTATCCAATTTATAGACAAACAGGCATCTCTTATCCATTGCAAGGATACTAAATTTTTTGTACTCAACATTTGTATAGGACTATGGTGGAAGTCAAGGATGACTTAATTCAACACTGTGGATGGCAATTTTCTTTGGAGCCATCAAGTTAAACAAATTTACTTTAAGATTTGAAGGCCACAAAAGGGATAAAAATAAAGGTCTATTTCTATTATTTCGAAGTAGTGAGAGCCCAATCACTGCATTGCTCATCTCATCAAGTTGTTGCTTTTGGCCTAATAAGATCACAGTGACATTACCACTATGGTAGACTTCAATTTTGACAAAATATATTGGCTTTTCATATTCTCTCCTCGAAAGCTAAGAATCTGGAAGCCAAATATGCTTCTGGAGCAAATTAACTTTGTAATTATGTTATGATAATAAAGTTGTCTGGACTATCCCAAACACCATAATTCTAATTTTTCATGTCCCCCAGAGAAGAGTTTTGGATGGTTTTCTACAACATGACCTCCTCTCTGTCTAGATTAATGTTTGATATGCACTTGTCACTAAAAACCAAGAGCTACTCCATGAACTTTATATGTCCTAGGCTGCTCTGCATTCTCAAACTCAGTTTTTCCATCTAAAATCTATATATATTAGCCCCTCTTTAGAATGTTTATATTGGTAGGTGGTTTTTGATGGGGTCGACAAATAGAAAAACTTGCTAGTTCCTTTCTGCTTCCAAAATCAATGGTAGAGATGTGAAGATGCACATTTCTAGGTTCATATATTATTTCCAATCATTTTAGAACACTAGATTCATTCACAATTTGAAAATGATTACCCGAAACTTGGCGCGTTGACATTACTAATCATTAGATGGACTAGCACTAAGCATGCAGTAACTACAAGAGAAAATGGATAGATGTCATCGCAAGATTATATTTTTTTAAAGTTTCATGTTAAATGACAAATACACTCCCACTTTTGGTTGTTATATTTCTCTTATTTTCTATTGAAGGAAAAAAGAAGAGAAAGAGAATGCAAATTAAGCAAATGATTGCATTTTTTTTTTAAAAAAAATTCTTAATTGAATGCGATAGTTGGTGAAATGTCCTTATGGAATTTCTTTCATATAATACTTGATGTCTGCATATGTGATGCACATGAGAAAGAGAACAGACACCTCTTATTTTTTCATCTATTTGATTAAGATTATTTTTGCTCTTGCTTCTCACAAGGAGAGAGAGAGAGAGATGATTGAGATGTAAGGGAAGAATTTACAATTATACTAGCATAAATTTAGAGATTTTATGCTTGCTATCATCTGATCACTAATGTAGGTCTCAACTGTGAACTGACTAGGATTAATGCTATTTAGGATTTATGTATTCTATCCTACCAAAAAAGTGTGCATACCATTACTAGAAGGAGAACCAGGATAAGAAAAGGAACACACATTGGGCTTAGAAGGGATTTCATTTATTTAAATCCAGGCACCTAAAGGCAAAAGGAGCAGGGTTCGGGTTGTATATTTTGCACGAAAGAATGATTGATCTTTTTTTTACGACGTCAACTATTGGATCATGAATGATTGATCTTTTTTTCACGATGTCAACTATTGGATCATGCCTCATATAGATCTCAAAGCACTTCGAACTCTCTCTTTCATCTACCTCTACAGATCTCGTAATGGCTAGTGCACGATCCAATAGTGCACATAGACCAAAAGGATGAATTATTTTTTCGCACGAAAGATGCAACCCGAACCTGAAGGAGCGAGGGCTGTCCCGAGCCTAGAAGGTGCCATATATCCTTCCCCACTTGCAATGACCTATAGTTTGTATGCATCGGCGGCACTTTTATTTAAATCAAAGAGCCTACAACTTGGAGACTTGCAAAGCAAAACTATTGAGAAAATGTATCCCATGATTCCACATGCCAAAAAGAAGCTGCTTGACAGAAGAATACAAAAGATTACTTTAGAATGATCAAAAAGCTAATTTGGCGTTCAGTTCATGCTTTGGTCACTGAATCAATTCAAGGTGTGAGTGGCTCCAAGCAATCAAAATGCAGAACCAAGAAATTTAGAAAAGAGGAATCTAGTGCATGAATGTTGCCAAATGTTGTTCATTGTACTTGATTTAGCTAGGCAAGTGTATTATAATATCATTTGCTAGAGCTTATTCATAATAGAGAATTTGCTAATGAAGGTGTATACACACAGTTTTCTGGTTATTTTAGTGCATAAGAACAGTGTTGCTTCTATATATGCTGGCCCCACATAGATATGGGAACTGATTCCTTGCCGCTAGATTTGGAAGAAGGTTCATGGTTTCTAAATGCAAGTGTCGTGATCGTGACATTGACCAACAATTCATACCTCATCAACTTTAGGCCATGGCATTGAACATCAGATATATTAATCCTTCGGTCAAAACTCTTATATTAATAATCAGATGTCAACCCCTCACTTGAGTTCACCTAAAATGGATGTTTTATTGTGAGTTGATGCATGCTTATTGACATCAAACATATTGCTGATCCAAAGATTGATTTTGATGATCACAAAATCTTGAAATATAATTACTAATGTTTGTATTGCAAGAAGAAAGATATTTATTTTGCAAGAAACATAACAAGTTGGAAGAATAGAAGAAGGCCTTAAAAGCTCTCAAAAAGTTGAAAGAAAGCAATACTTCATTGGCCCAAGTTTCAAGTTCAAAGGATTCAAGTTGGAGAAACAAATTCAAAGAAAGATTCAAAAGAATAGTCCTCGAGTCGACTCCTGAAAGTTCAGAGTTGACTCTGGCACTCTGGAGTTTTAAGGAACAATGCTCAAGTCGACTCCGAAACTCTACGAGTCGACTCCGACTGAGAACAGACAAAAAGACAGAGAGTTGATTTTCAGCGCTACAGTGCTCGAGTTGACTCTAGCTACAGTCGAGTCGACTCCCAGCTACAGTGCCAGGCGGACTCCTATTCACGAGTCGATTCCAACTACAGTCGAGTCGACTCCTAGCTACAGTGCCAGGCGGACTCCTATTCACGAGTCGACTCCTGCTTCAGTCGAGTCGACTCGAGCATGCTGGAAGGCATAACGGCTAGTTTTTTCTCAACTCCAACGGCTCTATTTTTGTCTCTAACGGCTAGATCTTTGTTTCCACGCCATCCAAAGCTATAAAATCAAGAAGAGAGCTATGAGAGAAGTTAAGAAAGTGGGAGAGAATACATAGAGAAGAGATTTCAAAGAGATTTCAAGAGAAACCTCTCAAAAGCACAAAAGGGCCATTCAAAGCAAAAGAGAGAGAAGAAGAGCATCTGAGTGATTCCCAAGGCTTCTTCTCCAACTGTGTGCTGCCTCAGTGATCCTCTACCTCGTGCGAAATCAGAAGAGGGTCAAGTAAAGAAGAAGCCGAGTTCCTTCATCTATAAAACTTGTTTGAGGGCTTCTTCTTTTTATTCTATTTGTTTACATTGTTATATTTGCTTGTTTAAGAAGCTTGTACTTGTTTTAAACTCTTGTTCTAATATTTTGTAACTTGATTCAATCAAGGGATTGAATCAAGGGGTTAAGGTTTGTTGGTGAGCCAAAGAAAAAACCAATGATATAAGGTTGTGGTTGGTGAACCGAAAAAAACCAACTGGGTTTGATTGTGAATCCGGAAAAACAATCGAGTGGTTCTAGTCGGTGAGCCTGTGAAAACCGACCGAGTTCGTTGTGATCTCGTGAAAACAACAAGTTAGGTTGTGAGCTTGTAAAACAACCGGCTGTAATCTGAGGGATTATAGTAAAATTTCCAAGAGGTCTTGGAGAGTGGATGTAGGTGCTGGGGTGCACCGAACCACTATATGTTTGTTGTATTTGTGATGCTTTCTGTCATTGTTTAATTTCCTCACTTACTTACTTAGATAAATATCTAATTGAATTGCTTGCTTAACTCTTATCCGCGCATCCTTTAGTTGCAAGTATATTCAAATTATTTAATCAAGTTTCATTTAATAAAACTGCATTAAGATTCATTATATTGAAATGCTTGCTTTGGAAAATCTAGACTAATAGTTTATTGAGTCCGCTGTTTAATAGTTTTAATCTTGATCAGATTAGAATCAAACTGTTGCTAGGTTTAAATTCCACTGTGCATCTATACAACTTAGCTTAATTAATTGAAAAGTTTAAAAGTAGTTGAAAATTTATAAAAGACCCAATTCAACCCCCCCTCTTGGGTTATATCTACTGGACAACAAGTGGTATCAGAGCAGGTGCTCTAAGCTTAATTGTTGTTTTCACGATCAAGAGCCAAAGATCATGACAACTCAAATAGATAGTTTTCTAGAAGAGGGACAATTAATTGATAGACCTCCATTATTTAATGCCATAAACTATACACATTGGAAAGCATGCATGCACATTTTCATTCAATCACAAAACTATGATTTATGGAATATTATAATAAATGACCTTCACACACTCTCTCAAGCTGTTAATGAAAAAGACTTAGCACAATTGAATGCCAATGCTATGAACATACTATATTGTGCTATCCATGAAACTATATTTAATAAGATTTCTGCATGCTTATCTGCTAAAGAAATTTGGGATACTTTAAAAAATATTTATGATAAATTTTAGATTAGCTCACATGTGCTTCAATTACATACTAACAATGAAACTGCAGAAAAAGATGTTGAATCTCCCAATCAGGAAGAAAGAACAACAAATAAAGAATTCGGTGATGAAAACAAGGATCCATTTCCAAACACCGAAAAATTCAAAAGCTTCCTAAAGACAAAGAAGAAGAGGAAGCAAGAAGAAAGAAAGAAAGAGATAAAAAGCAAGAAAGCCTTAACCAAGGAACAGTCAAGCAAGAAAATGAAAGTTAGGAGCAACAATGATGATATTAGCTCTAAAGAACTACAAGAGGTAACTAACTTATGCTTTATGGCACAAGAAGATAAGGTAAAATCTGAATCTAATTTTACACCAAATGAATTTCATGAAGAATATTCTTATGATGAACTATTAAATGCTTTTCATGATTTGTATGGTGAATGTAGAAAATTAGCTATGAAAAATAAAAATCTTAAAAAGCTAAATCTGAAAATTTCAAAAGAAAGAAATTCTATTGCTGGAATACATGACAAACTAAATTCTGAAAATAAAAGCTTAAGGTTAAATTCAGAAGAATTGATTCAGAAAAATCATAGCTTAATTAAAGCAAACCAAAACTTAAGTGAAGAAGTTGACCCACTGAAATCTCTTATTAACAAATTCACTGTAAGTTCAGAAAGATTAAAAATGATGTTTGAAAATCAACATGCTGTTTTTGATAGATCCAAATTTGGCTTGACTCCCTTGCTTAACAATAAATTCCTAGAGAAAAAGATTATCAATTCACCAAGCAAACCATCAAATAAGATAACTTATTTCAAATATGAAAAGAATAGGCATAATAACTTTACCTATAGTTCTAATATACATAAATTAAATGGTAAAGCTATTACTATTAAACAAATATGGATTGCAAAAGGAACAATTATAGCTAACCTGCAAGAATCCAAAAGAGCTTGGGTTCCTAAGTTGAAAATTTAATTATTTTTTCAGCAGGTGTGTTTAGCTACCCAAGGTTCCAATGAAAGATGTTATTCAGATAATGGGTGTTCTAGACATGTGTTAAAGAATGAAACTTAAAATTTAATTAAGAAGAGTGACTAAAATGGAAGAAATAATGAAATTAGTAATTCTTGCATCCTCTCATACTGAAATTGTTTTATTAGTTGATTAAAATATAATTTGCAAGTATTAATCATTTTTTTTTGATAAAAGTGATACTTTTGGTATGAAAAGAAAATATATCTAAATCACTCCATCTTTCTATATTATGCTTTACTTATAGATGGATAATTTGGTAAATCAATTCTCCTAGAATAACTCTATGAATTTTCTATATGCTCGATTGACAGTTTTTATCCATGGCATTATCTTCTATTGATCATAGATATAAGAATATGTACTTGGTATGCTCTTAAAAAATATGCATTATAAATACTAAGATCAAAGATTTTTTTTTTGGCATATAAAATTAACTTATGCTAGTATAGACCTAATTTCAAAAGACCTTGTCATTAGTTTACTTAGATTATTTTCTGCAAGGTCAAAGTTTTGCTATGCATGTTAACTAAGGAAACAAACAAGAATCAATTTTTAAATCTAAAGATGTTGTTTCCATCACTAAGTTTTCAAAAGCTTACATTGGATTTGTTCTTAGCAAATAAAATTGAAGTATTTTTTGTATTTGCTAAATCTTGTAAAAGTGTTTCAAATGAAAAAGATTTCCAAACTGTGAAGATAAAGAGTATCATGACACAGTGTTGAAAACCAAAATTTTGATAAGGTTTGCATAGAAAATAATATTGAATACAATTGTTTCTGTACTAAGGACACCATAAGTAAAATAGGGTTAATAGAATCCTTGAAGAAATGAAAAAGACAATGTTGTATGATAGTCATCTGCTTAAATGATTTTTATTAAAAAGCTATCATCACTACTTGTCATACATATAGTTTCTATTAGATCTATTTTTGATGAAAACTCCTTTCGATCTTCTGAAAAATAGAAAATAAACTATTGCATATCTTTCATATTTTTCAGTCGTACATGTTATGCTTGATATGTTCTTATGAAAATAATGCCAAATCTGATAAAGATACTCCTATCTTTGGGTATCATTCATCAAGCAATGCATATAGAATATTCAATGAAAAGATTCTAGTTGTAGAAATATCAATTCATTTTATTCTTTATGAGACTAATGATCTTTCATCAAGTAACTAAAAGCAGATTATACATGTATATGGTTAATCTTTTTGCTTACATATAACAATCTGAAACTAAAACACCTTAAGAAGAATGAACAAGATTATAATTGGTCAAGCTAAACTAAATCATTTTTGAAAGAGATAGAATTTGAAATTTTGCCGATAAAATCTGAAAACTTGTTAATAATTAGAACCAAATTGAGTTTTTCAGAAATGTACTTAATGAAGAAAAATTAGTAACTACTAAAAGATTCAATCAAGAAAAGATGAAATAGATCTTGATGAAATTCTTGCATGATTAAAAGTAAAGATCACCATTATCATTTGCTTGCTTTATGAGCTTTATATTCTGTCAAATGAATGTGTAGAATGCACTCCTATGTGGTTATTTCATTAAAAAAGATCTATGTAAAATAACCACCTTATTTGAAAACATTCATTACAAATATGATAAAGCAATATGTGATTTGGAACAAGCACCAAAAGCATGATATAAAAGCTTGAGTAACTTTGTTGATAGAAAGTAATAGTGATAAATCTATGCATCAAAAAGAAGAATTTGTGATATCTTATTTGCTCAAAGTATACATTGATGACATCATTTTTGGTTCTATTAATGAAGATTTATATGAAGATTTTACTAAGCTCATGCAAGGTGAGTTTGAAATATGTATGATGAATGAATTAACATTTTCTCTCGAACTCCAAATTAAGACAAACAAGAAAGAGGATCTTCATTGACTAAAGTTAGTCCACAAGAAAACTCTTATAGAAGATTGGCATGAAGAAGGTATGTCTATGACCCCATCTTGTAGAATTTGAAAAGGATGAGCAAGGTAGATCTATTATTTTAAAGCTGTATTGAAGCATGATAGAATAATTATTTTATCATACAGCTAGTAGACCAGATTGTATGCTCATTATATGCCCTTGTGCAAGACTTCAATCTAACTCTAATGAATCATATTTTATTGATAACAAATGAATCATAATATGAAATTTGATAGAAACAACTATTTAAGATAATTTGATTAAAACTTAGCTAGCATGTCTTATTGATAATTATCTTAAGCAAATAGAATCTAAGCTAAATTGATTCTGAAAACAAGAAATTGATTTGACCTTGATGAATCTTCCTATTGCCTCACATGCTTGTCCTTGAACCACTTTAGTTCAAGTGACATGTGCTTGCTTATATTTAGGCAATCTCTTGAGTAAAGTGACTCAACATTCAATTATTGTCATATCTTATGTTGAGTCATCTAGTTAAGAAATATGTTGTATGAACGTTTTGTATCTTGAAGAAACTAATAACCTTCCTTCAAGAAAGAAAAAGATTTGTTAATAATGCACGATCCTTAAGCAAAAAAATAAAAAATTTCAACTTGAAGGACACCTCCACATAAGATACAATAAACATTCATATGCAAACAAGAAAAGGGACCTTCTTCAGCCAAAAATTTATACATAAGAAATCTAGTAGGTATTTGACTTGAAGAATGCAGAATGAATCGATAATTTTAGATACCTCTCTCATAAATTAGCTGAGCAAAGTCAATAACTTAAATCTTATTATAGCATGATTAAAATTTTTAATTATTAATTTCTTGATATCATGTCTATATATGTATTGATTGACTTATGCTTTTAGAAATTGTTTTATGGTTTGCGCAAACTAAAGTATAACTTTGCCTATGTCATAACCATGAAATACATAAGTTTATGCTTAAAATTTTGATTTAAAATAACTTGTGAGAAGCTATAAATCCTTGAGCATAATGAAAATGTTGTTTGTATGATATACATCTATATAATACATAAGATTATTTCTTTATTCTGCTCTTTCATGTAAATTACTTGAGAATAATAAAAAGAGAGAGAGATAAAAAAAATGAACATTATTCAAGGGAAGTAAAATCTAAGTAAAGGCAAATACTCCAATCTTAAGGAAAAGCAAAACAAGCATAATATATTCAGCACATTTGTGAGACTTGTGTGAGCATTCTTTTAGAAGGGATAAAATCCATAATTAATTACACTTAAACAGGGGTAGTTTGAAGTGAACATTTTAACCTTTCTATATTGCTCATTATAGGGATGGTGCCAATGGGGAGGCTAGTCGTAGTACCCGGCACTATTTGATCCAACTATTCGGTGTAGAGTATATTAGGGACGGCACAAGAAGGAGGCTAGTGATAGTACCTCGTGCCCCTTCCAACTCCACCAGATAGGGAGTAAATAGAGTATAGAGCATAAGAAAGTAAAAACGAAAAACAAAATCAAAATGTTCATTAATTGGTTAAGAAAAAAAATTCAAAAAAAAAATGAGGAAATGAATGACAAAGTAAATGAAAGTATATAAGAAGAATCAAGTCAAATTTTAATCACTTGAAAACACACCTTAAGGATGAAATCAATGCAAGATTATATTTAAATAGGAAGAGTTTATTTGAAAAGAATTGATTTTGATCCTTGACATGCTTATTTTTAATATTTTAATGCATGACTTAACACATAATATATTTTGCAAATGCATGATGTTTTGAATTATGGGTTCTCAATATTTTGTAATGCTCCATGCTTGGATAATTTGATTGAATGTTTGAAATACTACATAAATTTTTTTTAGTATTATTAAAAAGAAATTTCAGATTTGTCGTTCACGATCATCTTTGAAATCTGAACGTTGAATAAATTTATAAAAAGAAAAAGAGAAGGATTTCTCTATTTAGGCAAAATGAATTGATTTTGTTTTATCTTTCAACTTGCCTAACTTTGGTACATAATATTCTAATTCGTACCAAAACTCAACATTAAATACAAAGATTCTGAATATGCTCTAATATGTTTGAAATATGTGTTTTCAATCGTAATGATTTAAGATGAGCCATAATGTGGAAGATACATATCTCAAATTATAACTTTGAAAGCCTCCTTGAAAATCTTTATGAAGTTCAGAATCCGATTTTGTATAAAAGCTTAAACTTAATTTAAAAATGCTTATATCATTACATCTTTGTAACCTTAGTTATATGCTTCAATGATCACATCATTCAGGAGAATAACTCAATATGATTCCTAAATAAAAATCTTAACTTAAGAAAAACAGAATTAATTTTGATGCCTTGGTTGATTGCTCCGATACGCATATGAAACATATCATTTCTTATCTTTAAAGTATACTAAAATTTGTTTAAATGATGTATTTTTTAATGATCTTGATTGCAAATAAATGTTTCTAAATATATGACTTTATTTTGATATTAAAAAGATTCATTGTATTTCATGTATACATTGCTGTGAATCTATGAGTAAGAAATTAAATTCTATAAACATTCACTTGAATGATCTTCTATATCCCTTTCTGCATGATTTTTGCTTCCATCACTAAAAGAAAAAGCTATTTTTAAAAGAGTGAATGATCTTAAAGTCAGAAATATTTCAGCTCACTCAAATGACTCTTAAAAGAAAGAAAATGTAATTACTTTTGAAAGAAATTGAGCTTCAAATGAATTATTTTTTGATTAATATTTCAGAATATTTTCTCAAAGATTAAGAAGAAGTATAACTTGTTCTCGAAAGATTAAAAAGAGTGATTGCTACAAATTTTGAATAATTCTAGATCACTCTACATTTTTGATATCATAGAATTTCAGTTTTATTCACGCTTATCATTAAAATCTGAAATTCAACAAAAAGAAAAAAATGATTAAAGAAGAATGCATCTTTTGAGGGGGAGCTTTAGATATTTAATCTAAATGCATTATGTATCTTATTCAAAAGTTACTTTCACTTGATGCATTTCTTGAATGTTTTATGGATTGATTTTGATGAACCTCTTTGTGTTGCCATTGCTTGCCTTGAGTCGAGTTCTATAAAGGTTGTTTTAGAGGAAGAGATCATATGGAACTTAATCGCATAAATCTATAACTAAAGGAGAGAGAAAGAATACTAAATGAGAAGTGATCCTAATACTCTCCATTATATAAATATCTGAAATTTAAATATGAAAATCTCTGTAATACACCATGAGGCTTACTATTTGGTTAATATATCTTATGCATCAATCATGAACCAAATTGCAATTCAAACAATTGATCTTAAGAGCCTCTAGTTTAATGAAAAAGGGAGAGAATAATGTGTTGAGCTAAATTTCCTAAAGTATCTCTTGTGAACACAAATTTAAAGTAGCTGCTACATGTGATAGATTTATAGATTTTAAAATGCACCTAATCGGAAAATTAGCTGTCTTGAAAATTATTTGAAAACGAATTCCGTCTGTCTCTATTAGAAAATCTATTTTGAAATTCACTAATGAGTTCTTATTGGCTTGCTCTTTAGAGCTTCAATTTTGTGCCAATTCATTTTTATATGTATCAAAATGTGTTTCTCTTTAACGGAGTAAAAGAAAGTCTTTAAAAGAGCGCTAAAAGAATCTTCAAAGCTTTGAATTTTATGTATGCTCTAAGATATATCATAAATTGCATGAATTCATATTTTGGTATTTGTGCCCGAATGCTTTTATTATCATACAAGAACTTTGAAGTCATTAAGAATTAATGATCCAACATGATGTTATATTTTTTTTAAGTTTTGATCTTATACTCCGAAAATTAATTAAATTGCTCTCATGTTGCTAAATACTTAATATATTGGGCAAAAGATCTTAAATGAATAAGCTTTTATACTTGTTATTAAAGATCTTTCAAAAAAAAAGAATTAGATTTCCATTCGTGCCTTTTTTGAATATCAGTCTTGATACTCCTTGAATTAATTTGAAAAAGGTTCCACCTACACTTGATTTGAAAACTATCTTTGGAATCATATTCGATGTGCTCTCATTATAATTTGCTCTGAAATCATCTTAATTGGCTTTGATCTATGCTTATTAATCTTATTCTGACATTATTGTCTTGAGTTATATGATTCATATTCTTGCAATAATTCAACATGTATGGACTGAAAATCAGAGTACACCAAGAAAAAGGAATATTTAAGTATCATTTGCTGCTTTGTGCTTAATGTTTCATTACTTTGCAACCTTTTTGATGTTTTCAAAAAAGGGGGAGAAATATTTGAGTATGAGTATATGCTCATAATGCTTTATGTTTTGAATTGAATACAAATCAGCTTAGATTGAAATATGTTGATTGTGTTAAGATGATTAAATTTAAAGCATTATTATGAAGTATGTTTTAAATATGCATGTTTTCTACTTCATGCAACTTAGTTATGCATTAGTTCTAGAACATAATCTATTTTATATTGCATATACTCCAAGTTTTGTCATCATCAAAAAGGGGGAGATTGCTGACCCAAAGATTGATTTTGATGATCACGAAACCTTGAAGTATAATTACTAATGTTTGTATTGCAAGAAGAAAGATATTTATTTTGCAAGGAATATAACAAGTTGGAAGAATAGAAGAAGGCCTCAAAAGCTCTCAAAAAGTTGAAAGAAAGCAATACTTCATTGGCCCAAGTTTCAAGTTCAAAGGATTCAAGTTGGAGGAACAAATTCAAAGAAAGATTCAAAAGAATAGTCCTCGAGTCGACTCCTGGAAGTTCAGAGTCGACTCTGGCATTTTGGAGTTTCAAGGAACAGTGCTTGAGTCGACTCCGAGGCTCTGCGAGTCGACTCCGACTGAGAACAGACAAAAAAATAGAGAGTTGATTTTCAGCGCTACAGTGCTCGAGTCGATTCCGACTGAGAACAGACAAAAAAATAGAGAGTTGATTTTCAGCGCTACAGTGCTCGAGTCGACTCCAGCTACAGTCGAGTCGACTCCTAGCTACAGTGCCAGGCAGACTCCTATTCACGAGTCGACTCCAGCTATAGTCGAGTCGACTCCCAGCTATAGTGCTAGGCAGACTCCTATTCACGAGTCGACTCCTGCTTCAGTCGAGTCGACTCGAGCACGCTGGAAGGCATAACGGCTAGTTTTTTCTCAATTCCAACGGCTCTATTTTTGTCTCTAACGGATCTTTGTTCCCACGCCATTCAAAGCTATAAAATCAAGGGGAGAGCTATGAAAGAAGTTAAGAAAGTGGGAGAGAACACATAGGAAAGAGATTTCAAAGAGATTTCAAGAGAAACCTTCCAAAAGCACAAAAGGGCCATTCAAAGCAAAAGAGAAAGAAGAAGAGCATCTGAGTGATTCCCAAGGCTTCCTCTCCAACTGTGTGCTGCCTCAGTGATCCTCTAGCTGGTACGAAATCAGAAGAGGGTCAAGTAAAGAAGAAGCCGAGTTCCTTCATCTACAAAACTTGTTTGAGGGCTTCTTCTCTTTACTCTATTTGTTTACATTGTTATATCTGTTTGTTTAAGAAGCTTGTATTTGTTTTAAACTCTTGTTCTAATATCTTGTAACTTGATTCAATCAAGGGGTTAAGGTTTGTTGGTGAGCCAAAGAAAAAACCAATGGTGTAAGGTTGTGGTTGGTGAACCGGGAAAAACCAACTGGGTTTGATTGTGAACCCGGAAAAACAATCGAATAGTTCTAGTCGGTGAGCCTGTGAAAACCGACCGAGTTCGTTGTGATCTCGTGAAAACAACAAGTTAGGTTGTGAGCTTGTAAAACAACTGGCTGTAATCTGAGGAATTATAGTGAAATTTCCAAGAGGTCTTGGGGAGTGGATGTAGGTGCTGAGGTACACCGAACCACTATACGTTTGTTGTGTTTGTGATGCTTTCTTTCATTGTTTAATTTCCTCACTTACTTACTTACATAAATATCTAATTGAATTGCTTGCTTAACTCTTATCCGCGCATCCTTTAGTTGCAAGTATATTCGAATTGTTTAATCAAGTTTCATTTAATAAAATTGCATTAAGATTCATTGTATTGAAATACTTGCTTGGGGAAATCTAGACTAATTATTTATTGAGTTCGCTGTTTAATAGTTTTAATCTTGATCAGATTAGAATCAAACTATTGCTAAGTTTAAATTCCACTGTGCATCTATACAACTTAGCTTAATTAATTGAAAAGTTTAGAAGTAGTTGAAAATTTATAAAAGACCCAATTCACCTCCCCTCTTGGGTTGTATCTACTGGGCAACACATATATATGGGGCATTGAATGTAGATTTGAAAAGGACTTTAATTTATCATGCCTTTTCAAATATAATCCATTTCATATTAAGAAGAGGTGTGCTTATTATGACTTGATCAACTAGAAGTTGACAACATTTTGATAGTTACAGGCCTAAGGGGGATTGACAGAAGATTGCGACTTATTTAGAGCTATCAACTTTCACATAGGGTGGGCTCAACATCACATGTAAGCGACCATGCTATATATGTGCTTTGATTATAGGAGAACAAATTGGTTAGAAGGAGTGGATTTCCAAAAAGAGGAAAGAATTTTTCCATTATAATAAGAAGGCCGCTGCACTACAAGGAAAAATTTAGAAGGCCGGTATTTTTTAAGTCATTTATTGACGCTAATAAGTATGGCAATGCGGGCATGGAGACCAAACTATACGATGCTTACCGGTCGCACCGTTTTTTTCAGCAAGTGATGCTTTGAAGCATTGCTAATGAATGATGCTTTATAAAGCGTCATGAAGTTAAGCAGCATTTTTACAAGATAGAGTTATAAAGGTCAATAATTGTTCAGCTACAATATTTCTTACAAGATGGATGATAAGAGATCTATCCCTTTTTGCCTTGATAGATGGATTAAGGGGTGGCCATTTTCTTTTTTCTTTAATATCTTTTACTTAGGGATGGATCAACATGTTGTAGTTGCATTGCAGTTTATTGTGGAAAATGGGACTATAGGGTGATATTTGAATCTTAGGAGAAATATGAAGGGAGATCTGGTAAGCCAATATTCTTACCTTCTGCGGAATTTTGAACTAATGAATTCCTTCAAATTGGAAAATATATTAACTAATTGTTTGGCAATCCCATTTAATATGTCTTCGACGCTCTCACGAGTGTAGACTTAACATAAGCTTTGATATACTAGAAGAAAGTCAACATAAGTTTATAGTTGGCAACCCTGTTTCTGATAAGTTCATGCTTATGATTCATTTTTGTAATATATAATATGTTTTATTTTTTGTTTTTGAATAGGGAAACAAGAAATATTGGAATTTTCAGGGATGAATGCTCTGCAATTGATAATGTCATAAA
Organism: Phoenix dactylifera; assembly: GCF_051530095.1. Lineage (NCBI taxonomy): Eukaryota > Viridiplantae > Streptophyta > Magnoliopsida > Arecales > Arecaceae > Phoenix > Phoenix dactylifera. The sequence continues at coordinate 7,829,848 of NC_143195.1, read as the reverse complement.
GGAAAAAAGGTACTTATTAGTTTCTTCTGTCAGAGGAACATTGCCACCATGTTAGTGTTTTCCAATGTCTCAGGGGAACTTTTTTCATTTCTAGGATTTGTATATTTAAAGATCAAAAAGTGGCATTTAAATAATGATTTTCATAAAAAGAGTACTTATAACATTAGGTGAATCACCTGGTCTTTAGCATCTAGCCCAGAAGCTTTAAGCTAGGGATGTAGGTACAGGGAGGTTATTAGTTCGCCTGCTTACCATCTTCATGCATTTTTTTTCATTGATCTATATATGAAATTAGTAGAAATGAAGAATTCTTTTCACATCGTTGCATGTAAATGGCGCTTTTGAACAGTTAGAAGAAACTATTGAAGAGAAAAGATGCATTTGGAGACTCTTGAATCCCATCTGCAACAGATGAAACAAAAATTAAGCAATAAAAGAAAGTATCCTGCAAATGCATGAGGGCCAGCCCATGCAACCTGAAAAATCAAAGAAATGCTCTGCAACTTTGAAATCGGAATTGTGCTTAGAAAATAGACAAAACATACCAAGAGTTTAAGACTTGAAATGTTTCACACCACTTAGTGGTCCAGCTATTTGAATTGAACAAAGAGAGTGCTACTATGTTAGACCAAGTTTCTAGGCTTTCCTCTTCATCTGGAGTTCACTTCGAGTTGGTTTAGAAGCAGAAAGGTTTGCCCATAAAGTTTTCTCAGGAAAAATATTATACACTCCATGGACAATTTATTCACAAGAGAATCAGATCAATCGGTCGTAGTTGACTTAGATTTAAGATGACTTCTTTCACATTCTATAGTTTGCTGTGAACTTCATAATGCATTTTTGGCTCTCCACTTTTGTAGAGTGTTGATTTTTTTGGATTAAGTATTTAACATATTTTGTGAATTTGAATTTGTTTGATGCTATTGATGTTTCTAATAGTATCATCAAGACATTAATCATTTTATGGGGATGGCTTAAGAGTTTCCATGTGCCAATTATTCTTTGGTATTGTATACAATGTTTGATAAATTGTGTTAAAACAAATGGATATAATACATGTTTCAAACAGGTTTTGTACAGGTTTGACATAATTACCAGTAGTTGAAAATGCTACAGAGAAGTATTCAAAATAGTAACCACCGAGCAGTCGAAAATTACCACCAATTACTGGCATTTTAAAAAGAACTTAAATCTAGGAATTATCTAAAAGAGTTTCACTAGCATTTTGAAATACCATGGTATTGCCGCTATGGGCATTAGTAGCATTACAGAAATACTAGTAAATCTTTATAAAATGTTGCTAAAATTACTTCACCAGTACTGCAGACTGCTACTAATTAACTTTTACCATCATTTGAATGTGTTACTATTTACCACATTCCCTTTTCATTCCCATTGTGTGGCATTTGTTATTGCTACTAAAGAAATTTGCAGCATCTCTGAAATGCTACTAAATCTTCAGAAAATGTTGATAAAACGAGACTTTTAGTAGCATATATAAAAAGGCCGCTGATTAATCAGTGACACAATTTTTGGCGACATTAAGTTGACATTTGAAAAAAGTGCTACTGAAGGTATTAGCAGCATTTTTTCTTATTTTCAGCGACACTTTTTTGTGCTAGTAAATACCTATTTTCTAGTAGTGTCGGGCGATTTTTCTTTGTCAGACTCTTTAATAGATTTATGAATGATGGGTGGATCATTTTACTTGGTTTTAACCGAATCTCGAAGTACTTAGTGCTAGAAAAAATAAGAATACTCATATGATTAGTAATGAAGTGCAAGGAATCGATAACTGACAATCGTTCCAAAGAAACATGGCCACATCCATAATCACACGTCTTGTGTAATGTTACTCAAGGGACAAGATTTCACATATTCGTGGCTACCAATGTGTACGAAGAATTTCAAGATATTTCAAAGAAAGGTTGAATATCAAAAGATAACCTGATTATTTAATGCCGTAATGGACGAATTAGGAAAAAAGTAAGATCAAGAAGCATATTCTGGTGATTTCATTTTTAATGAACACATTCGAAATGTTCGAAGATCAAATTCCATCTTTGACAATTATGGAAATATTCTCTTTGGAATAGATGTGCACTAGTGATCTTTTTTTGACTAATATTTGCTTTATAATTGATATAAGTTACACAATTTAAGTCCATTGGGCATTGACACTTACAAGTGAAGGTGAAACCTTAAATCCTCCCATAAGCAGGTGATCAGGAGGTCTTAATGTTATCTGAATTGTGTCCATCCCGCTAGCTGATTGTTTTATGTTACTCAAGAATCTGGATTCCACTTATATTATAAATTCCAGTTTGCATTAAGAATTTGTAGATATTTCGAAGAGTGTTGAGCATGAAATTTATGCCTACTGTTCAACAAAAATTGTCTTCATGCAACTAGTGGATGTTACAAATTGTGACTCGGTGATGCTGGTGCTGGGATCAGGGTATAGCTTTGAATAACGGCTTGTTGCTGGAGCTATAATGATCATGAAATTAGGTGTTATTTCATATTTCCCTTAGATAAGCTACTACAATATTGGATCAGTCCTTGGCATGTACTAGGGTTATATTATATTCACACATGGTCCATAAGTTAAGCAAGGTATGCACATCAGGTTCAAGGTTGACCCTGAAATGGTTAGCATGAAACCCATATGAGTGAACCCATCAAAAATGTACGATTATAAAATATACCTGGCTTTACAACTTGTGTGACCATAGACCAAGTAATGTTATTTACATGAGTAAGCTCCAAAAAAGATGCATGGTTTTATCAAATTAAGGAACACTTGGGTTTATACTCAAGTACCATGCTATACAACTAGTATGCTCATGACTTTGACAACATTTATTGGATGGATTAACATGGAGCATCCTCTCTCTTCCATTCAAATGAATGGCTCTTAGCCTTTGGTGTTAAAAGAGTGGGAATGCAGCAAGGATACTAATCCATGCAACAAACGCGACCACGCGAGGGTCCTATGAGAGTTTAAAAAGAGTCTGGTGCTAAACACCAACCATATCTCACAAAGTGATAGGATTCATGGAGTTATCTAGTTGTTACGAGCCTTTTCAAAAGACTGTCTTGCATCTCCTACTCGAACTAGAGATGCTTTAAACACCAACCATATCTCACAAAGTGACAGTTCTTGGAGATAATGATGAATAGATAAGGAGTTGTCTCACTCTTGAAGAAAAGAAGAACAAGGAGTATAATTTCAGAAAGGAAGATGTTCCAAGGTTGTTTAATCAACCATTAAAGTTGGGAAGATTGACTCTACCTCCTCCTTCGAGACCAGACCAAGCACCTCTTACCACCTACCCAAATTTCCACTAGTATCGTAGATGTGTCAATCATACGATTGAGGACTAATTTTCATTTAATGATTGGCTCAAAGGTGTAGTTAAGAAGGGAATCTTCAGTCACTTGGCTAAATTCTTGGCCAAATCTCAGAAAAAGACAATCAAATGTGGTGAGCTCTGACCAATATTGCGCATGCATATCGAGGAATCCTCATGTTAATCACAAAAACAAGTTCCTATAAGTCAATATCCTTCACTTTTAAATATGATGTTTTAGCTTACAACCTTATGTATCTTCATTTGGAGAAGATATAGACAATGACCAAGGATGGACAACGGTGATCTTAAGGAAGCCTATCATATCCAAGCTTAAGTATGCTGGGCAACTTTTTCACCAACTTCTGAGTATACTGTTTATCATGCCAGAAAAGATCTCTAAGAAAAGAAGGAACAAAAATAGGTCCAAAAGTGTTGAATTGTGATCCTTTTTGCTGGAATTCAGAAGGTGCTGAAATTAAAGGAGGTTGACTGTTGATGTATCTTGGGAAGAGCAACTGTTGGAAGTTCTACTGATTCATATACCCAGCATTATTTGTCTTTTAATGTTTTAGAAATCAAGATACATTGAATGTAAGAAGCCTAAAGGGCATATTTATGTATTTAAACTCATATGTTGAATGAAAAAAATGCTTGCTGTTCTGACATATCTTCTTCTGAATATTTTATCTTTTATATATCATCCTCCCAAAAATTCAACAAATGGTATCAGAGCGTTATTGATCTTAAGGGATCTTTCAAGCAGCTGGAGTATGGCTTCAGCAAGTGGTCTCCCTGCACCACCTGTATTCTCAGGAGAGAATTATGATTATTGGTCAGTTAAAATGAAGGCATTCTTGATGGCATGTGATCTATGGGAATCTGTTGAAAAAGGGTTTGATGAAAAGTCCTTGGGAGAGAATCCAACAGTGGGTGAAATAAAAGCTCACAAGGATGAATCAAAGAAAAATTACAAAGCTCTTTCATTCCTCTTTTCAGCAGTATCAGAAAATATTTTCCCCAGAATTGTTGGAGCCAAATCAGCCAAGCAAGCCTGGGATATATTACAGGAGGAGTTTCAAGGATCTGAGAAAGTCAGATCTCTGAAGCTGCAAACTTTGAGAAGAGATTTTGAAAATTTAAAAATGAAAGATGGTGAAACAATCAAAGATTATTCTGCAAGCTTTTCAGAAATTGTGAATCAGATGAAGATCTATGGAGAATCAATTCCAGAAGATCGTCAAGTGTTGAAGATTTTGAATACTTTACAAGACAGGTTCAATGTTGTTATTCCTGCGATTGAAGAATCAAAGGATTTGTCCAAACTCACTGCAATAGAGCTGTGGGGATCATTGTTGGCGCATGAGCAGCGGATGGACAAGAGATCCAAAGGTGAATCTGAAGGAGCCTTTCAGGCACGACAGAAAGACAAAGGATCTTCATCAGCATACAAGGGAGGCAAAAGAATTTTTGGCAACAGAAGATATGATGGTGACAGAAGCGATGGAACCAAGCATAATTCTGCTTCAGAACATAAGGGAAAGTTTCCACCTTGTGGAACATGCCAAAATACTAATCACCTAGAGAAGAATTGCTGGAAAAAAATGCAATGTAGATCTTGCAAGAGGTTTGGCCACATTGAAAAATTCTGCAGGGCCAAACAGTGGCAGCAGACTCGGAGTTCTCCAACTGAACAAAACCAGCAGGTTAATTTTTCAGATAACCAGTCGCAAAGGAATCATTTGTTCATGGTCCACCATTCATCTGCCACGGACAGCAGAAACCTGTGGTATATCGACAGTGGCTGTACCAGTCACATGACCAACAACCCCAAGTTGTTTTGTGAACTTGATAAGTCTGTCAAAGTTTCAGTTCAAATGGGGAATGGAGCAGTTGTTCAATCAGAAGGCAAAGGTACAATTTCAATAGAAACAAAGAAAGGTACGAAATACATCAAAGATGTTCTATTGGTTCCTATTCTAGATCAAAACCTGTTTAGTGTGGGACAAATGATAAGTAGGGGATATTCCTTGCATTTTCAAAAGAATTGTTGCATGATTTGTGATCCTTCAGGAGTGGAAATTGCTAAAATAGGCATGCAAAATAATAGTTTTCCTTTGAACTGTCACATTTCTTCTGCTAATGCATTTAAAAGTAGTGTAGATGAAACTGATTTGTGGCACAAAAGATATGGGCATTTTAACTTGCACTCACTACAGTTTATGAAAAAGGGGAATATGGTGAGAGACTTACCAGTCCTCAGCATATGTGATGAGTTATGTGAGCCGTGCAAGTTGGGGAAACAACACAAGCAATCTTTTCCTTCTGCAAGTTCTTGGATAGCAAAGAAAAAGCTTGAACTGGTGCACACAGATGTGTGTGGACCAATGAGGACTCCATCACTTAGTGAGAATAAGTACTTTATTCTGTTTATTGATGACTTTACAAGGATGACATGGGTTTATTTTATGAAAAGAAAATCTGAAGTATTTTCTGTTTTTAAGAAATTCAAAGTTTTTGTTGAAACCCAAAGTGGATACAGGATAAAAACCATCAGATCTGACAGAGGCAAGGAGTATAACTCTATTGAATTTGACAAATTCTGTGAAGAAGAAGGGGTGGAACATCAATTGACTACAAGCTACACTCCACAGCAAAATGGTGTTTCAGAACGGAAGAATAGAACAGTTATGGAGATGGCTAGATGTATGTTAATAGAGAAGAACTTGCCAAAATATTTCTGGGCAGAAGCTGTCTATCTACACAGCAGTTTATTTGTTGAACAGGTTGCCTCCAAGAGCAGTCAAAGAAGTGACTCCAATTGAAGCATGGAGCAGTCATAAGCCTACTGTCAAGCATCTGAAGGTGTTTGGATCCATTTGCTATGTTCATGTTCCTGCTGAAAGAAGACATAAGTTGGAAGATAAGGCTGAAAAAGGAATTTTTCTTGGTTATAGCTCACAAACAAAAGGCTATAGAGTTTTCAACCTCAACATACAGAAGATAGTGATTAGCAGAGATGTAGAGGTTGATGAAAATGCTCACTGGAACTGGAAAAATTCAGAAGTTGAAAGAAAGCTTACGGCACATTATCCTTCTGAAGTTTCAGAAAAATCTGAGATGGAAGAAATTCAGGAGCCATCTGAAGAGGAGCATGATGTTACTTCTAGTAGCTTATCAGAAATATCTACCGTCAGAGGAACCAGATCTCTGGGGGATATATATGAAAGGTGCAGTTTTGTAGTAGTTGAACCTACTGATTTTGTAGAAGCCTCAAAGTATGATGAATGGAACGCTGCGATGCAGGAGGAGATGCGTATGATCAAAAAAAATGAAACATGGGAGCTTGTTCAAAGGCCTCAACAGAAGAAAGTCATTGGAGTAAAATGGGTCTACCGAACTAAAGTAAATCCTAACAACTCAGTTCACAAATATAAAGCACGACTAGTGGTTAAAGGCTATGCTCAACAACCTGGAGTTGATTTCAATGACACTTTTGCTCCTGTTGCAAGGTATGACACCATTAGATTATTGATTTCCCTTGCAGCACAGAAGGCATGGAAAATTTTTCAGATGGACGTCAAGTCAGCCTTTCTTAATGGTTACCTTGAAGAAGAGATATTTGTGGAGCAGCCGAAAGGATTTGTTGTCAAAGGCAAAGAAGATTGTGTTTATAAATTAAAGAAAGCTTTGTATGGGCTCAAGCAAGCCCCAAGAGCCTGGTACAGTAGGATTGATGCGTACTTCATCAGGCAAGGTTTTAGGAGGAGCCAAAATGAAGCAACTCTTTATGTGAAGGGCACTAGCAGCTTAGGTCTTGTGATTGTCTCTTTATATGTTGATGATTTGCTGATTACAGGAGACAATTTACAGGAGATCAAAAGGTTTAAACAGGAGATGCAGAAGCAATTTGAAATGACTGATTTGGGAATCATGAATTATTTTTTGGGCATGGAGATTCAACAGAAAAATGAGGGGATCTTCATCTCACAGGAGAAGTATGCAAAAGATATTTTGAAAAAAATTCGAATGAATGAATGCAAGCCTGCGTCTACACCTCTTGGGCAAAATGTGAAGCTTTCGAAAGATGATGGTGGAAAACTAGTTGATGGAAGAGTGTACGGAAGCTTAGTTGGGAGTCTTATGTATCTTACTGCAACTAGGCCAGAATTAATCTTTGCAACCAGTCTACTATCAAGGTTCATGCAAGCACCAAGTGAAGCTCATTGGGGTGCAGCAAAAAGAGTCTTGAGGTATCTGAGAGGAACAACTGATTTTGGGATATGTTTTAAGCTAGGTTCAGAAGAGAAATTAGTTGCTTTTACAGATAGCGACTGGGCAGGTTCAATTGATGACATGAAGAGCACTTCAGGATATGCTTTCATACTTGGATCAAGTGTGTTTTCATGGAATTCAAAGAAGCAAGGAACAGTGGCCCAGTCTACTGCTGAAGCAGAATACTTAGCAGCAGCCGCAACAGTAAATCAAGCTATTTGGCTGCGGAAAATCTTCACTGATTTGGGAGTTCAGCAAAAGGAAGCTACTAAAGTTTTCTGTGACAACAAATCTGCAGTTGCTATTGCCAAGAATCCATTAGTCATGGGAGAACAAAACATATCAACATCAAATTTCATGTGGTGAGAGAAGCTGAGAAAGAAAACGAAGATTGTCTAACCTACTGCAGTTCAGAAGAACAACTTGCAGATATTTTTACAAAAGCTTTACCAAAAGCAAGGTTTGAGTATTTGAGGTTTCAGTTGGGTGTTACCAGCAAAGGTATCAAGGAGGAGTGTTGAATTGTGATCCTTTTTGCTGGAATTCAGAAGGTGCTGAAATTAAAGGAGGTTGACTGTTGATGTATCTTGGGAAGAGCAACTGTTGGAAGTTCTACTGATTCATATACCCAGCATTATTTGTCTTTTAATGTTTTAGAAATCCAGATACATTGAATGTAAGAAGCCTAAAGGGCATATTTATGTATTTAAACTCATATGTTGAATGAAAAAAATGCTTGCTGTTCTGACATATCTTCTTCTGAATATTTATCTTTTATATATCATCCTCCCAAAAATTCAACAAAAAGGAAAAACCAAGAAGGCTGCTCAACCTATCATTCAAACTAAGACTCCTCTTCTTACCATGGAAGCCTACCTTAAAATCATGGAAGAGTAAGAGAATATGCTCAGAGGGAACGCATGCCGAAGTTATAGCAGATAAATTGTCCACATTTCTGAAAAGTGAAAGAAGGTTAGCGAAGAGAATATTTTCTATAGAAATATAGAAAGTCTTCATAATCATTGATAGCAGCAATAAAATGAAGATGGCTTCCAAAAAACTCACAGAAAGCATAAAGTTCAAAGCCAGTGATGATTCAAAAGGTTAAAAATAGAAGAAAAACATGAAAGAGAATTCTTTCTTTAGCTCTGATGTGCATCGGGGCGACCATAGCTCATTAGAAGGGCTATTCAACTAGAATTCGCCACGAAGCTAATGCACCACCTGTCAAGAGCAGCCACTTGGCGCACCCAAAAGTGCGCAGCCAGGTTCGAATTTTGAAAGCTCCTTATAGCTAGCCTAGCCAAGATCCTAAGCAACACCCAAAATCCTACCGACTTAACAAGTAAGGCGTGATCCGCGTGCGAAGCATACGTGCCTAATATTTAGAGCATACGGAAGCCAACCAATTCTGGCCGACCCACGTAACCAAATTCCATGGCGGCAGGTACTCTCTTGAGTTTATACAATCAACTTTATGAGGGACCTTTCAAGTAAGTGCTCGGATGCCCTAACAGATTGCTGAAAACCTCCTTCTATTCTCTGAGCATCGTCTGGACTTAGGCATCAGAGGGTCCTAGCCATACACACTCCGGCAAGTGGACTTCTTTGTTTTTGCACTTTTAGGTTGGAGCGCGGCCACCAGACAGATTTTCGACAATAGTCGTCTGTTACGAGTCTCAGCCAAGCATGACTCGAGCAGCCGAGCGCCGAGTCCTCCAGCACCGTCGCATCACTCGCTCGGCGCCTAGGTTAGACCGATTTTCAATGGCAACAGATTGGTGCTAGAGAAAAGGCCCGACCCACTATAGAAAATTCCATCTTCACATCATCATGAAGTCTTGAAGGGTGCAGCCAACACATTTCAATGCCCAGCTGAATGTACTAGAGGCGTCTGGCATCTCTTTACAGAACATGCAGAGGACTCCAACCCTGCTAGAGCAACAGGAAGCTCCGACAGTGACTCTTGAACAATTTTAGACACTTCTATAGCAAGTCCAGGCGCTGACTGCTGCAGTCTAGCACATGCAGCAGTCAGCTGCCCTTTAGCAACAATAGTAAGAGGCCTATAAACAGGGCTATCATGAAGACCCAGGTCATCGCTCACCACCTGGTCAGCCTTCCCTCCATCACAACATTGGCAAGGCTTCGTGCAGCCGCCACACTTAGTTGTTGAGTCAAGCAAAGGAGGGCCAACTCCAATCGTCTAACTCCCTCTCCGGAGAGGAGTTAGCATCCAACAATTCTTCCACTCACCAACTGAAAAGGACTTCCAGAAGGAAAACAAGCCTCGACCACACACTCGACAAGATGCATCGACTCCCTAAAAACCTGAGGCAGTACCAAGCTAATCAAGGTTTACCAAGCTAATCAAGGTTTCACCACTGAACCCTCATTCCCAGCAAAGATAATAGAGAAGCCTATTCTTGCAGCTTTAAGATGCCATAGTATCCTCTAGGCTTATCGAACCACACCTCGGACCTCTACAAGGGAGATACCTTTTGCTCTTACATACAGGGTTGAAGCAGTGATCCTAGTGGAGATTAGAATGCCATCACATCGAGTAGACTTCCTAGGTGAGAAGAGGAACCTAGAATACCTACGGGCCAACCGCAACATACTAGAGGAAACTAGAGATCAAGCTCAGATCCATTAGGGCACCTACCAGCGGCGGGTAGCCCAATATTACAATTCTCCGATAAGGACTAAGCCCTTTCGACTCGGAAGCCTGATGCTTAGGAGGACCAAAGTTTCTCAGTTGAACAAATAGGGCAAACTCTCACCTAATTGGGATGTACTGTACAAAATATCCAGGATCGTATGTCTCAGAACTTATCATCTCAAACACCTAGATGGGATGCCTATTCCTCGGATATAGAATTCTGCCAACCTCTAGATGTATCATCAATGAAGCTTGTTAGAGAAATCTTCTAAGTTGGAATTATTAAATAAGATCCCTTAAAGAAAGCTCTTTGCTCTAATCATTTACAAGAGAATGTCGCTAGTTCAAATACCGCCATAGCTGAGTTTTGGCCCTCTTGCTAAAGGTTGGCGAGCTAACCGACCTCTCCAGGTCGGGACACCCCGAGCGAAGTTTCGTCCTTCACGTCTAAGACTTGCTGAGCTAACCAACCTCTCTAGGTCAAGACAGCTCGAGCAGAGTTTTGCCCCGTGCTCTCATGTCGAAGGCTTGGTGAGCTAACCGACCTCTTCAGGTCTAGTAACAGCTGAAGGTTCATGCCCCGTAGTAGGAACAATCTTCTCCCCATTCTTCATGTGTAGAGAGGCATGACTCCTAATTTCACCACAGATCCGATGATCTTGAGATGCACATCTTCATCCTGGGTTGCTCCTACTCTCGACTCTGCCTTCAACTTTATTGGGTAGATGCCCATCCGGCAGCAGAAAGCTTGTAAGAGCTATTCCACAGCCTCTTCAATGATCGAAAGAGACAGATAGCAAGGTGTTCACTACAACAAAGAGTTGCAAGGGGGGTCCAGTCCTATTTATAAGGAGAATGCATGGCTAAAATTGAAGCACCTAAGCTCAAATCAGATTTCACATGTTTAGCTCCAAGTCGATCTACTTTTAACTTGGGGGCTCCCCAGCGGCTCGTTGCTAAGCCATCAGCATTTTGGGTTGCCACCTAGTTGAAATTTGAACCCCACCAAAAGAAGACGCTTCGGACTTAGGGCACAAGTCAGCACGATGACATGCGTAACTTTTCAAGAAAATGGATAAAAACCAATCACATAATAACTGGAGCAGGTTATTATATTTGCTACGGTGCCCACGTTGATGACCAACTTGGGAATCGAAGGAAATAATAGCAAGGCTACCGAGCACTCTATCTATAGACCGAGCAAACCCCAAATGGAACATTAACCAATTTGACCAGACAGTCAAGCAAGTAAAGGATAAAAGCACTTCCATTTCATCCGATAAAAAAGGAAAGAAGGAGAAGTCTACAAAGATAATAGAGAAAAGGTACAAAATTATGGCTCACATCTAAGCCAACAAAAGGTAATACAATATCACTCCTCCCTTCTTCGCCCTCCTTCCTCTTCTCTCTCTTCCTCACTTCCCGATGACCGAAGAAAGGCCTCTTCATCTGAACATTCACCCGAGAAAGTGACCGAGCTGAGGTCGAGCTTGGAAGCCACCTTGTAGACTCTTCTCTAGCGGACGGTGAAACTCTGTTTTAAAGAATCTCTAGGGGATTCCAATATCTCATTGTAAAACTGCTCAAAAGCCTTGTAATTTGCAGCAGCACACTGGGCACTCTCCTTTACATGGGAGGCCTCCTCCTTTCCTCGAACAATCTTCTTGGTTGCAAGGTTGACCCTCTCCTCTAATTGGGAAACTTTATCTTCCAACCAAGTAAACCTCTCCTTGGCTTGGGAGGATTGAAGCTAGGTTGTGGCAACTGCATCCCTCAGTTGAGCGACTTCTACATCAGCCTCCCTCCTAGCATGGGCCTCTTCCTAACTGATGGCCTACTGCATCTCCTACAGTCAAACTGCCATCTGCCCAAACTCCATCTAGGTACTTTAAGCCTTAAAGCTGAGGAAGCGAGCCTGCACCTCAGCTTCCTCCTCTTGGCCTTTGCCATCTCCTCCTTAACGTGGACTCTACTGTGCTCAATTAATCAGAGGCGATGGTCAGAGATCTCTAGTCTCTATTGATAGGAGCAGATAACCTCGATAAGTGCATAGATGGCATATATCCCCTATGGAAACAAAACAAGGGTTAGTCATTCAAAGAAGAAAAGAAGAGGAGGAAGAAAAGAAGGAAGAACCAATCTAGTTACCTCTATAGCAATGCAGCATGACGAAGTAAGCATGTTCTCCAGCAGCTTTCATCACAACTCCTCGTCGTCTCAAGGGAGAATGAACCCCTGGACCATGTCCCACATGATGTGGGGATCAGCCTAGTGCGGCATCGAGTCAGAAGTCCTCATGGACTACTTTGGCAAAAAGGTCGTTGACCCCGTGCTCCATAGAGTAAGCCGGAGCGAATATGTTAATGTGTGCATGCCCCCAAATGGGGCTTTGCCTGCGACACAGCAGTGGCAAAATAGCGGCAGAATGAGGCCCCTCTGTTGGGGCTAAAGAAGGATCGACTGCATCCACCACAACTGGCAAAAAAGGCATAGCCACAGAGGTCGACACAAAAGCCGGAGTGGCTGCAGGGGTAGCCACCTTAGTGAATTCGAAGATGGTAGGGAGAAGGGCCTCTTGGCCAACCCCCATAGCAGGATTCCATATAGAGATAGGGAGGACATTGATCACATCCACTTTTGGCAATCCTCTCCCAATGGGCTCCTCCTCAGCCCTAATGGCACGACTCAACACTGCACAGGGCCCGACCTCAGCAACAGAAGAGTATGCTAGTGTACTCCTCTTGCTTGAGGAGCAACCGCCCTCGCCAAATTTTCTCTTTTTGAGGAGCAGAAGAGCTTGTCTACCTCGAACTTCATCACTATAAACATAATGGAAAGCTAGGTTAATTAGCAAAGCAAGGCCAACAAAAAAAAATAGAATAAGATAGAAAGGAGTACCAATAGTAGAGGTAGGGCTCAGGCCGGCATCTACCAAGTTCGACTCCTAAAGCAACTCGGCCAAAGATGGATCCCTCATCAGACGAATTGGATCGACAGATTTCTGCTCTTCATCTGACAAAAATGGAAAGAGGATAAAGCCTACTTTCCAGGTGTCCCCTTCTGAGTTGAAAAACCCTAGGGAGTCATCGAGGACACAAAGAAATTTTGACTCTTCCATCTATGGATGGATGAAGAGCCAGGGGGAAGGATATTGTAGCATTTCCTACAAAAAAGGTACCACCATCCCTTATTTTGGGGATAGTCCTTCACTTGAAAGAAAGCTCGGAACATCCTCGGTGTAGGGACGATTTTTTGAAGCCAAACAAAGCCAAGCAATCTACTATCATCCATCAAGTTTTGGGGACAGGCTGCGCGGGAACAAGTTGGTATTGGGCCAATAGGTTGGCAATGACCGACAGGATCGGGAGCCTTAAACCTGCCTTCAGGGACTCCTTGTATAGTGCTATTCAGTTCTTCCTAGGTGAAGTCACCCAATCCGAAGGACTAGGCCGCTCAAGGATGAAGTTCTGCGGGATAGAAAATACTATCCGAATCCGGTCAAGGTCGGAGCCCCCAGGAAACTCACTTTGGTATCCAAACCAAAGGATATCTTAAGGTGAGTTCCTCTTGAAGTCATGGAGACCTGGTCGGAAGAACCATGGCCTACCCTATCATCGTTGGAAGACTAATTTCCAGTGGATGGATCCATAGATGGTGCACAAAAGAAGGATAGAAGAAGACAAGAAAAAGAAAAAAGGATGCTGAGCAACCCATTAGGAGACAAAAACAAGACTCTAGACAAGAATGAGAAAGCAGTATCATGGGACGGAAGCATGAAAGGAATGCCCTACGCTTGCACTCCTCTCTCTCTCTCTAGGCTCTGGAGTATGAGGAAACAAGGTAAAAAGGGCTAGGGTTGCCGCCTTCCTTATTTGGAGGATTTGGGCAGCCCATTCTGATGCGACATTTTCCCTCAGCCACATGTCCCTCAGATGTTCATCCTAGAATGACTATTTGAATCGCCGCCAAACTCCAAGCAGCCATTGAGCCTGCAAGCGTCTCACTCATGATTACGATGCTTCAGAAAATATAATGTGGCCACACTTCTTATAAATGTGAGATCAAAAAAATCTCAGAAAAGGCATTGCATATCCTCCTTGGCAATCTCCGTCTAGGCGACCCTATCAGAAAAGCTACTTCCACAACCCAAGCCGGCAAGCTCGGCTTTGTTACAGAAGTGGAGGGCAAGTGATGTGCATTAGGACTGACCACAGCTCACCAAAAGGGTTGTTCAACAAGAATTTACCATGAAGATAGCACATCACCGGTGAGGACAAGCCACTTGGCGCATCCAAAAGTGCGTGATCAAGTTTGAATTTCAAAATCTCCATGCAGCTGGCCTGGCCGAGATTCCAGGCAATCTCCAAAATCTTCGGACTTAACAGGCAGGACATGATCCACATACGAAGCATCCACACCTGATATTTGGGGCATGCGGAGGCCAGCCAATCCTGGCTGACCCTCGTGCCTAAATTTTATGGCGGTAGATACTCTCCTTCGCCTATATAACCAACTTTTTGAGGGACCATCTAAGTAAGTGCTCGGACGCCTTGACAAAACTACTATTATTCTCCTTATGCTCTGTGAGTATCGTCCTGACATAGGCATTGGAGGATCCCCGTTCGGACCCACTCTGACAAGAGGACTTCTTCATTTTTGCTCTTTCAGGTTAGAGCTCGGCCACCGGACCAGATCCCAGATAATAGCTATTCGCTATGAGTCTCGGCCAAGCATAACCCGAGCAGTCGAGTTCTCAAGCACAATCTCATCACTCGCTTGACGCCTAGGTCAGACCAATTCCTAGTGGCAACAAGCTCCATTTTGTTAGGTACACAATTATTAAGCCAGATCTACTACATAGTTGTGCTTCATCATACAAATTTTATCGCCTCGGTCTTTTATGCTCACAAAGGCGATTGTCATGTGCAGTGAAAAATACACCAGTCGCAAAGCCCACCTTCCAACTTTCCAGTTTACGTGCTCATGAGACGTTGGCCAGTGCATTGGACCGAAGGTAATACCCTATACGTTATCCATTTTTCTAACACTGCAAGAATCTCTTTTTCCTGCTCTTTTGTAGCAGACAAATTCTTATAGAAGTCCAAATTGGAATATAAATCTAGAGGTACCTTTCCCATGAATGGCACATCTACTAGATCCCCGTGCCATCTAGAACTACAATCAGAACCAGAATCAGAATGATATAGAAGCAAAATTAATGCCTGCTCCTATCCAGATCAATTGTGCAATGAGCTGGACAATTGCATTACTTGCTGACGAAGAAGTGAATTATCCCTCTAGAAGAAGAACCAGCATCAGAAAAAGAGCAATACCCAACTCAGCTAGATTCTCTGTGGAGCCAACAGCTAAAAAGTGAAATTGAAGCCACACCATGGAGCACAAATTTCTTACTTGCGACCTAATAAACTGCAAGATTCCGCCGGCAGTTTTCGTTCCCTCTCTTGGATTATGGTCTTTGTTTGGCAGTGTAATTAAAAGAAACCAATGGAAAGTAAAAGAATATGAGAGAGGCACTCACAAAAGGGATGCAAAAGAATGCTTTCACAGTATCAAATGCTGCTTTCGGCGTTTCGGTTCAAACAAGATATTTTGACCACCTACCTTCCACTTTATTGCTTCGAATCGAGCCAGTCGACTAAGTATTCCAGCAAACCCACTGACCAAAGCCATAGAGATATGTGACAGAAAAAAAGAAAGTATCTCTAAGTCAACTTGCTCCAGTTTATCAACTATGCTATAGCTATGCACATGAACCACTAGATCATTTAGCTAGGATGTCACTTTTTTCCTTCGTTGTTTCGAGTCTTCCAAGTAGAGTAATCCCAACATCAATACCAAGCTAGCCATGCAGCAATTTTGGTTATATCGGATGAGGTTAATTCCAGACAGCTTAATTCCCTCTGGTGGCATGATCTTCAGGAAGTTCAGGAAGCATAACTTTCCCCCAGTACTTAAATGGGGAATTTGGAAGGCAGCAACTTCCTATCAGGTTTTGCAATTAAGGATTAGAAATCAAACAAGCCAACTCCTTTGGAATCATGACCCACTGTGAAACTAACTTCCACACAGTTTTGAATCCTTGATGTGGCTGGTAAATTCAACAAAATGTTAAGAATAATAACAGTAGTTGTATGAACATAAACAGACTTGCAGGTGCACAGCCTTATCTGATGATATGACCATGCACAATTAACCACGGGAGGCACCAGACCGAAACGCAACTCATGCGGGGTAATTTCCTATGTTTAAAAGCTAGTTGATGGAGTTTTACACCTTATAATTCAGTATGAAATTATTTACAAATTACAATAAGATGCTGCCATATTGTCAAACCAGTAAAATTTCCAAATCCTACTGACACTATTTCATGACCTCAATTTTTAAAATTAATGGTTTTGGACAAATTATTAAATAAATTAAAACCTTGTTAAGTAATTGCAACCGCTATATAAGTGTACCAATGTGTCATGTGAAAATTTCCTTTCTAAAATATCTCATGATGACATCTCTTAGTGGATAGCGTGCTAATATGCCGCGTGAAACTTTCTTATTCTCAAAATATCTCCGCCAGAATATCCCTATAACGTTTTATTCTCAACAGATTGGATCTCTTCTTCATAAAAGAGATTAATTTCTTATTAAAGTTTTGAATCTAGTTTTACCGCAATTGCATAGGTTATGTTTATTTTATGTATTATGATTTATTGGATTCATGTGCTTAAGCATGTACGTTGTAACTAGATTAAATTAAGTGCTATTAGGTGGGGTTAGGGGTGATATTAGGTAGATTAGGTCCGAGTATCAATAAAGATAGACCAAAACTTTTGGGGTTGCGGGTGTAAATATTGATCCATACCCCATCCATTGAAGTAACAAGTCAGTTCTAGGTTCGTGTAATAAAATATATCATATCAAGGGTGAGGTTCAACCATGTTAAGAATTATATCATACTTAGTATCTTGAAAAAGCTAACACCGTACATGTTTTAAGAAGATTAACCATGCATTCTTAGATCCTTTCTCTAGCGATCTTCCTCTCCTACATATATGCTACCTGAGGAACCCACTTAGCTACTCTTTGATTAGGCTCCATTTTGGCAGAGCTTTTGGAGGGCCAGAAAGCACTTTTAGATGGAATAGAAGTATTTGGTAAAAAAAATCAGAAAGCTATTTTAGCTTTGCCAGAAAGTTAATACAACTTTTGAGGAGAAGTTTCATTTTGAAGTTTCTTCAGAAAAGCACTTTTGGGGCCCGTCGGAAAGCTATTTTGAGTTATTATTTTTTTTCTTTTTGGACCAAAATACCCAAGATAAAATATAATAATTATAGAAAATAATAATATTAATATATAATGATAATAATTATAATATTTTATACCTTTATTATTATATCATACTATAAATATAATATTATATTACATTATATCATAATACATTGATATATTATGTTATATAATATCAAATTATGTTAGATTATTATGCTATAGTATACGATATTATATTACTATATTATAATAATATTTATTACATTACAGTAATATTATACTATATTATATTTATGTATTAATACATATCATATTTTATTATATTCTATTGTATAATACTATACAATGTCCTTTACGGTCATTATATCATACCAAAAGTGCTTTCTTAGTTTGTTTACCAAACACATATTAAAGTCTCATAGTACTTCAGAAATGTAGTTACTAAACAACAAATAGTTTTTTATACAAGCTCTACTTTAAAAAGCTCTACTTCCGAAAGCTCTACTGCTAACAACTCTGCCAAACGGGGCCTTAGCCTCCTCAGTAAGCAATACCAACACCACCAAGTCTATGATGAGAATTTTTGCACCATTTAAATTATGGTCAGACCATCTCATGAATCAGGTATAGAGAAAGCAATACAGCTTTTTGATTAAGGTTGCTAGATACTCCCTCATTTAAGCCATAGCGCATCACCATTCTAAGGGTCCAAAATCTCCAATTAAATCTAATCATATATACTACAAATCCAATTGCAAATACTACAATTAACTCGTGGTCTGTTCCAAAATGGTTTCTGTTGCAGTGCCCCTTAGTCCAAATGGGCCATAGATTGCATCCGCTCCGATACCATTTGTAACAATGTAGAACTCCATCCAAAAAAGCTAGTCATAAAATATTATTTGGATTTCATATCCTCCTGCATACGTACCCAACATTACGCCAGTCCATAACCGATCTAGCACTAAAAATACAATTGCATGGAACCTCATATACTTCCCTCATTTAAACTCTATCATCCTTGCCAATCTAAGGGTCCAAATAATTCAATTTCAACCATAAACATTGCGATCAGTTCGTTGTTAGCTTGATGCGTCTGTGCTGCAGTATCTCCTAGTCCACATATATTATGGATTAAGTCCGCTCTGATACCATTTATAACAATCCAGTATCTTACCCAGAAAGACAAACCAAAAAATATTATTTGGTTTTCTTGGTCATATGTGAAACTAAACATATCCCTGCACAAGTCCTCACAATTATATTGAGAATAGAGCCAGATTCCTACTTATATTCATACTGAGATAGTAGGAGCCACTTTCCTAACAAACCCCATTACTTGTTATCCCGGGGTACATAGAATGATGAGGCAATGAGTCAATGACCTAGCTGATGAGGTTAGTTAGGCGAACATCAAATTAGAATTTGTTTGGAAGCCTCCGCGCTTCTTCCCTAAGAGCTATTCAATTGACATGATAGTAGGAGCCACTTTCCTAACAAACCCCATTACTTGTCATCCCGGGGTACATTAGAATGATGAGGCAATGACCTAGCTGACTGATGAGGTTAGTTAAGCGATCATCAAATTAGAATTGGTTTGGAAGCCTCCAGTACGCTTCTTCCCTGAAGAGCTATTCAATTGACCTGAACCCTTTTAATTTTTCAAAACTATGCAAGTGAAAATCTAACACTAATTTTCACCTAATTCATTTCAACTTTAAATGATGAGCTTCTGGCTCTCAACTGCAAACAATGCCAAACAATAACATGGAACCTAGCCGCCAGCCATCAAAAGGCCACAAACCTATGAATATTGATTGATAATGGCGAAGGCTTCTCTTTGTTCCCACGCCAACACCAAGGTAAGCTGCATACGTCTACCAGAGAGCCAAATAAAGATATTCTCGTAGATTGATTAACCTGGCAGGCCTTTACTTCATTAAGGAAATTGTTATCCGCGAGAGAGAGAGTGAGAGAGGTAAATTTATAGCAATAGTTAGGAGAGATTTGAGGAAGTGGGCAACGTCACTGAGTTGTTTGGATACTTCCCACCATAAGGCAAGGAGAGAAGTTTGAACTTTCTGTAGCCTTTGAATCAACTTGATACGGTGTAGCAAGTATGCAATTTATCAACCACTAGAGGATCTTTTGCTCGTATTAAGAAAGAAACTCTATAGCATCTAAAGGGTGACATACTTTTTTCTTTTTTTTATCCTTTAGAGTCAACATCATCCACTATAGAAAAAATAGGTATTTCCGACACCCAACTGCAGATTCTAGGGAGAAGCGTCGGTAATTTGGCTGGTGCACCAAAATTTGCCGACGTGTGCAAATAGCATCGGGAGATACCGACACTGTAGTGCGGGAGCTTGACTTAGACAATTCCTAATGACGTTGAACACATCATCGGAAACCAAAATAAATACGATGTTTTAGAAAGCGTCATTGGAGGCAGATTCCCAATGACGATGCTTTTCTAAAGCGTCGTCGGAGGCATTCCCAAAAAAAAAAAAAAATCCACACCCAATGACGCTTTAGAAAAGCGTCATCGGAGGTCATGCTCCCCATCTCCCCAACTCCTCCAGCCGCCCCTTCCTACAAGTCCCTAACCCCCTCCCCTTCTATCTCAGTCGCTTCTCTCTCTCTCTCTCTCTCTCTCTCTCTCTCTCTCTCTCTCTCTCTCTCTTGCCTTCTCTTTTTTTCAATCGATCCACGGCTGCGATCTCGGGAACAGCGATCGTCACCTCTGCTCGGCCTCTATTTGTTACAAGGGCTCAGGTATTGATCTTTCCGAGCTTCCTTCTCATTCGAGATCTGCTCTTCGTTTCTTTTTCTCTGCTCAGCCTCTATTTGCCGTGTGGGTTTCAATATTGATCTCTCCGAGTGTTAGATGTATGCCCTAGAAGCCAATTTGGCTGACACATTGTTGATTCTAGAGACATAATTTTGTACTTGACTATTTATTATTGAATAAATAAAAGGCATCTTTTCATTCATATTGTTTATGTGTCTATGAATCGTCCAAGGAATTAATAAGATGATGATACATATTCTCAAGAGTTGAGAATTTGAGCCATGTATCATTGGTGATTAATTTCTAAATGCTCCTGATCAATGGATCATCACGAGGACGGTGATCGATCCGATCAGTGCACAGATCACTTTTCCTCTAGATGGACGAGACTTGAGTCCACAGTGTAGTGACACTGAAGTGATAGTGCAGGTGCTTGTTAGAGAACAAGGGTACTGAGCGTGACCAAGACAAGAAGTCACTTGGATGTCTATCCACTCGTCAGTGACTTGCTTGATGTTGCAGTAGTGTGACTGGTCCTTTGACCTGCGGTGCTTCGGCTACTCACAGTGAGGTTATTGTAGTTTGACTGCACACATACATGGTCTCTAGCCATATGGGTCCATGCAGTGTAGATTGGCTGCAGTAGGTTCACTGTAGGAGTAGGGTATGCACCTACAAGGAATCTATCGACCTTGATAGAAGAGGAGAGATCCTATGTGATTTGTTAGACTGAGTTCTAAGACCTTGGCCAGGGCAGTAATATAAAGTGGAGAAAGAGTTTTCCACTATCGAACTCGAGTCGAATAAATCTTGACATATGACAGACGATGGGGTTTGACGAGTTGTCTATGACCTCCGTCCTGTAGGGATCCACGATAGTAGGACTGTATCACACGTTAACTGCACCTAGAGGTTCATCATTCCATTCTGCTGGGTAGCCACTACATGCTGCTAGGTGTCACTGGTGGATGGTGGGACTCATAGGGATTATCTTGATGATCGATAAACCCTAATGAGTTGAGTTGGAATCGTTCCAACCCATTGAAAGGAGTTTTCAATGATATAGTGATAGAGATCACAATATATCTCACTACCAGTCAGAATAGAAGCTATGGGGTCACACATACTAGAAGTATTGACCGATCCGATGGTTGAAATCATGATTAGGAATCACAAGTAATCAATTTGATTGATAAGAAGTTAAAGAAGGAAAGGGAATTAATTAATTGGACTTGAAACAAGAGTCCTACTTCGAGTAGGATACCTAGAGTCCTAATTGGATTAGGACTGGGAATCCTAGTTGGAGTAGGACTGGGATTCCTACTTGGAATAGGATTCCTCAATCCTAATGAGATTAGGAGTTTTGAATCAAAATTGGATTCCTACTTGGAGTAGGATTCCTAGAGTCCTAACCGGATTGGGACTTTGGATTCAAATTAGAGTCCTAATTGGATTAGGACTAGAATTAAACAAATCCTAATTGGATTAGGATTCCTTAAGTCCTAATTAATTATTAATCTAATGAATCAACATGACTCCTAATTGGATTAGGATTGAAGAGTTCAATTGAGTCATGGTTCATTCAAGTCCTAATTGGATTAGGACTAGCATAGATTGAACCCAAATTTGGCTAATCCTAATTGGATTGGGATTAAACCATAAGAGAGGCACCTAATCCTCTTTGGAAGAGGATTAGGGCATCACAAGAAGGAGGGATCACGCCCCTCCTCCTCTCCTTGTGTGCGGCATGAAGAGAGGGGCCGGCGCCCCCCTTCTCTCTTTGGAAAACCATCTAGGGCTCCTACTTTGGAGGAGCCCTTGATGGCTATAAAAGGCACCATGAGGCCGGCGCCCTAGGGCATTGGAATCTTTTTCCTCCTCTTCAAGCCGTGGAAGCCCCCTCTCCTCCTCTTGGTTCAGCCGCAAGCAAAGGGAGAAGAAAAGCCAAGAGTTGGCGGCTTCCTTTCCCTTCCCTTCCTT